>NC_091546.1:14910500-15218500 GCF_030788295.1 Drosophila virilis | reverse complement strand
GATAAGTCAAAGGCAATAACAGTGTGAAGCTATTAGATAGGACTTTTGCTCTGCCCTCGCGACGCTTCTCTCTCTAGAAGGTAGGACTTCTTGGCAAAGTGAGAAGCGATATACAAAGCGAAGGGTAACAGTACATTGGTAAAATTCAAATTAATTGCGAGAAGCGTTACGTTTTTACAGCCTCAAAGCATTCTCTCAACGCTTCTTTCTTTGTTATTAATCAGCTCAAAAGTATGCAACGTTTATTAAGGCCGACTACAAAGTCGGTTTGTTTGAGTGGGAAGCTCGTAAGGACAATTATTGCTTCTCTTTTATCCGTTCGCCAGCTTTATGGGCTTAAGAAGAAATCCCGTCTGGCAGAGATTTGTGTGTATTTCAGTTTTTTCTCAATTGATGCTTCAAATTGCATTTTGGCCTGGATAAACAAACAGAGGAAGCTCGACGTGCAAATGGCATACGAATTGGTCCTTTAAGCAAACAAGCGACTGCACACACACACACATCTATATCTACACACGCACACACTCACACATACTTACTCATAGCTCATATCGCCGTATTTTCGGTTATCCTTTGTGGTATAGTAGGCACGCATTTTAGCACCTTTAATTGAAACAAATCCTGACACTCACACAGCTGCCGCAATTGGTTTAAGTCCTTGACATTTTGTTGTGCCTTTCGTCCTGTTTATTTGTTTTGATTTAACGCTAATTGTTTGTGTGCCACATTTTATGGCCAACGCTTTTGTGCACATTCAATACAACATTTTCCACACAACTGCGCCTGGTTAGCCACCACACCCCCCCCGCCTGTCCAGCAGCGAGAGCTGACAACACGAGTCTTCAATTTTTATCGGAAATCGTTTACCTGGAGCAGCTGCTGGCGTCTCGGCTGCCAGCCCACCAAACACTGGATGCTGTGTGCTACCAGGCCGCCCTCTAGACGCCACAGCAATCGCTCTCTCTCTCTCTCTCTCTCCCACACTCTCCAATGCGCTCTCGCTCGCTGTTGTTTTGACAGTTTGCTGGGCTGACAGCAGTGTTGGATACTGCGCAGGACCGCCATTTTGACAGCTGCCAGGGATGCTGTAAAAGTGTTTACACTGCAAGAAATAGTGCATGTACAAAGAATAATTAGCAATAAAGTGTAGCGTAATTTGTTGATTTGCATGGCACTTAAGCTATTTTTCTTAGGCATAGTAAAAACTTCTTTTTGATATTTATTTAGTTTAATATTATTTTTATTACTTAAAAGTTTAAGTTTCCCGTGTGGTTGGCGGGCAACAGAATACCTCCACAGCATGTCCCCGCTTGTCGTAGAAGGCGACTAAAAGAGACACACGCTCGAATGGGCGTGGCCAATTTGTTGTTGTTTTTAAACATAAATTAACTTTTGTATTTTGAGCCAAACGAATATTCGAGATATCCAATGCTTCGTATCAAGGAAAAAATATCATTGTTGAGAAGAAAATTATTCAAAAGGATTGATAATTCAATACAAAATTATGAATTAAATTAAAACGAGAATAAATGCAGATTATAGTTAATAATTCCTTACGAGACGAAAAAATGCCAAATAAACTAATACTCGAATCGTTCATTTTTGTGCAGGGTATTAAAAAAAGGACACCCCAGGGTGCCTACGTATGTTGTATATGCTAACATTAATAGATCGAAACGGAGTCGCATGCTAAAAAGTAACACTTGTTGCTCGTTTTTATTGTGAAGGGTGTGGGGCTTGTTTGGGCTTTTAATTATGATTTGCATGTTGTGATTTAATTAATAAAGTTAAGTGTGGGCAAACGAATGGCTTTAGCGGGGTCAAGGAACGCATCAAATGTTTTATGGCCAAATGGAACTGGCCGACAGCCGCCCGCTGTGCAGGTCTAAATGTTCTAGAAATGATATACGGACGCACTTAGAGATCGGGCAAAGCATTTGGTTGCGCCTCAGAATTGGCTACGATTTAAGTGGACCGCAAGCAAAGGGTTATTTTTGTGGCAAGCGTGGGTTGTTTTGGGCCTGGTCCAATTCATGAATGGACGGCTTTGTGCAGTTCCGCAGACATGCAAATCCTTCAACTTAGCCTTGGCATAAAGGACATCCAGCAGCGTTGCGCACTTTTGCTCATTAGCCAAAGATGAAAGCACGCAGGATCAATTGCCTGCAACATGTGGGTGTGTGTGTCCTTGTGTGTGTGTGTGTGTGTGTGTGTGTGTTAATAACACACTGCTGCAGGTCAAACATGGCATTTTTATGTTCAATAATTACAACAACAACAAGAAGCTAAAGCGTAGCCAACGTAAATCACAGCCTGAAAAGAGCATTTCACTGTTGCCCCGCCCCTGTTGCCCCTGATGCCCCTGATGCCACTGATGAAGCGCCCGCCCACGCGGCGTCCACTTGAGTTGCCCTCGCAGACGATTAACAAGCGTTTGTAATGTTTCATTATTGTAAAAAAAGAAGAAAATATGTGTAATATGTGTAAAAAAGAAAAAAAAATAAAGTCGCAACAAAAATCGTCTATAAAAGCGGGCAGCGCATAAAGCGAACGTTTCAGTTGAAATTTCAAAGTGTGCACGGCCAGCGGAAAAGTGCATCCAGCCAAAAATCTCAGAAGTGCCAGCAATTAGTCTAGTTACTCCCAGCATTCAATTCGTCCCTCAACAGCACCAAAGAAACATGCTGCTGCGGCGCTTGGAGAGCCAAAAGCAGCGACGCCAACGCCGCCTGCTGCTGGAGAGGAGCAGCGGGGGCAACAGGAGCAGCAGGTGTCGGGCTAACTATTTGCCCGGCCTGCTGATTGTGCTGCTCGTGCTGCTGCAGAACTTTGAGCTGCACATGTGCCGGCAATTGATGGGCGCCGCTGTCCACAGGCGCAAGGACATGGATATCGATGAGCAGCTGCTGCCCACCTCCATGGAGAAGCGAGCTATCGCTGCGACGACCGTTAGCCAGCCGGAAGAGATTTTCAGTGCGCCCAACGATGCGGCTGACATGAGCTATGATGAGTACCCGGTGAGTGATGCTTCCCAGCGGTACCTTCCCTTACCTGTCCTGCCCCTAAAATGCCCTCACACAGCGATTGAAACACTGCGTGGGCCTTGGTCAAGCCCAAAATGCGTCTCGTTTTACACACAAAATTTGTAATTGTATATTTTCTTGCATTTGATTGCTTGCCCTGCAGGTGAATTGCTTGCTTTGATATTGCAAAGGGACCTAGCCCTACCCTGCTTCTGCTCCTGCCCCTGCCCCTGCCCCTACCCCTATTTCGCCTACACCAAATTCTGTTCTCGCAGCTGACGTCACATTGTTTGAGATTGTGTACAAAAACAGCAACAACAAGAAAAATACTTTTACAAAAATGTCAAGTCTACAAATTTGTACTGTGGGCGTTGAGTAAATTGCGTATACGCGATGTAAATGAAATTGCGCATACGCAAGGTATGCCAGCTGAAATTGCCGAAAACTATTCAAGAGTTGTCTAAGCTGGGTTTTGACGTCGTTTTAAATATATTAAAATTATCATTATTGTTTTGTGCACCTATTGAATGGAATTTTTTCTTTTTCAACTTAGTTTGATTATCCTTAAGCATGTTGTTCGCATATTTTCATTAGGCTCACTTTACGACGCTTTGGTCAAATAATTGAATCTTATTTGCAAAAAGTTTCAATTTTCGTTTACACAATAACACAATCTTGAAGGTGCGTCTCTTTGCCTGCTTCATTGTCCAACTTATCTGAAAATAAATATTGTGGAGAGCTTTTATTTTGTATAAGATCAGATATTTGTTAAGGGAACTGCCTAAATTCGATTGGAGTATTATTTCTTTCGCATATCTAGACATGGGAGAGTTCAACAAACCTCACGATGTCCTTCGATAAAGTTCTCTACAGATTGATTCTCAATAAAAATTGCAGTCTTAATATGAGTTAATATAACTCCCACAGATGGTTGTGCCCAAGCGGGCTGCCTTATTGCTGGATCGGCTGATGGTTGCGCTGCATCATGCGCTGGAGAACGAGCGGGACGGTCATCGCATTGGTGATTTCTATGCCAACAAGAATATGATGCAACTGAAGCCCAACGAGTACAAGAATGCGCTGGAACCGCTGCAGGCGACGGAGGAAGGTAAGCAGAGCTATACTTGAGATATTCTTTGAGCTATGATTTTGTGGACAAAACAGGTGCCCAAATGCCGATGAGCAGCCATAGCTTTCACATGTATAGCGATGATGATCCTGGCGTGATGCTGGATTATGATTTCAAAGATATAAATCAAATAAATCGCGCGACTGGCGAAACAGTAAGTTGGATATTGAAACCAAAATATGCAATTAAAGATATCAATTAGCATGGAAAATGGTGTAAGAAAATTTCAGTTAATGGCAAAGAGCTTTCAGAGAAGAGCCGGCGGCATTGGCCCTGCAGCATCATTAGCAACAGCAGCAGCTGGCAACGCAGCGGCACATGCAACAAACGGCGGCAAAGCGTCAGCGGCTGCAGCAGCTGGAGCTGGCCCGGGTCCCGGCGCCAGGCGCATCCATCATCACGTTGCCAACGGAGGTGGCCGCATGTATTGGCGCTGCTATTTCAATGCCGTCAGCTGTTTTTAAACCAGCCAACAACAACAACAACCATCTACCCAATTCAATACAATTAGCAACGGGCTCGGCTCGACACCAACAACAATTGCATTTCGATTGGGTCATTTTTGGCTGGCCATGAAAGTTGTTCGCGTGATTAACTGAAATCATCTGTAAACATGAATTGTAAACTCAAATTTTTGTAATTATTATTATTATATATATACATAATTTATCTGAATCGTATACAACCTATCGCTGCAAGTGTGCGTAATAAATAAACTAGAAGTCAACCTGAGCTGCTGCTGCTTCATTAATAAAAGAAGTCTCTCTATAGATATATATATATATAAATCATTTGCATAATCCACAGTAGCTGGCGGATTTGTTGCCGTGCGGCCTGCAACAGGCGTACACTAATTCGCACTAATATTGATTGGCATGCTCATAAAAGTTAACACACACACACGTACTCACACACACACAGCCATAATCCACCCATCCATTGAGCTTTATTTTACACGTGCAACGCTTCATATTTGTGGCCTTATCGGTGCGTCCAACTCTGGGTGCAAAACCATAATACTCTTTGTTGTACTTAGTTGAGATTGGCCCAAACGGAAGTAGCACTTAGTTATATAGCACACACACACACACACACATATACAGTTGCTATGCTTTCAATTTGCATTTGTACTTTTTTTTCTCATTCAGAAGAGATGGCATACCAAATTTTTTCGCTTTAGCTGAAATAGTCTCTGAGTTCAATGTGCACATAGGATAGTAAATGCCCTTCCAAGATTTTAAATCAATTTGTTGACCTTGTCAAAACTCAGGTGATGTAATATTCTATTCAAGACATTTTATCATTTTTCTTGAGATTTTCCCGAATTGATTCTAAGACAATAAACATTGCTATGCATACAAGATTTTTCATTAGTTCTTGTATGTCGAATGCCGAGTTTTCTTGATAATTTTCAGATTTTATTTTTCAAAACATGTTAGTCAAGATTCATTTTATTTTATTCATAGCCCGAGTTCCGCCATATATTGAGATAATTTTTTTATTTCAATTTTAATTTTTATATACTTTTTTATATTTTGTATTTTGTATTTTATATTTCATAATTGTCTATTATATTATTATTTTATTTTCTCGCTTATCTTGGAATATATTTCTTCTCCTGATTTTTTTTCAATATTAAAGCTCAAGCACAAAGAAAACTCTTTCTATCTATATTTAAACTCTAAGAATTTTCTATTATATTTTTTTGCTAACTAAATATTTGTTGCTTGGCAATTGATGCAAATGACGTACGCTCTTCAAGCCAAGGCAAATTGCCTGGCCAACTATTTGGCTTTGTGCAGGAGCCAATGCATATCATTATGGCCAGCCAGTAAAGGAATACAAAATGCAGTCCCGATCGGTATTTTTTTTTTAATTTTATTTTTTGTGCATGCAACTCACGTAGTTGACACAACGGGCAAGTTTAATTGGCTGTTGGCAAGCGAGTGTCAAGTTTTATTGGCCAAATTAATGATGTTGCATTCCAAATTGATGTGCATTAAAGAGCGGCGTCTTTTTGCTTAATTGATGAAAAAGTGCTGCGAAAAAAAAAACAAGAGAAAACAAAAAACAGAAAACAGAAATAAAATAATAATCGAGTTCGTTTTGCTTATCGGCAGGCACACACGTAGAGCGGCTGCTCGTAAATCAAAGTGCTGGCCGCATGACGTCACCGAAGGCAGCGCCGACAAGTATGCAACAAGTTTTGCCAATCAACAGGTGAGTTTCTTATACTCACCACACACGCATGGTTATCAAGCTGTGCGCGCGTGTGGTGAATAATCTGGCACGTTGCTCATACGCAGCGTTGGCAACGATACACGACAACAACAACAACAACAACAACAACAACAACAACAATTGTTGCAGCTGGGCGGCAACATCATGTAGTCACACGCCTAAGCCAACTTTAGCTCCTGCCCCTGCCCCTGCCGCTGCCGCTGCCGCTGACCCCACCTTTACCATACCAATGGGCCACACTTCTGCGCCTAGCCTAACACCGTTCCTGCTTCCTGCTGCTGGCGTCGCTGTCGCTGTCGCCGTCTCCGCTGCCGTCGCTGCCGCCGCCTTCGTTTGCTATTTTGTATATAAAGCCGAGCGTCGTCTATGGCCAACATCGAGTTAACAATTTCACTTCTTGGCGTTCACATCGAGTTCACAGTCAACAGGCGGCGACAGCATCGAACCCGAAACGGATCTTCCAGCGCAGTTTCCTCAACAATATTGCATTTCATTTCTGTTTGCAGTTCCATAAATTAGACAATTCCGTTCCAAAAAAAATCGTTTTCGCGCTCAAATTTCGCCGCCGTCTCAATTTGTTTAGCTAGAACATTATCCTCGTACTCCTCTGGGTAAGTTTTCGTATTTATTGTATTTGCCCAATTTCATTTAATGTTTGGTTTGGTTTTAATCGTGTGAAGCGCTCGATTCGGGCACTAATTGATTTATTGATCAGGCATAAAGTGTGATATATTTGTTGAAGGTTTTCGTTGAGAGAAAATACATTCAAATAGTTGAAATCTTATAAGAGCGAAGCAACGTATATCGAAAATTTAAAAATATTTAAATAGTAAGTGAAGTTAATACATTTTTCGTGAAATTTCTCTGACATTGGGAATATTTGATATACTTATGGCTTAATGTTTCTAGAACTTGGAAGATCGTTTATAATTGAAAATTTTTACCTTTATTTAATTTTGATTTTTAAAAATTATGTAATTGAAATATAATTTCAACTTTAAATAATTAATTGTGTTGCATTTTTGAAATGTTTTTTTTCGAGAACAGAAAATTAGTTTTACTTTCGAGTCAGTCATTTTATTTATTTTATAAAATATATTTTTATTTTATTTCTTTTATTTATTGTGCTCGAAATTTTTGTCATTTTATGTTGCACATTTTCTATGCTCTGATTTCTTGTAATTTTATTTATTTCATTTCTTACAATTATTAATATTTTACAGCTTTATTTGAGTTTTAAAATGTTCAATTATTAATTCAACAAAACTGATTTAAAAATATTACCTTAAGCCAAGCGCTTAGCTGATTTCGCTTCATTTATTATTCAATAATGAATCTGACGAATTTTCCAAGAAATGGCCCGTCAAATAGATTGACATTTGGACATTAATGTGCCTGGGAAATGTGTTTTTCATAACTGCTTTTCGCACAGGTTGACAAATGCGGCCAATTAATCATCTGCTTTGGCAACGAACGCTTCACCTTTTGCCCAAATTGAAATTCATGCTTCAAAATGGAACACAAAAAAAAACATGTACTTTTGGGTTTACTCAAAGCCCCCTGACGACAGTCGGAGCAAAAGCCTAACCCGACAATAGCTGCCTGTTGCGTGGGCCTTTGACATGGAACATTATGCGAATCATTTGGGAAGCTGTGTAACAGCAAAGTTCGCATCATTTGCGACAAATGCAAATGCCGCAGGAAAACTCAATATTCGCCGAATGCTGCATAGTTTTTCCAGTTTTCCATGCAGCATGTTTGGCATGTTTGGCATGTTTGTTTTGATTTGAAAACAAAACGGCAATCAAATTGCATTTAATATTTATTACTTTCTGCCAGCCACAATATTGGCTAGGCGGGGCAGCAAAGCCCTAAGGGCACTCAAAATTAGATGAAAGCCCAAATTGATTAGAAAGTATTGACAAGCATTGCAACCAGAGTTGTTAATATATAAAGATATATTATACAAATGTGAGCAGTCCTTATATAGAATATAAAACATTTTAATAAATAATAGGTTATTATTACAAAAATAGGAAAATATTTTAAAGAAATATTCCTTATTTTATTTATAAATGTTTTCATTTTGCTTAAAAGAAATTTAGGTATATAAACATATTCAAATGGAAATGAGTTAAATTATTTCCTGAAGTCATGTTTGCAAAGTTGAAGGCGTAATTTCTCTTTTTTTAAGTCATATTTGCAAATGAAGTAAATGCATAAAATAAACAAAGAGTGTTTGGAGTGGAACAGAAAATAATCACAATTTGGTCTTTTGCTTGTTAAGAAATTGAAATATATTGCTTGATATTTAATCTAGTCGAACGTTTGAGTTTTCATGAGAAATTCTTGTTAACCCCAAATGCTCTCAAAGTCAATTCGCACAAATCTTTCGATAAACCACATTTAAATTGAGTGCTGCATTTGGCTCGTTTTTGTCTTTGATGTCGCATTTAATATCGGCGCTATCAAAGGATTTAAGAGCAAAAGCCGCAAAAGCCGCAACTAGCACAGACATTCGATAGCCCTTGAGTTGAGGTAAAAGTATCAAATGGACGTCCACAGCAAGCGCCCCAAAAAGTAGGCTACGGCCGAGCAGCAGCAAGAAAATATTCATTTACAGCGCCAAAATTACAAGCAAATCCAAAAATTGGAGTGAGTTGAAACATGTCACGAGGCGCGACGAGAAAGCGTTCTCATAATTTTCATTTGTCAACAAAATAACGTATCGCATGACCAAATAAATCACAAAATGCCCAAAGAAAACGGCCCGAAATCAACATGGAAAATATTTGGCCAATTTTAAAGCGGCGGCAAAGCTGCGAAAAACTGTAAGAACAGAACATGGAAAACTAGGCCGCTTGCTGGGTTTCCCAGCCGTTGTCAAAGAGCTATGCGTAATCTCTGGCTAATCCGCAGTAGCTAGTGTGAGCGAGAGAGAGCGAGAAAGAGAGAGAGAGAGGGGGAGCGAGTGAGACAAAGCGAGAGATAGAAAAGCGGAGTGCGAACGAGTTATGCAAAATTGCAATTTATCAAAGATTGCAGTTCCGCCCACACACTCTCTTCCTTTCTCTCTCTCTCTCTCTCTCTCTCACACTCTCTCTCCCTCTCTCTCTCTGTACGCCTATATTAAATTTCCAATTAACATTGGCCGCTTTATTTATCAGCCGCAATAAAAGTGTCCTGATTATGTTGGCTACCCCTTGCCGCACTCTCTCTCCTCCGCCGCCCTCTACTCGCTCGACTCTTCTTGTTGCTGTATTATTCCATTTGATCTCCCAGTTTTCGCTGACTACCGTATGCTGTTTGCCAATGCCCCACAACTCCCCCCCTTACACCACATTGCCCTCGGCATGTTATTAGCTATATTTATTGCCAGTCTAGTTGGAGTTCTATCTAACAAACATTTTACGACTTGTTGCTGGCCTGTGTCCCATTTACAGATACAATACCAATATATGGCATTATAATTATCTATGCCTCTGGTATTAGCGGAGAGCTCCGGTTGCCTTGCATGTCAAACATTTGTGCCCGGCTTTGGGCTGGCATTTTATGGCAGGCTTAAAAGCTTGAAAAGCTAGACCCATAGATAGGGTCTAGGTAAATAGTTAAAACATTTCTATTAAACGCAATTGTTAGAGTTCATGCGAAATCTGAATAGGTTTTCAGTTTATATGCATATATATAAAATTGAAAGTTCTACTTTTTTTTAAATATTTCGCTAACATAAAAAACTGAGAGGCAATTCTTTGGGAAATATCTGCATTATTTAAGAATATCATAGAAAATACAATATACATTGGCTTCGGAGCGCGTTTGGCTCTTATGGGAAGAGTAAAAAATAATTAAATTTAGAAAATTTTTATATTTAAAAAAATAATACTGATAAATATGCCAGATTATGGTTTAAGGCTTGCTAATGTAATTTTTAGGAATTATTCTCACATTGAATTCTTTGATATAGAAAATCATAAAAAAAATATCTTGTGAGTCTGGGAATATTCTAAGAATTAACAAATATTTAAGAAAATCAAAAATAATAACAAAAAAATGATCTTTTAGCTATAAATTGTTATCCAACTATGATTTTAATTTTAATCTTTAGCTAAGTTCAATTCTAGATAAAGATTTTTATTTTCTGCTGCTCTTAAAGTTGTTCCCTCAATTATCCAACATTCTTTAGAGCTTTTTTTTTTTTGCGACCAGGCAAAATGCTGCAATTTGAGTATTCACATAAAACAAACAAATCCCGGCGCATCCTTGCCACAGCAACATGCAGCCGCAAAATGGCGGCGTACAAAATGCAGAGGCCATAAAGTAAAAAATTAAAATGAAAATGAAAACGAAAACGAAGAGATAATTTTGCTGCTTAGCTGTGGCAGCTGCCACAGGAGGCGGCTGGCGCAACATTTTGTGAACTGCAGCTAGGTGCTTGGATTGTGTGGCACGAAGTCATTAACATTTACGACTTGCCTCATTGAGTTTCGGTTTCGAATTTGTTTATTTGAGACTGTGGCAGATTCTGTACCCCGACTCCGACCCCCTCTCCCCTACGCACGCTGTGCCGCATACTTGTTGCATGAGCAGGAGCCGCACCTGAGGCTAGACACTGGGCTTATGAGCTGCTGCTCACATATTCATGCCGCATTTTTGGTGTCTTTCTACCTGGCCACGCCCCGTGATGTCATTAGGGCGGCCGTAATTAGCCGGCTGATGGGTGACATGTGGGCGCGTCGAAGGAGCACTTAAATCAGAGAGACCGCAAAATTTGGTATCTACACAAGCGTGAATGTGTTTACCTTTGGTTATGTCCTGGCTGACTTTGATTTACCTGGGCGAGTGCTGGTCATGTTTTTGATTTATGTTGCGATTCGTTTCGATTCGTCTCGAGTGTAATTAGTGTCCTCTGCCCGTTATCCTGTCCGAGAATGTCCTTTGATCAACTTACTCAACGAAATTGCTTGCATCATGTATTTTAATGCACGCGCTGTCGCTTGCATAATAAATGTTGTTTGCCCCTTCTGAGAATTTGACTCTGCGTACTTGATTGACTTGCATAATTTGCAATTAGTTATGCAGATTAGCTGGTTATCTAAATTGGTTTGCTTTCATAAGCTCTTCAATTAAATTGTTGAATACTCTTTCATAAGCTCAAGGCAGTTTAATCCTAAAATATTTCTAAGCAAAACATACTTTTCTTACTTTTTATTACCTTGTTTGTTTTTTTTTTTTTATTTTTATTTCATTATGGAAACAACTTTGATCAAATTTTTATGATTATTCACAATGCAACTTATTCTACTCTTAGGTCTAAAGTCTAAGGCTTAGCATATTTTTTCGTTAGTCCATTTTCATTTCCTCCATTTGCTTAAGATTTGAAAACAGTTTTCATTCTCGAAGCTAAAGCCTTGCTTTCTTGTATATACAAATATTTATTGGTCATATTTGGACTCTGAAAATTTCTTTAGGATCGCACTGTAAGTAACCGAGTTTCCGAGAACCTGTTTGTGTGAGTTTTCAGGGTGTCGCCCAGACTAGAACATTCATTATAAATACTATGTGAGCTCCACTCCGAATGCTTATAAAATTCCTATTTAATAACTTAACATGTCAGCTATCTGATAACATGTAACTACTAATTAGGGACAAATTATATGGATATTGATTAATCCGCTGGTCTGGCGCATCGCAGTACAATCCATCATATATTCCCAACTATTGGCTGGCCTTTAACTTGGCCCTATAAATAGTTTTGGCCACATAGTTTATGGCATTTGGTGTTCGAATGTTGGCCAGGCCTCGTCAGGTGCGACGTTGGCTCTACGAGCTGTACGCCTTTTATGCGATATTCATCGGAGTCACGAGCTATCGCTATGACTTTGAGCTGCGGCAAGGCAGGAGCACGAGATGGACTCGGATTGTGGCCACTTTGGCCAATCTGATAGTAGTGGCCGTCACACTTGTGGATTTGCTTGGCGTCTGGTTCGTAATCCTCGACGTGAACGTTGTTACGGAGCAAACGATGCGTCTGGATGCGACCGTGAACGACATGATTTGCCTGGTGCGCGTGCTGCAGCGTCTGCCGCAGGATCGGGCCTGCAATCAGATTGTGCTGGAGTTGCGACGCTTGCGGCGCATTCATCAATATCATGCGACTGGACAGGATTCGCAGTTGGAGCATTGGCTGGAACACATTTATCTGGCCAAGAATTTCGTTATGTGGGCGGTGGCCAGCTTCCTTCTGGCCTTCATGCTGCTCGTCTACCAGTTTATGGGCGTGCCGCCAACTAATGTGTACTTGGAGCGGCTGCTGCTCATCCTAAATGTTCTGGCCATGGATGGTCAGGATGTGGCCATGCATATGCATTTCCTGCTCAACTGGCGCATCTGCCGGCTATACGTGCGTCTCAATAGACGCCTCGGTCAGCTGCTCCGCGGCAATTCCCCCCCTGTGGACACACTGGAACTGCATCACCTGCGCTGGCAGCACGCACAGCTGTCGGCGCTGATGCAGCGGCTCACTTCCGCCTACAAGTTAACCATGTTGAGCAATCGCCTTTGCCTGGTCGTCACGGCCGCCGCCCTCGGCTACTATATAAGCATATTTCGAGCCCAACCAATTATCTATCAAATAGTTGGCTTCGGCCTTTTCGCCCTGCTTGCCCTGGATAGTTACATACTTGATCTGATCACCGACTGGACGGTGCATTGCCACCGGGAGAGCTCCTGGCTGCTCCGCCAACATCAGCAGCTACCCCGCGCTGACAGACAGCTCTCCAGAGCGGTAGCTAATGGAACTGCTTACACAGTCTATAATATTGACTCTATATTTTTTTTCAGTGTGACATTTTTGCGCTGCAAGTTGCCTGTTTTCCACTTAAGATTAAACCCTGCGGCCTCTTAGAGTGCGGCAGGGCGACTTGGCTGAGCAACGTGGCCTGCATTATCGCCTGGATGGTTGTGCTTTTGCAATATCGCATAGCATTCGATAGCAAAACATTAAGCAGGTGCGGGAAAATCTAATAAAGGTTAAGATATTGAAATATCAACGAATCATTAAGAAGGTCTTCAATTATTTTATAGACATTGTTGTTGCCGAGCGATTCTTTAGCAAAGGCTAGCAATACCTTATATAACTAGAAATGGGATTTATTAAAGTTTATCCAGTTCCAATATTTTAAGGCAAATGCTTCCCTTTGATTTCTTATGCTACTCTCAAAGAAAAACTCGCAGATATTTGTTGTATGTCCCACAATTTATTCGATTTCTTGCAATTTTTATTCGGATACGATGCGATATTGTAATAGAACAACCATCCAGACGATAATGCAGGCCACGTTGCTCAGCCAAGTCGCCCTGCCGCACTCTAAGAGGCCGCAGGGTTTGAGCTGCAGCGGAAAACAGGCTATTTGCAGGGTAAACAAATCACACTGAAAGAAAAGAAGTGTAAATACTAGAGTGTATGCCAACAGCACGGGTAGTTACCGCTCTGGAGAGCTGCCCTTCAGCACAGGGTAGCTGCTGATGTTGGCGGAGCAGCCAGGAGCTCTCGCGATGGCAATGCACCGTCCAGTCGGTGATCAGATCAAGTATGTAACTATCCAGGGCAAGCAGGGCGAAAAAGCCGAAGCCAACTATTTGATAGATAATTGGTTGGGCTCGAAATATGCTTATATAGTAGCCGAGGGCGGCGGCCGTGACGACCAGGCAGAGGCGATTGCTCAACATGGTCAACTTGTAGGCGGAAGTGAGCCGCTGCATGAGGTCAGACAGCCGTGCGTGCTGCCAGCGCAGTTGAAGCAGCTCCAGTGTGTCCACAGGGGGGGAATCGCCGCGGAGCAGCTGACCGAGGCGTCTGTTGAGACGCACGTATAGCCGGCAGATGTGCCAGCTGAGCAGGAAATGCATATGCATGGCCACATCCTGACCATCCATGGCCAGAACATTTAGGATGAGCAGCAGCCGATCCAAGTACACATTAGTTGGCGGCACGCCCATAAACTGGTAGACGAGCAGCATGAAGGCCAGAAGGAAGCTGGCCACCGCCCACATAATGCAATTCTTGGCCAGATAAATGTGTTCCAGCCAATGCTCCAACTGCGAATCCTGTCCAGTCGCATGATATTGATGAATGCGCCGCAAGCGTCGCAACTCCAGCACAATCTGATTGCAGGCCCGATCCTGCGGCAGACGCTGCAGCACGCGCACCAGGCAAATCATGTCGTTCACGGTCGCATCCAGACGCATCGTTTGCTCCGTAACAACGTTCACGTCGAGGATTACGAACCAGACGCCAAGCAAATCCACAAGCGTGACGGCCACTACTATCAGATTGGCCAAAGTGGCCACAAACCGAGTCCATCTCGTGCTCCTGCCTTGCCGCAGCTCAAAGTCATAGCGATAGCTCGTGACTCCGATGAATATCGCATAAAAGGCGTACAGCTCGTAGAGCCAACGTCGCACCTGACGAGGCCTGGCCAACATTCGAACACCAAATGCCATAAACTATGTGGCCAAAACTATTTATAGGGCCAAGTTGATGGCCAATCAATAGTTGTTAATACATAATGTGGTAGCTTGCCAGGGGATTAATCAAATAGCATATTATCCGTGTACTCTGAACCGTTTAAAAGGGTATCAAGGATTTGGGATTATCGGAAGGAACAACATAATTAATATACATTAAAATGGTTTAATAAATAAATATAGCATAAATATATTCCCGATCAGGAGCTGAGTGGATGTTCACATCTAAAATGTATATTCTCCTATTCAGGTCAACTTTTTTCTATATATATAAATAAAGCAATTAATATGCTCAACTTGTAGTGTACACGCCAATTCAAAACAAATATACCCCTCTTTCACTGGCTAACAGAGTATAAAACTAAATATTTACTGATTTTTATCAAACTCGACCTGTCCGCGGCAGAATATTTGAATAAGGCCTATTAACAATTGTTGCCAGACAAAGTCTGGGCAAATACCCTAGATAAAACGTGCTCTCATTTAGCGGGTAGTTAAAACTGCTCGGCATAGAAATTTATTAATGAACTTTTATTTATATCCAATTAGTTTAAATGCAATTTAAAATTGTTTTTCTTTAAGCCCCAAAGTAAGTGCTTCGATGCGTGGCATTAATTGTTGCC
Organism: Drosophila virilis; assembly: GCF_030788295.1. Classification (NCBI taxonomy): domain Eukaryota; kingdom Metazoa; phylum Arthropoda; class Insecta; order Diptera; family Drosophilidae; genus Drosophila; species Drosophila virilis. The sequence continues at coordinate 15,202,958 of NC_091546.1, read as the reverse complement.
GCAACAAAGGTTCAATCAATTTAATCAATTGTCGCACATGTTGCACAGCTGTTGATCATAAATCAAATCAAGTCGAATGCGTAAACGAACACAAAGGGGTAAGGCCCAAGCTAAAATAGAACAAATTGGCCAAACTGAAAACCATTTCAAGGCCTTTGCGAAACGCATCTTGAATCACGTTCAAAGCAAATTCAATTAAAGTTGGCAACAACATTTTCGTCTGGCGACCATTTTGTTGCACGTTGCACGTTGCACGTTGCCCGGCGGCAGGTGGCAAGGGTCTCTACTGTGCTGGGCATTCGAGTTCATATCCGGTTTTAATTGCGGAAATGCACTTATGCCCCATTGCCGCCCCTCCTCCCCGCGCTTACACAAGCATGCGGGTCACGTTTGTGCCAGCAAGTGTTCAGTTTCCGTGTCCACTTCAGTTGCCTTGTCATGAGCTATTATCCCGACGGACTGTGCTATTGTAGGGAATCGTTTTTATGCATAAACTAAAATTACATCTAGCTCTGGATTGCCCAATAAATATACAAACTGAATACATCAGTTAACATTATTATTTATTATTAATTTAAATATTATTATTAAAATATTTAATAAATGGAAAGGGCGTTGAAACCAGAGTTCATTGTTAATAAGTAATTATATTAAATATTTTTTTTCGATTAAATAATTAATAGATGTATTTTAAAACTTTTCTAAAAAGAAGTCTACATATTCTTATTTTTGATTTAAACTTAATAAATAAATTAAATTAAGCGCAAAGTAGTTTGATAGTTAATATTTAAAAAAAATGATTTCGCTTACAGGTTTTAGCTCAAGAAAACGAACAAAATGATGAAGTTTGTGCAAATTCTCCTGTGCTACGGCCTGTTGCTGACCATGTTCTTTGCCCTGAACGAGGCGCGCCCCTCCACAGCCGAGGCGGGCGCTGTAAGTATCCAAGCGGCACTCAAATCTCGAGTCGAAACTAAAAGATATATATCTTTATATATAAATTGCAGGATACGGATGCACTGGACACACCGGATGTTGAGGATGTGCGCGCCGCCTACGCCGGCTACGAGATGCCCGCCCAGGCCATATATCCCAATATACCCATGGATCGCCTGCAGATGCTGTTCGCACAGTACAGGCCCACGTAAGTCTAACGTAGCCGGCTATTATAATGCTGTATTATATTGAATATCCTTCGGGAACACAAACCAGTTACAGCGCATATCTACGCACTCCCACCTACGGCAACATGAACGAGCTGTATCGCTCGCCCGAGAGCAAGCGCCAGGTGAGATACAGACAGTGCTACTTCAATCCCATCTCGTGCTTCAGGAAGTAAGTTTTTGTGGAGAACCATCACAAACAGCACAAACCAACTAACTTAAACAGAAAAATAAATAACAGCCCTTTTGAGAAATTAACATTTCAAACATGAAATATTACTAGCCTAATTCCAATGCCAATATTTAGTGCGATTAACTAAAGTTAAGACTCAAGCTTCTATATAAATGTCTATTCAAAATTCTTAAACAGCAACAACAACATAAATATATACTATTTAATACTTATATTAATCAACTTTGCACACAAATGAGGTTTATGTTTTTGCACATGGTTTTCGTTTTTATTGCGATCCTTTAAAGAAACCTTTGCTTGCATATGGTGTGGTAAAATAATATACAATATATACTAAAAAAAAAAATAATATATATATGTATATGTGCATAAATTAACAAACGTGTATTAACAATATTTATGTAACGTTGAAATTTCCTTTTGTAAATTAAGTGTTTCAAGCTTTTGTATAATAAATATATATACCATATATTGAAGCCGAAAGGATAAATGAATAGAGTCACACACTTATATAACTATCTATGTAAAATATTAACACATTAAACTATTAATAAAGTTATATAAATATATATTTAAAAGAAATGCACAATTTAAATGCATTTTTTGTAAGCTTATTCCACAATTTTGCCAACTTCAAAATTTGCTGGGCAAGTTCGATCAGAGTTGGAAATGGAACACAGTCTTCGAGTTGAGTTTTGAATGTATTGAGGTCCGTTTTTTCTGATGTTTATTTTTGAACATAGCTCACAGTGAATCCTTGCTTGAACTTTGATTTGTAGAGCTTACAGCATTTATTGATAAGGAATTTTGAATATGCAATGATTCGTTGCACTTTCTTTCAATCTTGAGTTTTGGAATATTCTCGATTTAACTAATCTTTATGAAGTGCTTGAGAAGTGATCAACCTAAAACCCCGGCCATAAAATCCTGGACTCCCATATTCTGGACTTGGATTTGGGGTGAGTTTCCAGACACTTCTCCAACAGTTGAGCCCTTGCTGAATATGATACCCGACTGATCCCTGTTCGGACTTTATATACTTTTAATTAGTAAAGCAGTTAGTGAAAACTCAGAGTTTATTTAAAAGTAATATGCATAACTAATATCTAAATATCAAAAGTAGTTCACAGTGAATCCCTGCTCGGGCGTCGTCTTTAGATCTCCTCGAATGGAATTTCAAATACCGTATTGCTTGCATTCTGCAAGAGTTCGATTAGTTTAGAGACTATATTGATCTTATAAGGCTACGACTTATAGTTAGGCTGAGTTTAAGTGTGAAGATCCCAAGTCCTCCAAGAGTATTCTGCTTAGCTTAAAGCCTATATTGACTATGCAATAATATGATTTATATTATACTACTAAGTAATATAATACTTATAGTTAAGCTGAGTTTATCGCTGGGGATCCCTGCTCGGGCGTCGTCTTTAACAGAGCTCAAAGAGGGCTCCAAATATGCTCCTAGAGTTTTCTTTAGTTCGGAACAATTTATAGTTATAGCTAAGCTGGGCTTTCCACTGTAGATCTCTGCTCGGGTTTTGGGAAGGCAACTTCTGGTCTTTGGCTCTCACCAGCCCAGGCGTCGTCGCTGCAACTGTTGGCGCAACTTTACTTTGTCGCCGCGTCGCTGCATTTGCAGCACCAGGCGATCAGGTGTTGAGATCTTGTAGTCGCCATTACGGCTCAAACGCTCCGCGATGCGCAACGAGGTGGCCATCATAAAGATGGAGAACACGAACGCAATTAGATACCGTACGACGAGCATGTTGCCAAATGCGATGCCTCACGGAATGGACTGCCTAACCTGCATATAGGAGTGCCGGCTTTTATAGCCTGAGCCGGGTACGGAGGTGGCTTAAGGAGCAGGTAGCTCAATGAGCCGGGATTAGATGCGCTTTGTTTGCAAAAAATGTGTGCACAGTTTATGAGCTCTGGACTTTTCGGCAGCGTATCATGTCTATAAAATACGCTAATCCATTGGCCAATTTCCATTTCCTGCGCACTCGACTATGTCTAATAATTGCCACTATCATCAGTTGCTTCTGATGATGCTCAGCCGGGCAAGCAGGGAGCAACTGCAGCTCATCAGCAGCAGCAGCAGCAGCAGGAGCAGACGTTGCACAGTTCCAAGAAACCGCGACTCGACCCTGTCTGGATTTTTATGATGCCACAACGCATTTTACCATTAGACATTTTAATTGTTAATTTTGCAAAAATTTAAATAATGGACTGCGCTGCAGGCAGAGAGCTACCTGCATTTATTATCTGGCCCAGCCACCCTCCGTCTCCCCCCTCCCCGTTCGCCTGCTGCATTTGCTCTCGACTCAAGTGCCATCAACGTAAAAACAAGTGGCAACAATTTTCTATAAATTGCATTTGCGCAAAATTAAGTTCAATCTTGGCCAGCGACCAGCGACCAGCTCCAGCCAGCTTCCAAGTCGCAGGTTCAGTTCAGTTGAGCTCAGCTCCGGTAGCCGCATCCGCTGCACACCTCGTCGCTGCTGGAGTAGCCAAACTCCATTAACTTTGCAATTGGCCACCATAACTTTTAGCCGGGCTCCAAAGCGACGCGCGCTCGTTTGCCTGGTCACCTCAGCGAGTTGGGAAAGGGAGCACGCTAGGGGAAGGCAGGGGTTGGGGGGGTTGTACCGCGCATCGCTTGTTAGTTTTTGCGCCAGATCGTTTATAATAATTCGTATGCGAGTCATGTCATGGCCCCTAAAGTGTATCTGCGACTGCGCAGTCGACTTGGCAAACACGACGCGCATATCTGTATCTACAAGTTACCTGGCTGGCTGGCTGCCTGCCTGCCTGCCTGCCTGGCTGGTTGGCCTGGCCTCTTGGCTCTGATCTGGTCAACTATGCAACCGCAGCGTCTGTGGCAGCCACCGCCCGTTGCATGTGGCCTGCCTCTGACTTGGCTGATCTTGCGCCCATTTTTGCGCGCATTGCTTTGGGTCGCCACCGTTCGATGCCAGCTCCTCGCCAGCAACATCTCCACACCCCTCTTCCCTCTCCTGCCCTCTCAGCAGCTGCCTTAACCACTTTATGCGCTGCTTTCGCGTTCTATTGGCCAAAAGGAAGTTAGAAAAATGCTCTGAATTCATGTGGGCACTGGCGCTGGCATTCGGCTGCAGCTGATTGCTGATCGCATTGCCCGGTGGTGGAAAGTTTGTTGTGCACTTGAAAGTATTGTCTCGGCCTATAGAAGTTAGTTAGTTTTACTAACTTAACCAAACTATGCACAGTTCAGCCCCAAATATGCTCAGGTATAGCTAAGCACTTGTGGACTATAGATTTGCTAATTAAATAAGCTCAAATGGAGCACATTTTGCCTATAAGTTGAAAAAAAGAAAGGTTTCGCTTTGCCAATTTCACCAATTTTCCACACTTTGGAGTGAGAACAAAGGCATAGACATGTATATATAGTTATGTATAATATAGAATTGTTTTATCATAGAAGACTTTTTGCTTTACAAGAAAACAACAACAGCGGTAATTGTAAATGTTATCGAGACCTGTTATCGATAGCTGTTATCGATTTTGCCTGAATCGTTTATCGACCCAACGCGTTATTTTACTTATACTTATTTGTGAAAACTGCTATCGATTTATTTATTTATTTAAAGAGAATTTAAGGCATATTATTAATATTAATTGCATGAGCTGTTATCGATTTTTGACAGTTCGATCAAAATTTAAAGCACATGATAGATAATAATCGATTATATTTGCTTTGTTATTTATTATTGTCGATTTATGGTAATTCAGTCGAACTTTTGCAACTACTAGGGCAATTTTTATTTTCTAAGCGGAACTAATTTGATTACTTGCCTGTTATCGATCTTAGCTATTTAATCGATCTCCAGCAAGCTCCAATCACATTCCTATTATGGCTTGCATTTGCTTTGTGTTTTTTTTTTTTTTGTTGCTGCTGCAGCGACGACTTTCTACAAATGTTGCCGCTGCAGCTAACCGCACCCTTCTCTGCGATTTTCAAATCAAATATTGCTGGTAATCGAAAACTTGACACTGCGATTATTATTTTTTCTTTTTTTTTTTTTGGGTGCAGGTTCAAAGATTGTTGTTGCCCACGAGTCGCCACAAAAGGGCACCAGCAGCAGCAGCAGTAGGAAATATGAAATTCCAGCAGCTGCGGGACACCTGAGGTGGTCAAGGCGGGGCCAACAGCGATTGCCAGCTAACCGGTAGTTGTTGTTGTTGCCTGTTGTTGTTAGTAGTTGGTGGTTGTAGACTTTGGCGGCGTCGTCTTCGCGGTCGTCGTCACCATGTCGTCGCTCTGGACATTGCCAGCAATGTTGCTCTTATTTCAGAACATGAACAACAGCAGCAGCAGCAGCAACAGCAGCAACAGAAGCAACAACAAGTCGTACGGGTCGCAAGAATGCCTTAATTCAGGAATTTAATGAAAAATGCTCTATGAAGCGGAGCAGCAAATTAAAAAAGGAAAAACTCTTGCACAGAAGCAGCAACAGTCGCAGCAGCAGCAGCAACGGCAGCAAAAAGGTTAAAATTAAAATCAAGGCAGCAACATCATCTGAGAACTTGGGCTGCCGGGCAAACACTCTTGATGGCTTTTTGCGCACAACAAACTGACAGTGTGAGATCGCTGGCAGGTGAGCTGAAACGGTTCTCCAAGTTGACCAGTTGCCAAGTTGCTGCTGCTGCTGTTGCTGCTGCGGCGAATGTTGCTGTTGCGCGTTGTAAATTACATTTTCCAAATGCTTTTGCCATGTCGTACCAAAAACCCATGTACATATGTGGAATCAGGCCGAACTCCTGGCTGCCACTGCCACCGCCTCTGCCCCCGGCTCTTGGCTTCCGTTTTGATTTGGAACACTTGTTGCTGCTGTTGCAAGTTGCTGCTGCATGTTGCTGTTGCTGCCTGTTGCTGTTGCCTTGCTTTAGGATTTGTCCTGCGGCATGAAAATTCCTTGGGGATGTGTACACACACAATGTACACACATTTTGCGACTGCTCTTTGGCTTCTGTTTTGCTGCTGCTGCTGTTGTTGTTGTTGCTGTTGTTGTTGCTGGCGTTGCAGGGAGTTTGAGATTATGTTGTTGTAGTTTGTACAGATTGTTGTTGATTTGAGTGTTGATTGTTGTTGCAACATAATGCGGTAGGTGGGCAAAGGCCTTCCTCTTTGATTAAACCGAATGAATTATGTGCGTGTGCATTTGCTCCGCCTCCGTGTGTGTGTGTGTGTGTGTGTGTGTTAAGTTGGAAATGGTTTTAGACAGTGGGTATTATGGGATTTGCTTGTGTTGGCAACAGGCGCCAAGTAGATTATGGCTTACAGCTGGTTTAGTTGCATTTCTTTGACCCTGGTCAGACAACACGCCAACCTAACCTCACTTTCCAACCTAACCTCACTTTCTAACCTAACCTAACTTTCACTCAAACTAATTACATTAAAAACAAATTTAAATGTCTAATATGTAAATTTACTTCGTGAAGAATGTTAAAGTTTTTATCTTTGTGCTGCGAACCAGAAAATAAAATGTCGCTGGTTCGGTTTACGCTTCGAAACAAAGCCTTGTCTCTAGAAAGAATCTTAAAGTTAGTTTTGTTTGCACTCAAATCAAAACTGATTTAAAGCTTGATTTCTCCATTTCTTAAGCTAAAAGCCCTTTGTACTGAAAATATCGCAAATTCTCAATATTTTCATATTCAAGAAGTGGGCGAGATTTGAGCCTAACCCAAAATTGGCATCTACCAAATATGGCTTAGACAAAGCCAATTATTGGGTCCAAGGCTATTTATACTTTTTTACGACAACAATGTCATATAGCTGCTAAATAGGTAAGATCCGTGAAAAAGTAGAATCTTTTAAGGCAAATTATTCTGTTTTCAAGGGTATTCAGTTTTCGGCTTTTGCGTTTAATGAAAATGTGATTAGATAAGCTAAGAAGAAAACCAGCTGAATATTATATTTTAAGAATTTTATTTATATTTCATATAAAAAAAAAAAAGAAAAGATAACCTAAAGCTATGTCACATTCCTGATAGTTTTACAACTTAAGTGTTAGAGGCCAAAGCTCGAGCTCTGAACTCTGAACTGCGGCTAAAACATGGTCTCCGGCTCGATGATCTCGTAGGTGGACATGGGCATGGGCAGCACCTCGTTGCTGTAGTAGTTGGTGCCGCCGGGCGATATGGCCAGCTCCGGATAGACGTTGGACCCGGGCATCTGGTAGAAGCGTCGCAGGAACGAGCTGCGCCACAGCTGGCCAGGATTATAGAAGGCGCGTCGCTGCTTGTAGAAGGCGCCTCCGACGACAGGCGAGGGCATGGCCGAGATTTGCTGCATCATATCATTATTCATGTAGTCCTCGTTGGCAGCTTCCTGGTAGTTCACCTCGTTGAGGGCGGGGCTATCGCTGGGTCGGCCGAGCACAAGGCTGGCGAGGCACAGCAGCTGCAGCAGCACAGCAACGGATCTGAAGCTGGACATCTTGACGGGTTGAGTGTGACGCAGCGAGTGTCTGTCCAAATGGTCGGTCGCCTGGGCTTATATACGTGAACGGCAGGTAGAGACTGAGACACAGCCGAGCTGTGCGGGCGTTAAGCGATTTCTAATGATGCCATTTAGGGGATTAGGAGGCAGCTGCAACTACCTGGCAGCTAGTTAGGCGGCCAGACAAAGTCACTTAAATGCAAATCCCCGAGCAGCCACAGTCAATATATCAAATGCGTTTCGCCCATTTACCATGTTAATCAAACAACGAAATCCATCAACAGGTGACACGGACGCGGCTGCAGGTGGAGGCCACGAAACGCAGCCAATCCCCCAGACATGTCAGTGCGATAATGGTGCGCCTCGTCTGAAAACAACTTCATTCACAAAAATCTGTAGAAAAAGAAAATGAAGCAGCCAAAGGAAGCGAGTCCCATTAAAAATATCTTGTGGATGCCAAAGAGCTAAAGATACATTCGACGACGACGACGACGACGACGAAGGCAGCTTGCAGGCTAGTTTAGCGGCGAGGCGGGCGTGGCAAGGAGGGGGGGGGGGTCGCAGTCAACAAGTCAGCTACTTGACTACTTGGCTACTTCTTGCCACAATACAGCAGCCGCGGGGGCGTCGCCAAGGGGGCACAGAGGAGTCGGCCTGGGACTGGGACTGGGCCCGGGCTAGCTTGGATAACGCTTGGCAACATACGCCTAATGCCACAGACATCGACATCCGCCATTTAACTTCTTAACCCCCCAGCGGGATTTGTGCCTAAATTTATGCACAGAAATTTACTCAAGTTGCAGGCAAAAAAAAAAAGAGGGAAAGAAATGAAATAAAAACGTGAAAAATGCGTGGAAAAATATATTTAAAAAAAAATTTATTATAATTACAAATGAAGAAAGCTTTAAGCTTAAAATTGTTTATACATAGATAAGTATAGTATATACATAAGATTTAACAAATTTCCAGGGCTCACAAAAGCTTTTTTGCAGCCAAGTTCTTTGCTTTATTTTTTGCTGTCCATTGTAGGGTTAAGCTGAATTCGTCTAGGCTGCTGCGCAGTCGTGTCTGGCCGCAGTCGCAGTCGCAGCAGCAGCAGCAGCGCGTCGTTGTCTTGTCCGGTCTGCAGTTCGGCTTGGTCAGCAGTCGGCTCGATTATTGGACGTCCAGCTTTCAATTTGCAACATAAAGCATCTTCATCGTGGGCCGCATGAATGGGCACAGTCAGGGGGGGGGGGGGGGGGGTGACTAGCTGAAATGGCTGCCTGCCTGCCCATCACACTGCATTGGCATTGGCAGCAGGCACTCAGGCGTGCCGTGGCGGTAGTCGCTGACCTTTATTGATTGCTGTTTGACCTCGGCAGCAATTGTTGTTGTTGTTGCTGTTGCTGCCGTTGCATCTGCAGCCATTTGTACTTGGCCGATCGCAGGCGTAGATTATACAGCAGCAGCAGCAGCAACAACAACGACGCCCACAAGCAACTGCTACGTTGACCGCGACTGCGACTGCGACTGCGACTGCGACAGCGGCGTTTTGCAGTTGCAGTTTTGCCGTTTTGCTTTCTGCCTGCCTTTTTGCGCAACCTTCATTGTTGCTTTGTCGCTATTGTTGTTGTTGTTGTTGTTGTTCCATTACTTTGCTCATGGCAGTTAATTTATATTCGATGCCATCTCTCGCTCTCCCTCTCTCACTCTCTCTCTCAGTCGCTTTTTGCTGCTGCTTCCTTTTGATGTGTTTAGCTTAAGGTCGTCTCTAACTGACAGCAGCCCCGCAGCAGCAGCGCAGCAGCCGCGCAGCGTCAGCTTCGTCATTGACGCCTCTTCTTGTACTTCAGCTCCACTTGCATTGCATGCAAAGCAAAGCGTGTCAAAAGAAAACAATGAAGAGCACAAGAAATCACAGCACACTTTCAGCATTGGCGTATCGTGTAGTTTGTTTTGTTTGACAGTTTTCATTTGCCCCCCCCGGTTATATTAGCAGCGGCAGCGACAGACGACGTCGTTTTGGTTTATTAATTGTTTTCGTTTTTTTGTTGGAGAGTAAGAGACGGAAAATTAATTAGCAGATTATCGTCTAGATTTTTGTGTGTGGTTAGAAGAGAACTTATGTTATATATTTGAAAGGATCTCTATGCATACTCATTAACACATATGTAAGCTCACACACACACATGGACATCGAAAATCTCCAAAGAGTTCTATGCGTAAACTCTCCCATCCATCTCCCAACCCTAACTTACCACAATTTGGGCTGAAACTACATTTAATCAATTTCAGTGTATCAAACAACACACCTATATTTACTCTTAATTGAAAAGAAATCAAAATTCTTTTAAGATCGAGCGCAACCCAAGCGCATAATCATTATAATTAATAATTATAATAACAGTTGATCGTTACACAGAGCAAACAACCTGCTACATTAAAATGTACAATTGCTCTTTACACTTTACACACGCACTCTTAAAACGGCGCTCTTACGCCCATTGCCACGATATTCATTCATATAAAATACTCAGCGCGCACACACACACACACACACACACACAGACACGGACACGGACACACATGAATGCTCCACGAAGTGCATTGGGCACACGAGCCGAACCCGGCACGGCCTCCACACAGCAGAGTTGGAGACATAGCCGACGCGATCGGCAGCGAGCAGCCGTTCAGTTATATTTGCGACGCTCTCGAGTGCGGGTCGTTAATGGTTGTGGGGCGCAGCTTATGCCGAGTGGCGAAGGCAAATACGAGAAGAAAAAAGAAAACAATACAAAACAAATAAAAATAAGCAAACAAACAATAATAATAAACGTAATTTAAACAATTAATCAAAACGCGGCGATCAATGAAACTTATACAAAAGCAACAACAGCAGCAACAAGTGCCAGTGAAATTATTGTACTTAATTTATATGTACAAATAGTGAGAGTGTGTGTGTGTGTGCGTGTCAGTGTATATGTGTAGATTTTTATGCATACATTCGTATGTATGTGTGAGTGCGGCTTTATCAATTGCTCCACATAAAATTTCATTGAAGTGTTTGACAGCAGCAGCGCAGCAGCTACATAAAACTAACGGCAACAGCGGCAGCGCAGGCGACGTCTGCTTAAAACGGTAATTAATACAAACACACATTTGATTTGGCAATAAACAAATGATTCAGCAATTGTCAGCAACTGTAAATTGTAAAACACTTGCTGCGCTCGCCGCTCTGATTGAACTGCGTTAGCGTCGGCGTCGCCGTTGCCGTCGCCAGCGCCATCGTCAGCGTTGGCGGTGACAAAGCTTTTGCTCGAACGCATGTTTGCAATTAGTCTGCGTTATTATTGTTTGCTGCCGGCGTTAACGCCGACGGCGGCAGCGTCGACGTTGTCGCTGTTACAAAGTAGCACGCGCATAGACATAGAAAAAAAATTTATTAAATGCTTGCGCGTGCTCTCTCTCTCTCTCTCTCTCTCTCTTTAAGTTACGCTCCCCCGCAGTCAAAGCGTAAGAGCTTGCGTGCTCTTTTGTATGTGTATGCGTGTTTGTGTGTGTGCACATATTTTGTTACGTGTTTGCCTTTACGCCTTTTACATACCCTTCACATTATTATTTGCCATTTTGTCGCATTCATTAATTGGCCCGTGTAAAACGGCAACGCCGACGGCGACGGCGACGGCAGCTACCTGACACGGCAGCTTTTGTTACTGCTATCGGAAAGCACAGTAACAACATCGCTGCCGCCGCTCTTGACTGCCACTCACCCTCTCTCGCTCTCGCTCCCGCTCTCTCTCTCTCGCACTCTTTTACACACTTGTTGCTTTCGCATTGTTTTTACTGTTTTTAAGTGGCGCTCATATCCGGCGCTTGCTTTGCCTGATAAGCGCACTTCTCTCCCTCTTCTCTTTGTTGTTGTTGTTGTTGTGTGCGCTACCTGTCTGCATTTTATTTGCACATTTCTTGTCTGACTTTTATTCTTTTTTTATTTTGTGTTTTGCTGTTGTTTTATTTTGTGCATTTGCTTTTGGCTCTGGCTTTGTTCTGGCCAAGTGAATCAGTTCTCAGGGCGCCTAATGCGCAACTGTTTTGTTCTTCCTCCCAAATTGTTCATAAAGTGTGCGTCTGCGAGTGTGTGAGTGTGTCTGTGTGTCTGTGTGTGCCTGTAAGTGTGCGTAATGTGTGTTAGCTTTAGCAAAACATTTTTCACTTGTCTTACAGTTTTCAAGCGGTGCACGAAACGCTGACAACGCAATTGGCACTTTAACAGTGCCAGGACGAAAGCTTCATATTAACCGTTAGGCGCTGTAAGTTCGAAAAAGTGAGCTTATTAACGTTTCCGCGCATATTCCGTCGTGATTTGGCAATAAGAATGTGAATCTCTTTAGAAACTTGAGAGTTTGATAGCAAATGTGCTATTCCCGGCTTTTCAACAATAAAAAGAGGTGATTTTCTACGAATTATAAGTTATTAATATTAAAATAAAGTTTTCGAATGAAGCTTTTAATCAAAAGGAGTGCCTAAAAGCTTTTGGAATATAATGATGTATTCATATTTTATCTAAAAATTTGCCTTTGTTTCTATTCTATATATAGCTCCATTTATTTCTTTCACTTCTTTAACTAATTTTAATATTCTTTAAAGCAATATGGAAATATTCCATGCAAATTTTTCAACACTTTCGGCCCATCAATCTTCACAGATTTTAAATCGCGACGCCTAAGCTCAAGTCGTATATTCATTCATAAATAACGTCTAAAAAAAAGCGTAGACAAAAGAAATAATAATATTTATATATATAAAAATTAATATGTTTATTTTATATACAATTTGTTTATCACATTTAAATTATGCACACATCAACACGTTTCGCCTATAAACTCTAAAAAAAAGTTGGCTAAATATATAAAACTTTTAGGCCCCAGCCTATAATATATTTGTTTAGGCATTCAAATCAACTGATGGACTGTAAAATACCCTTTAAAAGTGTTCAAGATACTTTAAAATATTAATCTGAAGTCTTAAATGTGACGAAAATATAAAAATGTTGCCTCACTAAATAATTTTGTGCTTCAACTTGAATTTATATAATACATTTTTATTATAATTTTATTATTTTTTTATATTAGCTACAGTTAATTTGTTATTTAATTTTGTTGGTCTAACTTTCAAATATTTTGATTTGCAATATTTCACTTGAAATATACCCTTTCTAGTTGTTTTACAGGGTATTCAATCTTCATAAAAGCACGCATAAATAAATGTTAATCTTTAGTTAGGTATTCGACTCTTTGACATATTTAGTTTAATTTTTTTCTCATATTATTTTTCAAATCCTCGAACTTTATTCTAGTGAAAATTTTGCACCGTTTCATATTCAAATTTTATAGTTTGTTTTTTTTTTTTTCTAACAATCTCTTGACCTGTTCATGTGATAAGTTTTCGAGTGAACCTTTTAACCTGCTGCTGCTGGGGCTGCCCATCGATTTGTGACGTCAATGGACCCACTTTGAGATTAACATACTCGTTAATAGGTGACGGGCGGCGTTTTGAACTTTGTGTGGGCACGAGCCATGGCCTTGATGAAGAGACAAAAATAAAAAAAAATACAAACAAACCGATCTAATGTTAACCTTCTCGAGGTTTCGCTTTTTGGCTTAGCCGTACATTAAGTGGATCAACAAGTTCGGGTCAACGGGTTTCAGAATTCGAATTAAAGCTAAGCGTGTGCACAAGTTGGGCCAAGATTATCTAGTGTCCAGTAAATGCAGCTGTACACTGAGCGAAATACTTGGACGTCAATGTTACTCTTGACTTGTTTTCAGATTGTATTTGTTGCAACTTGACTCTTGACTGAATTGTTTTTATAAATAACTTTTTATAACTTTGTTGAAGTTGAAAAATAATAAAAACTTGAGCTTGATTGATTGACTGACTGAAGAACTGTCAGACTGAATGGCTGATGGATTGACTGGTTGACTGACTGATTGACTGACTGATTGGTGATTGAAGCAAGCTGAAATTTGCACAATAGTTGCCTTTTGTGAGGGACGAACTTTTGCGTAATTCCACCCGCAAGTGTGGAAAAAACGTGGAAAAACGTTTGTATGAAACTTTTTTGCTTACCAGTCGATCGGCCTGAAACTTATTGTCGGGGTGAAAATTCTGGGTCAAATTCATTTCTAGGATTATTTATTTCTAAGTTTAATCCACTTTTATTATTTTTATTATTTTTATTATTATTATTATTATTATTATTATTATTATTATTATTATTATTATTATTATTATTATTATTATTATTATTATATGACCCATGCGTTAACTCCGTTTTCCAACAAGGATATTCATTATTTCTGTCCAATAGGGAACAGTATTCTATTAATATTAATTTAATATTCGATTGAAATGAAAGACAAAATAGTTATAATTCCATTTGAACGAGTTGTTAACTCAAGTTTTCTCTCAGTGCAGCGCTCATGTCGCTCGTCATTGTCAATGTGTTCGTTGATTTGTCCATTGTCTGATCGTAATCCAAATATTTAATATTTGTCCATTGGCTGTGACAGGTTAGACAACTATTTTGTTGTTTTTCTATTTTGTTTTTGGTTTTTATTTTAATTTTGTTGTTTAGTTAGCGCATCGAATTTGCGTGTTTATTGAACGGGCGTTGCTTGGTTTTTATGTTATATTTTTTTTTTGGTAGGTCAGCATCGTAAATACCGCCAAAAACAAGCCAAAAGTCTACAAATGGTGCGAAATTTCGGCTCATATTAATTTTTGACCTTTGGGCAAATCCCATCTTGGCCCCGCCCCGCCCCATTCGGCTTAACTTCCGCTATTTTTTTTTGTTTTTTAACGCTGCTTTGTCAATGGAATTTGCCAGTTTATTGAATGAACAACAACAAGAACAAAGCGAAGCACAGCTTTGAGTTGTTTTCCGAAATGCTCAGCATTAAAAGTGTCGCCTTATGAAGATATCGCATAACATCATATCGTAGAATATTTGTGATATCGTGTATTTATATGTTTGTATGTATATATACATTAGAATAATGCTTACCTCACATGTCCTCACGTCGCTGTCACTTGATAAGTTCAGAGTCGGACCCCAAAGAAGTCAGACTGCAACCCTCTATAGCTCTGTTCCTCTTTCTCCCTCCCTCTGTCTTAGTCTGCCTTAGTCGCCCCTTTTTGCTGAAATCGCATCATAAAACAATAAAAACAAATTGTGCCTGCCGTTTGCCGACTCTCAAATACCCTTTAAAAGCAGCAGCTATTTTATGATATCTAATATTTAGGCAGGAAAATACTTGAACTTCATTTAATCTAATTTTTCTATAACCAATTTCCATAAATATTTTTTATAGAAGGCTTATTAAAATAAGCCAAGGCACACTTCATACATATAGTTTCACGGAGTTTGCAGTTCACAATGGTTCACATAGTTCTCAGATATTACATAGTTCACAATAGTTCACATTCAGATCTCCATAAAGTCGCATCTAGAATATATATATATCGATATCATAATACCCAACCGCAAAGGGTAATCAAAATAAATGCTAATCATAACAAATTCAAACAATTTCCTGCACTGTGCGCCCTCTACAGTGAGCCCTCGTCCGTTAGGAGGAGGATGGCGGCGAAGGAGGGAGGTGGGGGGAGTCAATCGGCGGGAGAAGAAGAGTGCTTCATATTTTGCCGCTTCATGTCATTAGCGCGACTCTAAAGCAAATATTTGACGAAGACAAACGAATATACACAGAACTTCATCATAACCCGTTTACCCCAAAAAAAGAAAAGAGAAGGAAAAAAAAAAACGAGAGCCGAAGATATAATACCCTGCCTTCTGGCAGTTATCTGGGAATTTCACTGTTGAAATACTTTTGAAAATATCTGTTAAAACAGAATATTTTGTTCTATAAGATTCAACAACAAATCGGATGTTCATGCTGATCTAGAGTATATATATTTTACGAGTTCGAAGATGCCTTCTTCTATGCGTTACACTTGTCATGACAAAATTGTGATACCCTCTGCAGGGGTATAAAAAAGGGTATAAAAAGGGGAGAGGGTGTGCGGCAGTTGGTTTGTTGTGGCAGTTTGTGAAGATCGCGAGATGAGAGATGAATATCGCGATCTTTTTGTTTTTCTTTATTTTGTTTTTTTTTTTTTTTCTACTTCTTTCCGCTGACTGCGACATTTTTGTCACATGAACCGAGCCGAGCGATCGCCGCGATCCTACGCCCCTGACAAAAATGAAAGAAGAAGAAGCGAAGAAACTGTAACTGAAACCCAAAGATGATGCTTTATGTACTCGCACTTCGCACTGCCACTTGCCACTTGCCACTTGCCACACAGTCCACTCTTTTTGTCAGCCTCTTTTTTCTTCGACAATAGGAAATCACGGTCTTTTTTCTTTTTTCATGATCAGCCCCCTTCATAATTGGGCTGCGATCGGAAGATTCGCTCGTTCGCTTCGTTTTATTTCATGCCGTTGCGTTGATCTTGCATTTGTCATGCTCTTATAAATTTGATCCGTTGACAGTTTTTTATCTCTTCTCCTCCCTCTCTTTTTATTTTCATATTTATTTTATTTTTGTTTTTTTTTTTTTCTCGAACTGCAGATCAAAGATCGTTCGGTTATGCGAACCGTTGTTATTTTTGTTATTGACTCAGGTTCGGTTTGGGGGTTAAACATTGGCGCTGACCGCAGCGTTTACATTTTTGCCAATACACTATAAAAAAAAAGAGAATTTAAAATTTTACAAAATGTACAAAATGGAATTGCGACAATTACAATAAGTTTCTGTAATACTCAATAAGTCAATAAGTTTGCGACACATATACAAAATAATTCTCAACACGCTTAAGCCTTAACTAATACCTTCTTATAATTCTCAACAAGTTGAAGCTTTAACTAATTGAAATACAGCAGAAGATTTGCAAAGGCTTCCACTTGTAAAATTATCTTCTATTGTAAAAGCTAATTGAAAAGTGTTTTGGAATTTAAAGAATAGACTTTCATTTGAAATATAACTTTAATTTTTACATGCAATAATATTATTTAAAATTTTGCACAGTGTAGAGTCGTTGATTTGTTTTGGTTTCGTTTGAATTGTGCCGCTGCTTGCCTGAAATCATAAATCCATAAAGCATCCCACTTTGTCGGTGATTTCTCAAACACGAAAACTATTTCGCCTTAGTCGTTCAGTTGTTGATGATTGTTCAAATTCAGTTCCAGTTGCCAGTTGCGAGTTGCCAGTTGGCAGTTACGAGTTGCCAGTTGGCAGTTCAACTGGCGCCCACACTAAACACTTAGCTGAGTTCACTTCAACTTGACTCAACTGATCTTGCCCGAGTTCAGCTTGGTTCAGTTGGGCCTGTTAATGATTGCAAATGTCGTGATATTGTCGAGTGGGTTGAGGTGGGCCGAGGTGCTGCTGAACTTTAATTAAACCGCGGCGCGAGAATGTGTTTATTTTTTTCTCTTCTCTTTTTTTATTTTTTGCAAATTTTCAAAATGTGAACTTTGATACAACACACAGCTGCGATCAGTTTAAGCTGGTTGCAGATCAAGATCTAGATAGAAAATATATATATATATATATAATTACAACAACCCTCAACTCTGTGCTAAAATTATGAGCAAACAATTGCATGTGAGAATCAGCTGGTCGATCGGTTGGAGGAGCTGAGTAAAGATCAGTTAAAAGATCCGATTGAAGATCAGTTTAAGGTATGAGCACCTCATTAATTAGACACCTACTGAGGATCGGTTGTTAGATCGGTGAACAGAACTGTTTGATCAGTAAAACGATTGTGGCAAAAAGCTTGTCTGCAAATAGTTAAGTTGGTGAAGATCAACAGTTTCCTACTGAGGATCAGCTAGTAGATTGGCTGAAAGAACTGTCTGCTTATAGATCAGTTGAATTTGTGGGAATTAAAACTTTGTCTGCAAATAATGTCGTGGGTAAAGATCTGGCTTATTAGTATGTTGATCCATTGGGGGATCAGTTTGAAGATCAGCTGAAAGATCTGTGGATCTGAGCTGTGCGAGATATTCTGTGATCCAAAATGATTTATCTGATCAAGCCCAAGTTCAACTCTGAACTAGAAGGTCAAATTATTTGATGATCAGCTGGAAGATCAGTTGGGTAACAATAAAAGGGAAGGGAAGGGGAAGCATTCACAATGTGAACATCTACACAGATCTTATAATTTATTCCGAATGATCTACGATGATAATTTGTGATAATTTAAAGACGTTCTTCAAAGTAATTTTCCCAATGCACAACATTTAAATTTTGTATTTTTTATATGAGCTTGGCGTGATCTAAGCTGGAAACAAGCTGCAAATTGTGAATAATATTGTGAACTTCAATTTAATGCGAATGCAATACGATCGGGCGGAATAAAGCTGAACTCGCAGAACTGATATTGTATAATGGCGAGAGAGACCTTTGTGCATGATAATAATAATATTACTTAAAAGAATGATATACGATAGCATAGAGCACACTTTATAAAGAACAATAAATAAATAAAGCGGGGCCGAGAATTATAAGAAATGCCAAATGGAACATAAAAAGACACCACAAGAACTGGCTCTGAACTGGCGATCAACAGTTGAACTCAACTGCAAAGGATCAAAGCAGCTGAACCCAAAATGCCAAAAACGAATATTATGTGAATGCCAGTGTGAATGTGTGAGCGTGAGTGTGAGTGCGAATGTGAGTGTGAGTGTGAGTGAATGTGAATGTGAATGTGGTGCAAACTGTCGTTGGGCGCTGTCAGAGACGTTTGTCAAAAAGCAAAAAGTGCCGTCAGTGCGTTCGTCTGACAGTCAGTCAGTCTGACAGTCACCTCCAAGCATCGAAGCGTTGGCGCAGACATCCACACACACACACACACACAGAGAGAGAGAGAGATACGCTTGTGTGTGTGTGTGTGTTTTTTGCGCGCATCTAAAAATAAAACAACACTGAAAAATGCTAATGCCATGCGACCGACGGGCGGACAGACGGATGGAACAGCCAACCGATCGACATCGAGGCGACCGATGCCAGACCTCAAGCGAACGCCCGTTTGCCCTCACACACACACATACACACAGCACACCGCACACACACACATCGCACACACACACCGCACACACACACACACACACACATACGCGCAGCACCCAAAATGACAGCGACAAACAGCGTTGAGTTCACTTCATTTGGTTCAACTGAAAACTGAACCGATCTGAATATATGCAGCACCTTACATATGTGAACTACACTGAAAGAAAACAAGCACTTGTCTACAGTAATCGCTCGCTAATAAGAACCTATAAAGAGCTTCCTCAGAGTTTGATATTGCACTTGAAATTTGATCGAAATTTATGGCTTTATTTACTCATTTTCCAGCAAAGAGACAAAAATATCTTTTAAATAAAGTATTATAGATTTGCTAATCTTAAGTTTTCCGATTCAGAAAGTTATTAAAAAAGTTGTTCAAAAAAAAGATTAAATTGGTTTAGAACTTCACTTGAATTGAACTTAAGATAATTATTTATAATTAAAATATATTTTGTTCTAGCTAGTATTTGTATTGTTTAACAGTTCTGATGCTAAAGTTTTTCGCAGTGTAGTCGGCACACGCTGGCCCCTGAAACCTCTGTCTAGGATCTTTGTGTGTGTTGTTGTTGTTGTTGTTGCTGTTGCGAAAGTTTCGTTTTTTTTCTTACCGCTGCCCACTTTTTGTTGTTGCTATGTTTTTGTTTTCTTTGGCCTGCGATGCCAACTAACTACAACTCAACTCTGTCATAGACACGGCCACAGACTGTAGATCAGGTAGGGGCAGCCGCGGTGCCAGGTACCAGTTACCAGGCCAGAGCCAGAGCCAGAGCCGAGTCGGGCGTGTGGGCAGCGCGTGTTTCAGACTTTGCACCAGTTATGCTTGAGGCCCGCCTCTGGGACATGGGCCAAAAAGCGGGCAGCGACAGCGCCAAAGATCTGCGCTGTGCATTTGGCTCGAACTCGGGGCCCGGCTGTCCAGCCGGGGTCAGGTCGTGTGGCAACTGTACTCAGCGCCGAGTGACACCTGCGTGCGTCTGTGCCACAAAATGCAGGTCAACGCGAGGCATCACAAATGCTTGCCACAAGTCGTTCAATTTGCGAATTTATCTTAATTTAATTGTGTTGAGAAATATGAAAAATATAAATTGTGATATTTTTCTGCAATTAACGGAAATTTAAGAACATCTTTAGAAAAGCTTAAAACAATATTTACATTCAAAGTTGACGTTAAAAAAACCTTGTTTATAGATTTCTAAAGCTTGTTCTTAGGATATGCCCAGGTATTAATCAAAATCTTATATAAGAAATATAAATCTATAAATTCGCCATATTTATTTTTAGCTCGATTTTAAACACTTTTCTGAATGCGAATTTAAATTGTGCCCCAAGGAATAGGATGAAAGAGCTAAGAAATATTTCGCTGTCTGATCAGAAATTATAATCAAACTTAATAATCAGATATTTCGAATTGCTTTCTAAAGTTCATTTTTAAAGATGATTTCTATATTACAATTTATTAATATAATGTTTAATGATGAGATAAGATAAGAATGAAGATAAGATAATTTATGAAGACATTTTTAAAGATGATTTACTTATTATTGGAAATGATCGATAAAAAGTATTTGCTTTCTTCTTTCGTTCTTGCATAGAAAAATATAAAAATAATGTCTTTTTAATTTTTTTTAAGAACCTGCGGAACCTAAGATGCTACGTCTCTTTAGCTAATGGCACCCCATACAATTTGAGCAAGATTCAATTTCTATTCAAATTAATATTTAACTAAATGTTAAAGAGTATCTGTGTGTCTGCTAGTTAATATATTAATACTCTAACAAGGCCTTCTCATTGACTCAATCATAATTTAAAATGGATATACAAAAAGTATATGCATATAGTATACATTCTGAAGTTCTTGCACGGATTCAACTCCTTAACTCAAACTTCGAATGTGCCAACTTTTCGGTTATGGATCATAAAAGAAATATGACTTAACAGCGCCTGATGCTTAAGCGATGCACTTTTTAAGTAATGATAATAATTTGACTTTTTTGTTCTCATTCTCATTAGCATATTCCCAATCTGTAGATCTGCCATTGATAAAGCGATGCCGAAAAAGTTTTGGGTCGACAGCAGAAATACGTGAATGTAGGCGTATATGTGTGTGTGTGCGTGTGTGTGTAAGTGTGTGTGTCCATATGTGCCATGCGCTGTGGCAGCTTTTCGGTTGTTGCAACATTTTGACGCGTGTTGGCAAACGAGTCAATTGTGCGGCCCGTCGAACTGCAACAAAAAAAAAAAACTAAAAAAAATTAAGAAAAAAAAAAGATGAAAAAGCGGCAACGCGTGTTGCTTGTTGTTCTGCTTTTTTTTCTTGCTGATATTCATTTTTCTTGTCTTGTTTTTTTTGTTTTTTTTTGCCTTTTTGCAACACTGAAGTTCGTCCCACACACACACACACACACACACACACACACACATGGACACCTTTTGTTGCCCCTCATCAGCAATTCTTCTCCAACGAACGCGTTGTCAACTTCAAGAGATGCGCCCTCTCACCTTCTTGTCTCTGCCCTGCCCTGCCCTACCTCTGCTGCTTCTCTTCTTTCTCTTCTTCTTCTTCTTGACTTGACTTGTATTTTTGATTCATTGATGTGCTGCGTGAATGTCGTTCAGAGCAGAGCGCGCTATATAGAAATAAGTGTATACATATTTTTATATATGTATTCATATGCATCTTCTATATCTGCGTATTTACCCTCTGCTGTTTATTTATTTATTTTTTTCGTCTTGTCATTTGACTTTTTGGCTTTGCCTGGCCAACACACACACACACACCAACACACACCCGAGTGCTTAAATGTGTCGAACCAAAGTTGTGCCAAAACATTCAAAATCACAAATGTATCAAAAAAAAAAAAAAAATCTTTCTTGACGCATTCCGAAAACGTAAATCAAATCGCCCAACAACAAAATCCATTTCCTTTGTCATGTTCCATTTCAATTCCAAGTGTTCCCAAAGTGTTTCAATGTGTTGATTCGAGGCTTAAACCTTCGCAAAATGGAACTACGAGAGTTATTTGCATAGTTAGTTAGTTACTTTTTGAGCTAGTTACGTAGTCACTTTTTGAACTGGTTCCGTAGTTCCATGCGGAACTAGTTACAGGAAATGGATCATAATTTAAGGCCTCAAATTAAGGAAATATATCTTACAATTTCAAATGAAAAGAAATATATGACCCTTAGTAAAACATCTTTTTATTGAACAAAAAATAATTTATATAACATTAAAAATGTATACATATTTAGCATTATAAATAATTATTTTTCATTTTATGAAGACATTTCTTACTCTATGAAAAGTTGCCCAATTTCTCATATTTACGTACAGTTCATTTAACATGGGCGAATTCGCTTTTGGGAACAACACCTGAGCCGCAGCTGAGCAGTTTCTTATAAGAATATTTTGCTCTTGTTGTTGTTGTTGTTGCTGTTGTTTATTTTTGCATGTGGCATGTGTCGCTTTTATTTGCCTTTTAGTCGCATTTGTTGCGCTTTGTTCTTGCAGCGCTCGCTGAAAAGATCACAGACCTTCTGACCTCACTCGCGCTCGCTCCCTGTCTCTCTCCCTCTCTCTCTCGCTCGTTCGCCCTCTCTGCCTTCCTCTCGCTCACTCGCTCTGCCACTTGCCTTGGCAGCGCCCGGGCAAATGTCGTCCCGCCGCAACCTTAGGGCAGCGTGTGTGTGGGGGGGGGGGGGGGGGGGGGGGGGGCGGGGGCGGGGCTAGCAGCTTGACACTTACAAAAAAATAAAGCTGCCTCAGCTGCTGGGCAGGCAGGGTTGCTGCGGTGCGGTGCGGTGCGGGGCGGGTAGGCGGGCTGGGGACCTGGGGCTACAATATATGCACGCCGTTGCGACGCGTCGCCGTCGCGGTCGCAGTTCTAAAAATATTTCAGGTCGCTCGGTCGTTTGGTCGGTCGCGATGGCCGCCTGTTCGCTTTTGGTCTCGTTTGGGTTAAGTGTGCGGCGCATCTGTATCTGTATCAGAGTATCTGTATCTGTATCTGCAGCTGTATCTGTGTAGCTGTGGCTGTGTATCTTGGGCCAATATATACATATATGCACAGAAATATATTGCTGCTGCGTCTTTTGACGTGCTTTTTTATTATTATTATTTTTTTTCATTTTCATTTCTAAAGGTTGTTCAGGTCGTCGTGATATCAAATGATATCGATTTACATTGAATTGCGTATATGTGTATGTATGTGTACATGCATGTAGATGATACCAGGCCAGGTTTTTTCATTAGAACGCCGTTCAGTGCAATTAATATGCATATGTTTTTGCTATATTTTGCCCACTGTTCGGGCGAACAACAACTGGGCAAATAGGAAAAGTGCAATGGAACACAACAACAACAACAACAACAAATGACAGACGAGGCCAAAGTATCAAATGGACAAGCGATACACACACACACAGTCACAGTTACGCACACAGACACACGCACACACTTACACACCAGCTGCATTTGCATGTGAGTTTAAGTGCAGCTTTTTTTTTTCGTTTCACTCTTTTTTTTTGTTGGTCTGTCGCCTGCGCTGAACTCTGAACCAGCTGACCTTCATTGAACCCTTTTTCAGCTGCGCACACACACACACACGCTGCACACTGCACTCGGCGCGAGAGAGCGAGCGAGCGAGCGAGAGAGAGAGCAAAAGAGAGCGCGTCAACTGATAAAGCTTAAGGCGCGCGCTCTTTGCGGCGCGGCGCTCTTTCTCTCTCTCTCGCTCGCTCTGTGTGTGTGTGTGTGTGCACGTGTTGAGCGGCGGCTCCAATGTGGAGCCGCTGCGGCGACGCTTTGCTGCTCAGTACGTTCCCGTTTGCGCTGCGAGTCGTGCGAATTGCGCTCGCTGCAAAGCACACAAAAAAAAAAAAACAAAACGATCGCAGTTTGCTTTTTTTTCGGCGCGCAACCAACAACAACAACAACTCGAGTGCTGATAAAAAGCGAGCCATAAATTGCTAACTCAGAAAAAAGAAACAAAACAAAACAAAATAAACACGCGTGCAACGTGCGTCAAACAGCTGAAAAGCTCAAAGGATTAAGCTGTTATATAGAGGCCACACAAAACGGCCAGAAGAAGCGGCATATGCAACAATTGTGTTTTGTGCAACAAACTCACGTGTGCCGCCACCCCCCCCGAAATACGCATAACCAAAAGATACAAATGCGAGCGCTAGCAAATCCGCTGTCAAATGTCAGCGCCGGCAGCACGTGACACCAGCGACAACAACAACAGCAACAGCAACAAGAACAGAGCTTCATGCAACAAATGTATCTTAGAGATTAAGATACAGTATCTGAGCGAACGCAATTAGCTGCTCGAAAAGTGCAAATGTGAAATGCAAATTAGCCGAAAAGTGAATGCCAATTGGAATGCTCATAAGAATCAAAAAGCATTCTGGCTTAAAGGTCAAAGCGTCAAATTTTTAAATGTTGCCCAAAACGAAACAAGAATCAAATTTGAAGCACACAAATGAAAGTCAACGCGTGTGTTGTTCATTAAAATATATTGAAACAAAAAATAAAAATAAATTAAAAAAGAAATAAGCAAATATAAAAGTACAAAGAATCAAATAAATGTTTATATCCAAAAATACATTCACGGCGCGCGGAAATGCGATAACAATAAAAGCAAAACCGAAAGCAAACATTTACACAAAAAAAGTGCAAGCTGCGGCAGAAAAATCACAAAAAACAACAACAACAAATATGAGTAAAAAAGTAATAATAAAAAAAATACAAAATAATTTTTGAACTAGTTAAAAGTTTCGTTTGAATAGGGCCCAAATAACAGGTTCATACATCAACTCACATTTAATATAAATATAAAATTAATAAAATTAATAAAGTAAATAAAATAAAATAATAATAAAGTGAAAAATTAAATATTGAAAAATTCCATTAAAAAAAAAGCAAAAACGAAAAAAGTTAATACAAATAAAACATAAGAAATTTAAAAAAAGTAAAAAATTAAAAATAATTTGTAAAAGTCGTTTGTCTGATTTTTTTTTGCTGTTGTCCGTGCTTGCGGCCACTTTTGTCAATTGGTTTGACAAATTGACAGCAACAACAACAACAACAACAACAACAACAACAATAATAATAATATTATTAACAGCAACAACAATAAAAGTCGTTGGCGGTAATCAACGTGAAACAATCGACATAAAACAATAATAAAAAAAAAAAGAATACGGCAAAATAAAATTTCGTTAAAAAAAGGTAAATTTCAAATGCAAAAAGCTGTTCAAATAGCTCGCGACCTTAAACTTTGTGTTTTTTTTTTTTTGGCTACACTTTGGTTATTTATTTGATTCTTTCCAAGACTCTCGACAGTTGACAGCGACAGCTGAAATACCCTGCAAAATACTTCGAATGGAAGCCCAGCTGCAACGCTTAAACCGGTTGCGAATTATTACGTGCAGCAAAATTTGTTGTGTTATTATTTTATTATGAACTTTTTGTCAAGCATAACGAATATGTGTGTTAAACGCAATTTGACGGCATTTAAGAACTTTTAATTTTTCAAACAAAGCACATAAAACATTTGACAAAGAGGAACTGTGACTAAGCGTGGGTGCAGGCGACCGAGTGCATACCCTGTAAAATATGAATTACTGTTGTGCTACGAATAAGTTATATTACAAAAGAAGAAAAATGATTAGAGATCAATAATCTGAACTTGACTTAGTAGGTTGTTTCCCTTTCATCAAAAGTAAATCTTTTTTTCAATATCTATTTTAAAGCTTAAAATCAGATGTGCTTTAATAATATCTGGTATATTTTTCGCTTTCAACAAATTATTTTCTATGGATTAACAAACTTTAATTTTCATGGGTTTCTAAAGACAATTTCTTCATTGATTCCGAAACTCACTCCGAAAATTTGAAATGCACTTTATTACTGAATTCATGTCATGCTACGACAACAAATTTTGTTTCTTAAGTTTAAGAGTGAGTTTTAATCAATTCGAAAACTAAGTCCGAAAAATCGGAATACACTTGAGAAAAACTTGTTCATTTCTTAAATTTTATGCCCCTATTAAGCCAGAAATTTAGTACTTTTATTGATTTGCTTCTCAAAAATAGACGAACCTGCTTTCTGCCTAGTCCCTCGAATTTTTGTATTCTTCGATTCCTAAACTAGCTCCGAAATATCGTACACTTACACCTTATTGGCGATTCATGGGGTTTTTTAGGTATACGTTCTGTAAATGATTCTAAATACAATTAAAATAAACTTTATTCAAATTAGATATTCATATTTTAAGTTTCTTTTCTTCGATTTAAGGTCCTAATTAAGTCAGATACTAAGTCTTAGACTTCCTTTGGTTCTATTAAGTGCACATACCGCGTTTGAGGTCAGGTCAAGATTTACGAGAATATATATAATTAAATTTTGAAAATTTTAAATTAGGATACGTAAGACTTTCTGACTAGTTCAGTCTGTACACTTGCACATTTCTGCAAGTACAGGGTATTAGAAAAAAGACATTTGCACATTTGACAACAGGTGAATTAATTAAAGAAACACCCAGCTGAATGTCTGGCGAGGCAGTTGCATATTTAAGAGCCAAGCTAAATACTAAATACATTAAGACATTAACACAGACAACTTAAGATTAAGTGACGACAGGGGGAAGAAGAAGCAGCGACATGAAAATGGCCAACAACCTGTTGGCACGGCATAATTGAAAAATTGGCCAAGAAACAAAACAAATGAGCGGTGTGTCGCCGGGCGAGGGGCAGGGGGAGACGAAATGCCGCAATGATAACTGCAAAATGAAGCAAAGAAAACTTTATTCAAATAACTTAATAATTTAATCTGCAGTTAAAGCCAACTCTTGCTAACGCTTTTCCTATATTTTCTTCTCTGCACTTTTCGTTTTCTTTGTTTATTTCCGGACCCGGCAGGCTGCACCAGCAGGCGGAGCGAGCCAAAGAGAGAGAGAGAGCGAGAGAGAGAGAGAAGGAGAGCGCGCGGCGGCGACAAATCGAATCGGTGCGGTGCGGTTTTGACAATATGTTGAGCCCACCATAATGAAGGAAATTGATACCGAGACAACAGTAGTATGGCCAGCCTGGTGTTATTCCGGTAAGTGAGACATGCCCCACCCCTTAACCCCGCCCCCTGGCCCACCCCCTGCCGCCCCTCTGTTGGTCTTAGCAGCGTTTATCGCGTTTTATTTAACTGCTTCCAAAGACAACAACAATGCATCGAGCTAGACCGAGACCAGACCCCAGACCCCAACTGAAAAGAAAAAAACAAAACAAATGTTGTCGGTACGGTGTCGAAGACTGAATACCCTATAATAAAATTATGCCTGAGCACAGGTTTTGCGTCTTTACCTTGAAAGCTAAAAAACGGCTATACCTTAATTAAAAACAAAGAAAGAATCGTATTATTCACAAGATCCCAAAGTTATTATGTATTTTCCCTGGTTTCACATATTAAACCTCATTCGAAATGAAAGTGAAAAGAAATCCTTTTGCTCTAGGAAACAAATATATATTATAAATTGCACAAAAAGATTTTCTTTTCTGGAAAGTTTTCGTTTGGTTGAAAAGTTGCCTCTATGAAACTAGATTTCGACTGATTGTTCCTCAGCTATATAAATGCATCTGATCGATTTCGACATATATCATGCTTGAAAGCAAAAGGTACCAAATTTCAATAGTTTAGATAGTTGTAAGGGGATGCGGTTCTTCTTTTAATATATATCTAAGGATAGCCTGTGAAAGTGCCTAGAACTGGATACCCCATTTAGTGCATTCGTACAGGGTATCAAGCATAAAACTAGGTGTTGAAAGTTCAACTATCGCTTTACGCTTTTGTTTTTTTTTTTCCCCCCCCGTTTTGTGTGTTTCCTCTGTTTTTGTATTTATTTCTCATTCGGTTTTTGTTTGTTTGTTGTTTGTGTTGCTTTGTCGGTGCTCCCTTCCTACCCCTCCTCAGCCTTGCCGCTCCACAGCTTGTGCCACCGTTTCTCAAATTGTTGGTCAGTTAGCTGACTTTTTGTGGCCACTGTAAAAATAGGCAAAGACCCTTCCCTGACCCGAACTCTGGTAAAAGCTTTGTGTACTGAGCTTTACAGCTATTTATAAATATATATTAGCTCGATTTAAAGCTGCGACAACTGCAGCTTCTTATAATTATGATAATTATTTAGAATCATGACGTCGATGATATCATCCGGCTCACCTTTGACTTTTCTGTCTGTGGCTTTTTGATCTGATGCCAATCGCGTGCTCCAAACGAGAATCTAACTCATGATATGCAACTGAAAAGTAAAAGGCAAAATTAGCTAAACAAAATATTGCCAAAGCACGTCTGGAATTCAAATTTATATAACCAAATGAACGTTTAAATAAATATGTGTGCGTGTGTGTGTGTCGGCACTGTGAAATCGTCAAAGCTTTCACACAGACAGCTCGCATGCATGCTCGTGCTGCATGTACTTGCCTATGCATAGCCATAGAGCTTTCAAAAGCTCACCAATACTTGTGCAGCTGCGCAGCTTCCAATGTATTTGCACAACCTTTTGACCAAAAATAAGCAGAAGAAAAGAAAGACAAAAAAAATGTGGCTGCCACTCCCCAGTTGAAGTGCGGGCAAATTAAGCATTCAGCATGCAAATTTTTATTAAAAACAAAGCACCTCACGCACACACACACGCACACAAACGCACGCAGAGAGAAAGAGACGCCCCGAAAAAGCCACAAATTTCAATGAGACTTGGGACTCGAGTTGACTTTGACCGGCTCCTCAAATAAGGCAACACACACACACACACACACACACACATGCACGCGCTTGTTTGTAGAGGCGGGCGGGAAATAAAACGTTGCGCGGCTTTAAAATTAAAATAATCAAAAATAAAGTATATAAAAAAAATATAAAAAAAAAATAAACAAGCGTGCAATGATCATGAACATGATCATGATGAACGTTAAATAAAAAAAAAAAAAAACAGAAATAAAATTAAAATGCAAAACGAGTCGGCGCAACGTTTCGGGCAGGAACAGAAGGTGCACAGCAACAACAACAACAAGGGAAGAAGAAGAAGACGCAACAGAAGCGAAACGCTTTCAAGTCTCTGCGCCTGGCCCCCTCGCGAGGCTAATACAAGAACAACAACAACAGCAACAACAACAACAACAGCAACAACAGCAACAACAACAACAACTTATCAATATGAGCAGCGCTGCATTTATAACCTTTGTCTCTTGTTGCGCTTCACTCTTTGGCACTCTGTATTTCTTATTTTATTTTATTTACCTTTTTATTTTTGTATTTTTTTTCTGCCCGTCTCGAAACCTTTGACGCGAACTTATGCCCTGCAAATGGCCATGGAATGTTGACTTGTCTGGCACTGAGACTCGAGAGCTGAGAACTGAGAACTGCGAGAACGCCAGTCGCAGTTGCAGTCAGGCAAGCAAAGCAAAGCAAAGCAGAAAAAAAAAAAAATAATCACATATGACGAATACGCAATGCACTTGCTTAATACAAAATCAAAGTCAATTTTATGTTTACCTGTTTAAATATTGACATTAACAGAGTCGCACGTTAAACGTAATTGATATATATGCGCATATATTTCTTGATATAGGTTTAAACTTTAATGCTTAAAAAGGAGCTCAAGTTACTTAAATTATATCAGCTTTTCGTTTTACTCTTTAAGCTATTAACCGAATATTGGTTCAGTA
This sequence comes from Drosophila virilis, assembly GCF_030788295.1. Classification (NCBI taxonomy): domain Eukaryota; kingdom Metazoa; phylum Arthropoda; class Insecta; order Diptera; family Drosophilidae; genus Drosophila; species Drosophila virilis. The sequence goes on along the minus strand of NC_091546.1, from coordinate 15,173,297 downwards.
CCTAATCTGTTTAATTAGTTTCTGCGCCTTCAGCGCAAGTTGCCTCTCTGTTCAGGCATTCAAAGAATCGACGCAAGCCTTAAGCTCAAGTGCAAATGCTCTCTCTTTAGCAAGAGCATTAAAAGCGCAATGTTGAGTTGCGCTGTTGTTGTTGTTGTTGTTGGTTTTGGTTTTTATATGCCGATGGCGTGCAGTTTTCGATGACGAGCAGCGACGACTGCGCAGCCGCAGCCGCTGCCGTTGTTGTTGTTGCCGTCTCCTTCACCTTACGCGTCCTCGCGCGTTCATTATGTCTGCTCAACTTTGCACTCGGCAGCAGCAGCTACGTCAGCGACGGCAGCAGCAGCAGCAGCAGCAGCGACGCCAGCAGCTAAACGACTTGAGACACGCACACTTGTTGCTCTTTTGCTCTTACGCTCTTTGGCATCTTGCATGCACTTATTTATTGTTTGTTGTATTTATGATTTGCGATTTTACTGCCTGTCTCTATGTAGCATACCCATGCCCCCCTCCCCATACACCGTCTCACGCTCTTTAGTCATGGCTATCGATGGCCGCACGGTAGCCGCCGCAGGGCGCAATTACGCCACTTGTTGGAATTTCGCTCGTCGAGTCGCGTTGAGAGTTAACTCTTGACGCTGCTATTGCACTCCTTGGGTCTTATCGCCCCTTTTGTCTCTGCCCGCGCCCCCCTTTTTGTGATTTTAATTCATTTGTGTTTTGTTTCAGCTGCGCGCCCAGAATCGCAAATGAGCAAAACGTGTAAATTATACGCGTCGCGGTCACAGCCAACGCAAATAAAGCAGCAGCAGCAGCAGCAGCAGCAGCGACGCGACGTCGCATGTTTCCTACATTACTTTTGCTTTGCTTTTGCTCTCTTGAGCTTTACGACACGCAGTCGCAGTCGCAGTCGCAGTCGCTGTCGCTGTCGCAGTCGCTATCGTTGCCGTTCCCATTGTCACCCAACGGCGTCGTTGTCGCCCGCGCCTTTTGTGCTCTTAGCGAAGTTTGGGAGTGGACGTCGCGACATTTATTCATCAGCCTCAACTGAGCCACATCAATAATGAGTCGACGTCGTTGACGTTGACGTCGTCTCACCTGACGTTGGCTTTTAAGCAGCGCGTCTTGAGTTATGTTTATTGTTTGTTTTGGCATTCCTGGGCGTTCTCTCTATGTCTGTATGTCTCTTGTTTTTTTCCGTCAAAGGTTTTAGCAGCATCTGTCTCTATAGCCAGCTGTCGTTGACTTATCCATCATTAAGGTCGGGCTTTCAATTGCGCACGCGTAACGGCATTCAAAGTTCGCTCTCAATTGTGTCCTAGTTGCCGCTCTGCAATTTAAGAGAGCGCATTTGATAGCTGGATCGCACTTTTCAAGCTGAGCAGAACCAAGAGATATTAATTGATTTAATAGAAATATAAATATATGACTTATGCAAAACGCAAGGCGCCTGTTTAATAAATTAATTCATTTATTATGCTGTCTCGTAAATCGTTTTGCATTTGATTAAATTTGATTGTTTGGCGTTTTTAAAGCTAGTTTTGAAGTGTTTTCAAATTTATTTAATGGCAGCTTAAAATTCATTTTCAAAACAAGCCTCTTTATTGTTTGCGATAAACCGAAACAGAAATCCGTTAATATTGGCAAAAACATATTTTTGTTGTAAATAAATTATTTTTTATTGTCTCTAGAGTTCTTTCTTATTTCCGTCGCATTTATGGCCCAACTTGATTTCAATTCAAAAGCTCAAATTTAAACGATTTTTTAAAGCGTTTCCAAAGCGATTTTGTAACCTTTTCCGTGTTAATGTCACATTAAAAAAAAAACATAAGATAAGCAAATTGTTTTTTATTTTATTTTATTTTTGTTTGAAAATAGTTTTCATTTTTTTTTGTTTTTTTTTATGCTATTTTTTTTGCTCTTTTTCTGGCCAAAGTTCAATTAAATTTAGCTACTCGCAGGCTGCACATTAAACGCTCGCCGCCTTTTTGCGAGAAGTCAAAAGTTCATTAATTTGCATGACCTTTCGATGTACGCTCTAATTGAATAATAATTGACATTAATTAAATGCACAGCAAAAGGTGACTTTCGGTCTGTCTACTTTCTGCAAGCACATTTTTCGCCTAGGTGTTTTTTTTTTTCTCGAAGCACTTTTTCTTAGCCAGTTTCTTCTCTAAGCTCAAAGCAGACAAACAAAAAAAAACGGCAAAAAATGCGAAAACTTTACAAAAAGCCAAAGCAAATTTAATGGCATTTGACTTGTGTGTGTGTGCGTGTGTGTGTGTGTGTGGCTTTTTACATTAACAATTGAACTTGAACTGCTGCCGTTTGTTGAAAATAATAAAAATAATAATAATTATAAACATAAAACAAGGCGGGTGTAAAGCACACATACACATTAAATACTTTGTGGCTCTATTCAAATGTGTGTGCGTGTGTGTGTGTGTGTGTTAGCCGTGACTGTAACAAATTTAACGAACGTCATTGAAGAAAAAAAATAATAATATATAGCCGTGTAATTGTCAAGTCCAAGAGCGCGCGAAAAAGCTCAATAAAAGCCACAAAAACAACAACAACAACAACAACAACAACAGCAACAACAACATTAAAATGCGACTTGTCCATCAGCTTGCTTTAAGTTTTATATACAACAACAACAACAGAAAACAACAAGAACAACAACTTGAAGCCGCATACCACAAGGCTGAATATGCTCTCTGTCTCCCTCTCTCTCTCTCTCTGTCGCTGACTCCCTGACTCCCGCTCTCTGTCTCGTACACCCTCTCCCTTTCCTCTCTCCCTCTCTGTTCGATTTGATGGACAATCCACCTCAGACCTTTTACCCTCTGCCCATATGCTTCATGCCATATAACTGGCCATATGTAGATACCAACGCGTAGCGCCCCAACAACAACAACAACAACAACAACTACAACAATTGCAAACAACAACAACAACAACAGCAAGAGGAAGAATCACAGCGACAACAAAGAATTGACAACGTTTTTAGAATTCAATTAAAAAAGAATCATTGAACGATTCACGCGTTTCACAGTGGCAGAAGAGGAAGAGCGATTGGAATGAGATGATTGAGTGGGTGGAGGGGAGGTAGAGGGGGAGGGGGAGGGGAGGCCAACCGATGTTTAAGGTAGGCGTGTGAGCAGTTGGAAGAAGAGTTGGCGGACGGGGGAGGGGGTGCAGCAGATATTGACAAAATGTCGCAACGTGAGCAAAATATTGATGAGAATTGGCGAAACGCGTGAGAAAGAGACAGAGAGAGAGAGAGAGAGAGAGAGGGAGAGGAGGAAAGAGAGACAAAAAGAGAAAGAAGGCAAGAGTTATGCATGCTCAAGTCGCGCTCTGTGTGTGTGTGTGTGTGCGTGTGTGTGTGTGTGTGTGTGTGTATCCCAAATGTCTCGTTTATAAAAATTGCCAAAGCTTATTAACATTTCTCGCAGTGTAGACGCATGAGTTGCATTGTGTAAGGAAGCGACGAGCGGGGAGAGGGTTGGAGGGAAGGTGCGGTGCCAGCCAAGGTGAGGCCTTTTACGACCCAAACAACAACAAAATACGATTGAAATGTTTAAGCTGACAAAAAAAAAAAATACTCATAATGTGTTTAAAAATGCTTGATTTAAGCCAATTTAAAGGCCGAAATGGATTTTTTAATAAGAGTAGTTCCGCACGTGAAAGCACTTCAACAATTTCTTTTTTTAAATCACAAATTCCTGAATGAAGTAATAAAATAATCGATGCGAAGAAAACTCTGAATGAACTTGCGTTTGAGATGAACTTAAGCAAGAGGCAGAAGAAAGCATCTCCGATTTGGTTGACGAATTGAGTCGACCTAGCCAAGTCCATGTCCTGGAAATTACAAAAGTTGCAGGCCAGAAGTTTTAAATACCTATTCGCTCATATTACAAGCAGAACGAGTTGTCAGATTTGCTTTGCGATATCTTCTAATATTTCAATATATCGATAAATATCGATTTTGGTCTTTTATTTTCTTTTAAGCATAACTCGAAAACTATAAAAGCTAAAGACGCCACATTTGGTGTGCAGCTTTTAAAGAGTATTTACTAACTAAAAGTATTTCATTTTTTGGATACCTCTTCCCTTTTCCCTTAAATCTGATAACAAAGTCATTTGTGAAGGCGAAACCTTGAACCTTGGCATGTACAGACACTTGAGTGCCATATTTAAACCCTGTAAATTTCATAGTGATCGGACTTTAAGGGCCGAAGTTAATTAAGGAAGTACTTTCTCTATGTGGATGGGGGGAGCTAGCATGTTCGTAAGGGTAGCTCCCAGTCGGATACTCCCGTTTCGAGCTCTCTTCGCTGTGTTCCGCGTGACCCCCAGAAGCGGGCGGAGCGCTCTTAACTTGGCTTAGTATCAAAATGCGGCTCTAACAGCTTTTGGCCAGGTTTTATTGTTGTTATGCTGGCCTCGCCAGCTTTATGACACCCAAACAACAACAAGAACAACAAGAACAGCAAGAAGAAGAACCGAAGCGATTCTCTTTGGTTTACTCGACGTCTTTTTGGTCGTGTTTGATCATTCAATTTGAATGTTATTCATTATTCGATCACGTACGCACGCCCAACGCTACCGAGTGCCCATGCCTGCCCTTCTCCTCCGCCCGTTCAACAGTCATGCCCCCTCGCAACCTCTCAGCGAAGAGGTCAATGTTCGTATGACAGTTGCTGCGGCATTCAGTTGGGTTTTTTTTTTTTTTTGTTTTATTGTATTTTGTTGAAATTTTCGAACGTTGGCCACAATTACAAATTGAATTTCTGACACGTCGAACATTTGGCGAGTTGGCACTTTTTTTTGTATTTTTTCTCCTGTATTTTTTTTATGACTCGTCTAATGAACTTTTCACTTGCCTTGCCGGCTTTAACGACTCGAGAGCTAACCACGGTGCGCCGCACCTCTCCCTCTCACCCTCTCTCCCCATCGAGCAGCTTTGACAACTTCTTTAAGAGCTGCGAGAGATTAGCCAGTCGCAGCTGCCATTAAATGAAGTCCCCACTTCCTGTGCGCGTCCTGAAATGACAACAAAAAAGTACTGAAAAGCAAGATGAGATAAGTGAAGAGATAACAGAAGTTGGCTGAAGTCTAAATACCCTTGCTGATTAATGAGCATTCCATTATAATTATTGATATAAACGTGTTTTACAGCTTTCCACACGTTTGGGTGGATTTGCCGAAAGGAGGGAAACACGTAAGATGGAGAGATCACAAAAGTTGACTGAAGTCTAAAAACCTTTGCTTATAAATAAGCATAAGAACGTATTTAGTTCTCCTTTCATTTCAATTATAATTAATATGTTTCTCATATTTCTTCATTTTCCACACATATGGGTGGATTTGTCGAAATGAGTGAAACACGTCTTTAGGATGAGATAAGTTAAGTGATATCAGAGTCTAGGGTCTAGAGTCAACTCTGATCGCAACAAATGTGTGATAATATATGGAAACAATCAATGGAAACAAATAAATTCCAGATAGATTTTTTCCAAGAAATCTTTAAGATATAGGAAATTTATCTATCTTAAACCAAAAGTATGATCCTTGTCAATTTTTGGCTAAGCTGAGAGCTGAGCTATAACTTTTACCACTCCAAATTGATTGTACCTTTTGTTAGGGTATAGTTAATAAAAGAAAAGTAAAGATTCAACAGAGGCTCGAACCAACATCTAATCTTCATTATCAGCTGGGGGAAGCTGCAGCTGGAGCTGGCGACTTGCAGCGCACACGCTGTAAAATTGCTATTAAATTGTTGCTGATTTTTATGTCTGGAGTCTGGGGCGTGCGGCTCTTGGCCAACTGTGCTTTTTTTTCCTTCTCCTTTTTTTTTTTTTTTTGGCTCTGTTTGAGATCTGGCTGCGGATTTCTTTCAAAATGATTTCCAAGCCGAACACATTGCGACTTCCTCTGGCGCTTTAAGCCGCCATTTACACTTGCCTTTGGCCCGCAGTTGAGTGTTTCTTTATTTTTTTTTTTTATGTTTACTTAACCAACTGCAGACGCGCCCATTCAAGCCATTCTCCCAGCTCACCCAACTTTCAGAACCTGCTGTTGATGATGTCTCAATTAGCTGCGATCTCTTGTGCATTTTTGTGGCCAACTCGTTGCCGTTTCTCTACGAACTCTTTCAAATTGGCATTAGCCATAGACATATGAAAGTGTATTGTCTTTTGGCTTAGCTGTTAGATTTCTTCTGAGCCGAACACAAAACTAATCCATCGCTCTAATCAGAGCTCTCCCTTTCCATAGCCTTAAAGGATCTTATCGCAACTTTCTCGCTAGCTCCAAGAATGCAACTTTATATGATATTGTCGCTGTCTCTAATCTCCACAAAAAATCCAATTCCACACTTCTGAGTTCTAGCTTGATGCTCTTTCATCCCTTTTCTCAAAGTATTATATGTGCAAAGTATTTGCTAGCCAGTTGTATTATAGATATAGAATATTTTGTTGCTTTCGTCGGTTTTCTGCATCTGTTCAGATCTCATGGAATACATATATACAAATTAGCATACCAAATTGAGAACATCTCGCACCCTAGATGGGACATTTCTATCATTTCTCACGCACTTCAATCACTGTCAATCACGCGATTCAAAGTCAATTCTAACCTCAAATTTTATAGCCATTTTCAAGCTAACTGTACAAAAATGCATATGAGCTGTGCCTGGGCATTCATTACACCCAGCGACATTCCATATATGCTGCGCATAATAGTTCAATCACTTGTCACCGCATAAGACGCAACTTTTTTGGGCTCCTCGCAACGCCTCGCATTCCCCCTCCCCCCCTCCTGTTAACTGCCCGCTCGGGCTTACCTTCTGCTCGATTTGTCACAAACACCAATTTCGTGTGACAAATTTGTATGGCTGAGCGATTCAGCAGGCAGCTTTAAGACAATCTTTTGGGCCACGGCCAAATAAGGCGACTCCTTTGAGCCGCGACTCGAGACTCGCGACTTGCGACTTGCGACTTGCGACTTGGGGCAGAAGGAGTACTTTATGCCACATGCAACAAGACTGTCGTCAGTTTGCGCCACGTTTTGCGCATAGTCTTCGTTTCGGTATTCAAATGGCCAAAAGATGCCATCGTCTTGGACTTGCTGCATATACCCTGTACACATTGCAAATGTCTAAGAAGGGTATATTGAACCTGTGGCAGAAGGTGACAAGCACGCGGAGCTGCATCGATTCAATGTTAGCTGTAAACTTAACATTGAATCGAATATCATTTCGTATTTTATTATACGCAGATAACTGCAGCCATATTAGTTTTTTAAGATATTCAAGACTTTCCGAAATTTATATTATAATAACACATTACATTTTTATATGTTTATACATATATATAAATACTTCCTTCATTCACAATCTATGATTAACATTTTATGTTAACATTTTATTTTAACATTTGTTCATTCTGTTGATAACCATTTGTAGGGTATCTGCGAGTCAGTCACTCCCATTTTGTTTAGTTATATCTTTTCATTTTTGTCGTCTTTACGTGCCGCATTGTCGCGCATTTAAAATGCAAATTATCATCATTATGATTGCATATCATGCTCATCATCATCATCATCAACAACCACATCATCATCATTATGTTGCTCATGATGATCAAGGTGCCGTCTCCTGGTTCGTTGTGTTTGAAAAATTGTTGGCAAATTATTGCCTTGGCCCCAAAGATCATAAAACATTGGCGCGTCTTCGCGTGCCGCCGCCGTCGCTGCTGCAGTTGCAGCTGCTGATGATCATTATCATCATGCTGGTGATGATCATTATGGGCAGGAGACAAAAGTCTGTCATAAATTTGTCAACAAAGCAGCCCCCACGCCGCTCCCCCCTCCGCTCGGCCAGCCGTTTGCCGATTTGTCAATCCGTCATTGGAGCGCCGTTTGGGCCAATTGCAATTTATGATGCAGCTGACTGGCTAACCGACCCTCCCCCCTCCCCTCTGTTAGCCACCCTTTCGACTCATAATTCACCCACATATTTGCGACTTCTTTGTTTTGTTTTGTTTTTTTTTTTTCATTGCAATTGCAATTGAATTGCTTCGATTGGGCCTGCGTCTTGGCCAGAAAGTAGAAGGAGGATCTTGGCAGTCTTTGTTGTTGTTGTTGCCTTGATTGTTGTTGTTGTTGTTGTTGTCACGCGCTGTTATTATGCAAATATTGAGCTGTTAAATTGCGCGCTGCACGCGTCATTTAATCGCATTGTTGTAGCTCTTTATAAACACGATGGGCCCCAGGGCGCAGTTGTTGTTGTTGTTGTTGTTGTTGTTGTTGTGTGCATCATTATGGCCATTTATGTTGCATAAATTACGGCGTTTATCTTGTGTCACTTGACTGAAAATTGTTGCCAATTCACATTTTGAAAGGCTATATTTAAAATGAACAGATCATCGGATAAGGATCATGAATGTACAGTGAACACTCTTCAAATGAACACTTCCATTGGGCAAAATAATTGAATGAAAATAATCATATTCCATTTTCCTAATCTAAAATATATAAATATTTTATAATAATCTCAGGTCAATCAAGTGCAACTTGGAAAAGAGCTGCCTTTTTGAACTGGGGTTGGTCTAGAGAATTTATAGAAATCAAATCTTTTTAATTAAGTCCACAGAATATTAAACAAAAAACAAAGCAAAGGGTTTGATATAAAAAAAAAAAAAAAAAACGGACGCCATTTTGAATGATAATAAAGTGTATAAAAATATAAAAATAAAAAACAAAAGATATTAATTTTCTATTTGTTCTAAAAAATGCTGATATCTTGGCGTTCGTCAAATGCAAATAATTATTATTGAATAGACGCCGACTCGTAGTTGACCCAGTTTCACTTAGAGCTCGCTCTAAAGGAACTTTTTTTTTATTTATTTTTCTTTAGCTTATTTGCGCGCAAATTATCCCGCATTGTGACACGTAGCTTGCTGCCCACCCACACACACACACACACACACACACACACACACACAATTACCCGCACCCATTGGCACACATGCCAAAAAAAAAAAAAAACAAAAATAAAAAATAAATACAACAAAAATGAACTCTGCTGAACTGCACAAAAGCTAAAGTACAGCGGACACAAAGGCAATAAAAAGAAAATGGGCGAACTGCTCTGCTCTGTTCGTATCAATCAATGCGAATGCGAATGCGAATGCGAATGCGAGTGCGAGGTGCGAACGAAAGCGCATTGCGCATACGTCGTGTGGCACGTCAAGGGCCGTAAGAGCGCTGCAAAATGCGCAGCGCAGCGCTCTCTTAGCTAAGCGCGCTCTCTTTGGCACGCACACACACAGATGCGAGCATGCATGCTGCAGGCTGAGAGGCGTCCGCATTTGACTCGGCCAGTCAACGGTCGTGGACGTCGGCGTCAGCGTCAGCGTCAGCGTCGGCGTCAACGTCGTTGCTGTTGTTGTTATTTTTGTTGTTTTTGGTGTTGTCGTCTATATTTACACTTGTGGCCTCTTATCAAATGGCAGCGGCGCAGTTGACTTTTTTGACGTTTGTGTATATATATTGCGTGTTGTTGTTGCTTTTGTTGTTGTTGCTGCTGGCTGATCTGTGTACTATACATGTGTAGCCCGACAGCTTGTTGTTGTTGCTGCTGCCGCTGCTGCCGCTGCTGCTGTTATTTGCTGCTGCTGTTGAATTTTGTACGCGGCGACCGCTTTGCTGCTTTGACTTTTTGCTCGGTTTTTTTTTTTTTTTTTTGAAATATGTATATACACACACATGTGTGCGTGTGTGTGTGTGTGTGTGTGTACAGGCAAAATGGGAACAGTCAACACAGCAAAAGTTCAAGTCAAAGATATTTATTTTATATAATCAGGCGCGACATCGTTGCTCGTTTGTTGATTGTCGTTGTACTTGCTGTTGTTGTTGTTGTTGTTGTTGTTGCTGTTGTTGCTATTGTTTGATTATAAATACTTTACGAAACAATCAAAATACTAAAGAAAACCAGCACATATGTATGTTTCGTAAAGGGTCACCCCACGCACAGTGGTGCCAAACACAGAAATAATTGGGATATTCCAGCAAATATATTTATTGCATTTTATTTTGCTTCTAATTTATGAATATGTTGCGCCAATTAGGGCAAATGCTGGTAAAGTCATCTAAATGTATTATATTTCAAGTATTTTATATATATACATACCAATCGATAAAATATCGATAACCTTTATGCCATTAATCGAATCTTGACAATTGACTATATTTATAAATAAATATATCTTTACTCTTTGGGAGTAAATTTATTGATATAATAAGGATGAATATGATAATAATAATAATCGATTATCGATTAATATATCGATAAAACTATATAAATAGAATCAAAGATGATTTTATGCAAGCCCTTATATATATATTTATGACTGACTAAGTAAGGCCATAAGCTTACATTTATGAATAGCAATCGATAGACATCGATATATTTAAATGTTCGCATATATTCTTATTTTTAAAATATCATAAGACTCAACATGGGATTCATGAGAGGTTTTTGATTAATTGAATCTTTATACGTAATGGATTTGGCTTTTTTTCATAAAAAAACACAGATTTTATAGTGTGTATGTGTGTGTATATGTGTTTGTTTGTGTGCTTTTGGGGCCACTCTAACCAGACAATGCTGTCGAGTGCCTGTGTCGCCGCCACAACGGCGATAAGTTCGCGTGCAAAGGTTCTGAACTGCTTGAACTTGTTGAATTCAAGGCAACAACAAGAACAACTTGTCTCTGTATTATATATGACTCCTCTATGTATTGCCAACTCTATATATAAAATCGTGCGATGATGTGTGGTGCTTCAGGAAATTATCAAAGAACCTTTGCGCGGACAAAATGTTATTTATAATTGCAAAAAATGTCAACTGAAAGGGGGGAATACATCAGAGATCCGAAGATATATTGTTCGACTGGAGAATATAGGGAACTCATAGAATGATACGAGTTCAAGCTGATATGCATTACGTATACGCAGCGTATACCCTGCCCAATAAATAAGTCAAACGAATTCAATACTGAGACTGGTCAGCTGCGAAGTAAAATAAATTAACCAAAATATGCTCTCGGTTATAATTCCCAAGTGGCTTAGGCCCTTAAAGCTTTAAAGCGTTCGCCACAAAAGCTCTTACAGCTTATCTGGCGTGCTGAAGGCAAATTGAACTACTCGAAAGTAAAAATAAAAGAGTTCAAGCATATGCATATTGATTCCACAAGAAGGAATGTCAACTCTGTGCTATAATTCCCAACCAGTTTATTTTGTATTCAAGCTTTTAGGCTACTTTAAAAAAGGACTTAAAGCCGCAAGAAATTTTTATACTTACAATCTATCAGCTTGTGCAGACCACACACAAATATTTGTATGATCTATTTTTGCGACTCCTGTGTAAAATATTATTGCTTGCAACATGTGGCAGACACACACACACACACACACTCAGAGACATTGGTATCATTAACAAGCAACACTCACATGTTGTTAACAGGACAGCGCACACAAGGCACACGCCCCGCAAAGAAAAAAAAAAGAAGGAATATATAGATGAAAAAAGCTGGGGCCAGCTTTTGCTGCCACATTCGCTGAGCCAGTTGACTGCTGCCATAAATTTGCGGCAACAACAACAAGAACACGGCTTGAACTCGATAAAATTTATGTGCAACATGCAGCGATTTTGGCCAAGCTCGACTTTTACCAGGCAACGGGCAACGTGCAACGTGCAACACATGTTTGCAGCTCTGAAGTTTTGTGGCGTGCAGCGGCATTCGCTGCTTTATCGCCCAAATATCAATCAAAGCGATGTTTGGCAGGCGCAACTGCACAACTGCTCAACTGCGGTTGCAAGTTGGTGTTGCAACAACGCGCTGCCAAATGCCAATGCCAAGAGACAGTCTATAAAGTTCAGAGTTTGTGGCTTTTATCGGTGGCAGCATTTGAGCCAACTTGCTGCACACACAACACGCTTGATAAATGGCACGCGGCAAGCTCAAGCGGCAACTGAGGGGTGTGTGTGTGTCTGTGTGTGGCATGATGGCCTGGCAGGTGGAGGGGGGGGGGGGGGGGCACCTGCCTCATTTAATTGCTGACAAATTTATAGAGCGCTGCGCATTAATTCGCTGCGCCCAAATCACAGAAATGCATTAGACGCCGCAACGGGGCAGCCTCGATGTGCAGCCAAGCTGCCAAATGCTTTCGGCTGCAAAGCAACAGAAAAAAAAAAGAAAAAAAACAACCAACCTGCAACTGTGCAACTGTGCAACACGATCTGCGCTCAACGTTCGCTGCGTTCATTTAATTATCGAATTTAATTAATCTGCACTTGATTTTTTACGCCACAAGCCGCAAGGCGCAAGACACCAAGCTGTGCTGCCAACTACCTGTGTGTGCAACCCCCCCCCCTCCCCCTTAAACTCCCCTCTCCTCTACCTATGGGCAGCTGGTTTTTCTATTACTTTTACAGTCAGCATGAGCCGCTGCCCCGGCGCCTGCCCACCTGCTCTCCACTCGCTCGACGCTGCGACAATTGGCAAATTGTTTTTTTCTTATCCCAGTTTTATTTATTTCGGCGTTTTTATCCAATTGTTGCCACGTTTCTGATCAACAATGGTTGCATAATAAAACATTTTATCACAATTTTTATTGTATTTAGTTTATTTTGTGTGATCTGCAGGAATACCAGATTTTAATATACTTAAGTTAAGTTCCTAACTAAGAGAATTAAATTCAAAATAATTCTTTCCTATAAACAATCAGTAAAGAAGAAAAAAATAGGTTTACAACTTCTTAGAAAACGAGAGATTTCTATGACATTTATTTTTCAGTTCTACGAAAAAGTAAAATAACGTTTAAGTATAATGCAACTTTGCAGTCAGAGTATTTTTTATATTATTAAAGATTTTATATTCAAATTTTAGATTTTAAGAAAGTTTGAAACACTTCTGATCGACATTTTCCGCAAACACAGCTGCCTAGTTTTAAGGGCTTGGGCTTGAACTTTAATCCCACAATCAATCTATCAGCATCTTTTTCTCGAATGATGTTTCATTAATTGTAGTTTGTTTTTTTAACAAGCAGCTAGCATTCTTGTGATTTACTGCTTCAAAATCTGATCCACTAGAGTCCAGTTTAGCCCCGCCTTTAAAATTGGAGTTCTGATTTGAACCTTTTGAAATTTGTTCAGTTCAGTTTTAACTACATTTTGTCTTGCTCCCCCACATAACTGTAGCTGGCCACCCGCTGTGCGCTGCATGCAACCATTCAATTCCGTTGGGTGGTTGCCTTTCAACTTGCAACATTGCAGCTCGACGTGGATCGTTTGTCTCAGCTCGTATAAATTAACAATTACTTGATAAATAAAATCAAATCAAAAAGAAACTGTTCTAGTTGATGACAGCTGAGTGCAAAGCTAACGGCGGCTGTCAGCAAAATTGGAAATTCGAATTGAGTGCGCGCAAAATGAGGCAAATTTCATAAATGATTAACACCTTCTGCCGTTTGAAGTGGACAAACTGGAACTGGAACCAGAACTGTCTGACAAACTTGAATTGATTTGACGAGTCGCTTGGCTAATCAAAAATTCTAATTACGTGCCATGGGCTAGAAATAATAACATTTTCGCGCCGTTCTCGGTGATTCTCAAAACCATGTAGCTAGGAGTTGTGGCTGTTGTGATTGTAATTGCTTTAATGGAATTTGAATTTGAGCTCGGCGCAAGAGCAGCACATGCAGATAAAATACACACACACACACTCACACACACACACACACACATAGACACAGGCACACCACCTGTGGACGCCCCTGGTGACTGCTGGGCAGTGTCTTTGGCTTTTTGGTCCATTGCTGATGATGTACAACTACTATTAGCATTAAAGTTTATTATCGACGACGCTTGCATTCTGAATTCCTGTAAAACAGGTGCAACACACACACAGACACACAGATACACACGCACACCCATCTCGCTCTGGGGCCTTTCAACTTTTGCAGATTTCTCTGCTTCGGCAATGCGTTTGACTATGGCGCAAGTTGCGCGTTGCATGCAATGCATTTGGCCGCTAAAAGCGCCTTATTTGGTTAAATTGGTGCAGATTGCTGTGGCAGAGGGGCCGGGTCTCGAGACTAGAGACTAGAGAGAGAGCCTCTTGTGGCAACCGAGCTGTGCCACTGGCTGTGCCACTCGCTGGCTCTGTGTTGCCTGAACTGCACTAAATAATAATTAGCACAGGTTTTTTTTTTTTTTTTCTCTCTGTTCACTTGGTTGTTGTTTGGTTGCTCTGGTTGGCCGCTTGGCTGCCTTAATGCGCTTTGGTCATTCACCATGAGGCTCGACTGCGCTGGCATCTTGTCTCCTCTTTCCCTCTCGCTTGCCGCAGACACTGTCTCTGTCTCCTTGGCGCAGCCATTTGTTGCATGCCTGCTACGTATACGGGGTGAAATTTCCTTAGAAATTTTCGTGCTTGCCTGCTCTGGTTTTAATTTGATTTTTACTTTGAGTTTGGTTTGGTTTTCGCCTTGTCTTTGGCCCCCAGGTTCAGGTTCATAAATTAACGAGAGATTCGCTTGTTGTTGCTGCTTCTGCTGCTGCTGCTGCTGCTGCGGCAACTGTTGCTGTTGCTGTTGCAAGTTACAAGTTGCATGTCTAATGTTGCTGCTTGGCTGCATATTTGCGTGTGCGCTATGCCCACATGAACTGCACAAACAGCCTCTCCTGCCACTCCCCCAAATCCATTTACTCCTTTTTGGCGCGCGCCTTCTATCTGTCTGTCTGTCGGTCTGCCTATCTGTCTGTCTGTTTGGCTATTCTTCTTTTTAATTGCACACCGTTTGAGGTTTTTATCACTCAACTCAACTACACCTTATGCTCCTCATATATCTATACAACATGCATATAGATACAAATGTATCTGTATCTGTAGCTGTGTCGACTGTCGGCAATTAGTTTGTTTATAGCAAAAGCTAAAAGTGTGACGTGGGCTGACTACAAGCACATTCGCATAATCTCTCTCGCTATATATAGCATATTATATTATGATAATTGTTAGCATATCCGTGCAATATTATAGTAAGCATATTCGTGGGTATTTTGCGCAGTTTATGAGCCTATTCTGGCCGTAAAGCCAACAAGTAACGGCAACTGTTTAAGTTGTCATTTGGGTTAATTGATCGGAAACTTGGCTAAATTAGTTCTATTCGCAGGCCTTATATAATATATGCAAAATCATATTTATTTTATCTTACTTGCATGGCGCTTATTTTATGGCAGAAATACATTTATTTTGCGCATACTATTTGTTGAGTTACCTACATACCAAATTTGATGAGCAGAGCTTTTGTAGTTTCCGAGCTACCTCAGGAGAACTATATGAACTATTGTGTTGGGCCTATCATAATTGGCACTGTTAACGCTTAATAACTTGCATACCAATTCTGTTAGTTGTAGCTCTTATAGTTTCTTAGTTACTTGAGGTAGCTCCCTTTAAAATACTGTTATAGCTGTCAGTTCTTGAGTTTTGCCTTTAAGAAACCACATACTAATTTTTCTTGGATATAGCGTATAGAGTTTCTAAGTTACTTGAGTTAGCTACCCTTAAAATACTGTTAAAGCTGGCAGTTCTTGAGTTTTGCTCTTGATATACATTAAAGAAGCCACATACCAAATTTGATGACAATTTCACGCTGAGTTTCTGAGTTCCCTGAGATCATGCTGTCATATTCATCATAAGAATTAATTTGATCTTTAGCTCTATATATATTAAAAATCTATATATTTAAAATATGATATAAATATATCTTTAGGTATTGAGCTGTTCTCTCTGTGTTTCGCCACATTTCGCAGTTTATAAAATAGTTTTTTTTTATAATATTATATTCCCGAAACCTCTCTAAGACTATTGGCATTGGATGTTTGTTTATTAGTTTTAATTTTCGTATACTTTTTGCTTTTTATAAATTGTTGTTGTTGTGCACATTCGATAGATAAACATTTCTGTGGGTTCTATTAGCGACTGCATCAGTAGTTAGGTTTTTAGTTTCTGTTGCTGTTTCCATTTCTCTCTGTTTCCATAGCTCAGTTTCAGTTTTCATTACGCTTTAGTTTGTTGTTGATATTTTGCCTTATGCTTTACTTGATTTCTTGTATCTCAAGTGTTCGTTCGGTCGGTTATTTGGGGTCTTATCGCGCGATGTTTGTCCAAGTGCCAAGTTGAACTATACGAGCGTAACTAGTCCATATAAGGCCCGAGCTGTTTGCCTGCCTGCTCTTGTTACTTACTTGAGTACTATTATTATCCCTTTTTTTTATTATTATTATTATTGTTATTCTATTTGGCTTCTTTCTTAAAAGATTGTTGTGTGTGTGTGTTCTTAATTTTCGTTGTGGTCGCATTTTATTTTCTTTTTGTAAATCATGTCGCATTTATTAGATCATCAAGGTGTTAAAGATTGTATGCCATGTGCGTGTGTGTGTGTGTGTGTGTGTGTGTGTGTGAGTGCGTATCTGACGCGTTTCACTGATAATATTTGGTCTGAGTTGCCCTCCTTTTGTGCGTTGCCCTCCTCAACTATTGTGCGGCTGTTGTCAGTGTTTGCCTTTTGGACAAGTGCGACAAGCGCGAGATGCGGTGAAAGCAATTCAAAAGTTCATTAGTGTGTTTGTGTTTCTATGTGCCTTTGACACGCCCACAATATACAATAAAATAACGCCCCAAAATGTACACATATATATCTAGTATGTATCATGCTGTATCATTTATCAGATGATGATGTTTGCATAAAACTCATAAAAAAGCCCAAAAATAACAAAAATTCGTTATCTTAACGCTGACAATCGCCATGGAATGCAATTTCCCTGTGGAAATTTCCAAAACGAAAAAGCACAACAAAAATTTGTTCGAGTTCAGTGATCTACGAGTTTTTTTATTATTCTAATGCTAGCGGGTATTTTTTGCGGTCCATGTAACAATACTTTTCCACCCATTTTCCGCCTGCGAAAAATTAAATATAATTTATGAAAATATACATATTTTTAATTTAATGTTTGAAGTCAATTGAGTGCAAAATAAAAAAGTGTTAGCACAATTTTCCACAAAGATTTTTCCAAATGAGTTTGAAACCGAATCGGTTGCTGAACAATTAAACAATTTCCGCCACGTTTTCACAGTTACGGGTGAAATGTCTAAAATCGTAATCTTTTGTATAGCGTTGCAAATAGGTTTTAAGATCTTCGGAAGAAACTTAAAACGTCGTTTTGAACCCATTTCCACCAAGAGGAAATTAATTTTCAGATAGATTTAAATATAATTTCGCATAATTATCTGTGAATTTTTTACAATTTTGAAATATCTTAATTCATAATGCTGAAACACGTGGCCCTTAAGTTCTCTTGTAGAGCTTTAAAAATGAACCTAAGTCGAACGGAAGGGTCTTCAGACTATGCCAAAGAAACTTTTTTCAGCTTGCTAGAAACTTGAAACAAGTCTTAAATTAATTTGCTTAATGCTTGAAAAGGAGTTTTTATTAAATCAACATAATTTTCATATGACAATCCGTGAATTTATCATACTTAAAGGTGAATATTCCAAAAAAAAACCTCGTTTCATCATATAACTACAATAAAATGCGGAGCTTTCGCTGACGTCTTGTGCCGTGGATTAATCATCAATCAGTTTTTTAGTTAGTCTATCTATCTATTTTATCTAACTAGATCGAGATAAATGAAAAAGAACTTTAGATCACAAAGCGCATTTGATTATAACTAGTTTAAAGAACTTTTATTTCCATTGTGTGCCAGCGCAGAGTTGAGACTAGTCTTACCCCCCTCCCCCCCCACGAGTCCACACCCCTCTCCCGCTTAGAGGTGATAAGGCGTTGGATTCAGTAATGTGACGCGTCTCAAAGTTCGCATAAATCGTTGGGGCGCTATTTGCTCTCGAGCGTTGCGTTTTATTTGGTTTTTAAATGAGGTCAAAAGCTGATAAGCTGACTGTGTCTAAGTGTGTGTGTGTGTGTGTGTATGTATGCGTGTGTGAATAATTTTAACGCCCCGACTCGAACCCGTGGCCCGCCTTTGAAAGTCAAATTGCGGCCGAGTAGTCGATTTTGTTTTTTTATTTTTATTATTTTACACAAGGTCTCTCTGGAGTCTAGACGTTTTGTAGTTGACCCAACGAGCAGGGCGGCAGCTGCAAAAAAAAAGGACTATTTATCAAATCGAAAACAAATTACATCAAAAAGATACGTATTGGTACTTGCAACAGGGCCGCAGTTATGCGAGGTAGGTCTATGAAAAATGGTCACATGACGACAACGGCAACGGCAACGATAGCGACAACAACAACGACAACATCGACAACTTTGCTGCGACTGTGGGTCGGCAGCTGTGTTTGTCAACGTGACGTTGCCGTTGTGCGAGCGGAGAGTGGGAGGGCAGGAGAGTGGGAGGGTGAGAGAGGGTTTTCGGTGGGGGGGCACAGTGACGTGCCCCAAAAGCCAAACAGCCAAATGGCAATGAACTTTACCGTTGTATTTTCGTTTTTCCAGAACTCTGTTAACGTAGAACGTGCCCAGACACTGGCTCCGGCCTAGCCCACAGCCAGAGAGAGAGCCTAGCCCCAAAGTCGCGCTCGTCTATTAGTACTATTGACACTTGTCGACCCAACATGCGGCCTGTCACTCTGCGGATCACACATACCCAATACACACACACACACATACACACGTACAAACAAACGATTAGTACGCTAATAACATGATGGAAGGCAAGCCGACAATTGAATACCCTTGCTGATGTGTCACTTTATCAGCCAGCCGATTGTTCCT
The DNA here is from genome assembly GCF_030788295.1 of Drosophila virilis. Classification (NCBI taxonomy): domain Eukaryota; kingdom Metazoa; phylum Arthropoda; class Insecta; order Diptera; family Drosophilidae; genus Drosophila; species Drosophila virilis. The sequence goes on along the minus strand of NC_091546.1, from coordinate 15,154,433 downwards.
CAAGGTTCGTTGGTTCGTTGGGAAATAAATAAACGCTCGTCGTTGCTTAAAAATGAGAAATGTTTATTAAACAAACCCTTTGACTTATTCTGCATTCTCGTATATAGGACTATTTTATGATATATAGATTTATATTATCATCTATAATGCTGTCATGTGAATGAATTGTGCGTCAGATTGTTTGGTAATTGTTTGGCAAAGATATCTAAAAAGTGTTCCTAAAACATAATTTTAAGGAAACCCTACAAAGCATGTAAAATCCAAGTTTGGCCATGCTAACTTGAAAAAATACCAGGAAAATATTCGAATATGAAAAATATTTATGCAGCTACAACAGAATGTCAGATCTATGCCAGGTTACGTGTAGATTCCTTTAAAACTGTGAGGTCAAGAATTTGTATGCCTCGATCGTGATCGAAGATGTTTCCGTTACACAGCTCGTGACAACCAAAGCTACCTTCCGAAAGGGTATTGGAAACAGCACAAGCCCAACTGGAAAAGTCAACAGCGGCGCGCATGGCGCATGTCTCGCGTCTTGCGTCCGGCGTCTCACGATGTCGGGGCTCCACGTTCACAATCTCCCATACTGTATGAACGGTCTCTATATAGACTCTACGGTTTTGGGTTCCTCTGCTTTCTGTAGACCCGACGGCATTCGACATTCGGCATTCGGCACTTAGCACCATTGGCACCAAGCGCGATGCCAATCAGCAGCCGGGCCGCTGCGGCTCATGATGGTCACCTGTGTCACGGCCAGAAGAGAGAGAGGAAGAGAGAGAGAGAGAGAGGGAGAGAGATAGAGCGGGGTGTGGACAATTACTCGAAAATGCTGGCACAGTGGGTTGCGAGACCTAATTACACAGTCAAATGCGAACGAATAGTGTGTGTAAATTATTCCAAAAAGTAAATTAAACGAAAAAAAAAATAAATTGATATACGATTTCTAGTTTATAAAGTAAGATAAGCCCAAAAACTATTCAGAAGTCGAATAAAAGGGTCAATCTAAAAGGGATTTATACAATAGTCCCTATATTGTAATATTAACTATGTATATGATAAAAATGATAAAAACTCAAAGAATGTTTGAATAATGCTTTATCATAAAACAATTTACCGCTAAAAATATTTAAACTTTTAAATATTTGGGGAGGAAGTTCAATCGACTGCCAGATGTATATATCGAATATTAGCCACTACCCTAAAATTGAGAAATCCTGTTTATGATATGCTATGCCTTAACTGGCTGAAATGATATTTATTTCTGACTAGGCTGGGCAACGCCTGGTGATTTCATGCAACATTAACTTTACAGCTCGCATTGCCTTGACACAACACAACACTTTACATAATGAAATTATTATTTTTACATTTCCAACTTATTTTAACTTCTATTTAATTTTTGAGCACATTTTGTTAGATTTGCGCCACTGTGCCAAAAGCATTTTTTTGAAGCGAAAATCAACACAACTTAATTTTAGTGCTAACTAATGATAAATTCAATTTTATGATAAGGCCCGCCAAAGTTTTTACTGTATATTTATACTTTTTTCTATATATTGTGTGTGTATATGTGTGTGTTTGTCGATATTTGATACACGCACAATCGGCAGGGGTGCCCACTGGGCAGTTCCACCGAGTACTAGACTTGGGTCTAAAGATTCACAACTGGTTTTTGTGTTTGGTTTCGGTTGGAGCTGCGATTACCGATTCTTATGGCCAGTCGAATGGTTCCAGTCGATCCTAACGATCCTCAGCTACAAATTGTTGTTAATTTCGCTTGTAAATATTTCATTTTATTATTTATGCAGCTGCCGCTTGTGTGCGTGTGTGTGTGTGTGTGTTAATTTACACCTGGTCTGCAGCCAAACCTGCACACCTTCGCCCTGTCCAGACCATGGAAAAGGTGAATGTTTTGGGCCGCTTTTTGCCTTTGGCTTGTATTGGGACTTGTATTTGCTTTTTAATTTTTGCCAGTTAAATTACAATTAAAATATTTATATGCCACAGAGAGAGAGAGAGAGAGAGAGAGAGAGATAGAGAGGGAGTAAGGGAAAATAAAGAAATGTTTGTGCTATGTAAATAAACAATTTATGCGATGGGCGCGACGGAAGCTTCAACCGCACCATAAAGTTCAATGTATGCCACTGCGGTCAGCAATATATTTATAGTGTGTGTGTGTGCTGTGTGCGCTATAATATCACAGAGAGGGCATATTGACTAGATACTTGATTGAGCTTGAGCCCGTTCAAAGTTTTATCTTTTTATGCAAGGCATTACTGATAAATATTAAATGTACATACATATATACTTTAATTGGGGTAAATGCGGCAATTATATTAGCCCGTGCAACGCCGGGTATAAATTCAATATTATTCAATCTTATCTTTATTATTATTATCTCCTTCTATTATTATTATCTCCTTCTCGAATGCTTATTCTCTCGAGAGCGTATTCGTCATTTCTTCTTTGTGTCGCATTCGTAAACGTTTGCACAATAAACACAAGCGTAATCTTAAAATATAAATAAGAAACTATATTACATATATAAATAGTTTTGCTCTTGATCTCATTTGCGATTATAACAATGAAAAGCTACTCAATTTTTTAATTAAACTCTTTAATATTAAAATATATTCTTTGTGATTCTATGTGCTAAAGGGTTAGACTTGAAAAAATATAAGGTATAATGTGATTTATTTATAAAAATATATTTTAAAAAATATTTAAAATTTAAACGGAACTGTAGTATGGACAAAGAAAGTTGTATATAAACCAAATTTTTGGGGCCCTAAAATATTTCGTAATTATACGATTTGCAACCCTTTCTTATCAATGTACTCTATCATTGTTGTAGCTGTCATAGTTCTTTTTCTAGTTGTTGTTGCTGTTGTTGTTAGAGTGCGTCGCCATTTGCTAGCATTGTGTCCGGCTTTGCACTCGACGCTCACCCCGATAATTAGCTTAGGGGTTCAACATTGCAGGTCAATGGTTTTGTTAACATATTATAAGTTATTTTAACCTTTGGCCGATTTGCATGCGAACCGTCTTAACTCGACACTGAAACGACTCCGAATTGCTGACAGTTCGGACTGGGTACTCGGATTCGGATTCGGAATCGGATTGGGATTCGGTATTGACATTTACAGCGAATGTTTAGTAAGCTCTTGACGCGCTGCGCGCACGGCACAGCTCGACAAACTGGCAGCCCAGTTGCTCTCGCTCTCGCTCACACACGCTCTCTCCCCTTCTCTCTCATTGTCTCGTCCAGGTAACACGCCCACCGACATACTGCAACAGAAGCCCGCCAAGGCGACAACGGCAACGCCAGTGAAACACCACAACGAGGAGCAGGCCCAACAATTCAACTCTCTGCCCGCGGCGGCGGCCACCAAGCGCAAGCATCTCGAACGCCTCGCCAGCGACTTGCGGCAACAGCAGCAGCAGCAGCAACAATTGCTCAGCGGCGGCAACAGCAACACGGCAAACATGCTCAGCGAGCGCTCGCTGCTGCTCAGCGGCTACGGAGCCGTCGATAGCGCCAAGCAGCTGCGCGAGGCCAGCAGCCCGACCACGGCATCTACTGCAGCATCAGGGGCAGCAACTGGCAACAGCAACGCAGCTGCGACGCCGGCAACGGCAGCGAATACCTCGAGCCTTGCAGGCTCAGCAGCGGCAACAACAGCAGCAGCAGCAACAACAGCAGCAAGCAATGCAACGGCTGCTGCTGCTGCGGCCGCCTACGCAGCTTTGTACTTTGACAGGGTGAAGCATGAGAAGTTGTCGCCGTTGCATATGACAAGCGCACAGATTGACTCGCTCAAGGACGCGCTTATGGAGTCAACGGGCATTGCCAATATGCACAACAACAACAACAATGCAACGCTCAGCAACAACAATAGCAGCAGCAGCAACAATAACAACAACAACCACCATCAACATCATCAGCAACAACAGTTGCTCAGCATCAGCAGCAGCAACGTCAAACGGGAGCGTCTCAGTCCCGGCAGCAGCAACAACAACAACAACAACAACAACAACAGCAACAACAACGGCGAGCTGTCCGTCTCCGCGGCATTTGCCAGGTGAGTGTTTGCAGTTGTCGCAACATTATTAATGTGCATTTTTTTTTTTTTGTTACCATAAAGCGTTAGCGGGATTTTAGTTGCGTAAAAGAAGCTTAAATATTGCGTCAAAAGCTTAGGGCTTAGCGCATTCAGGTGGTCCTATATTGGCGTGTGCTATACACTGTTCAAAATTGCAAATAAGTTAAGTGTTTTAACTGGGCACTGGGCATTTTCGATATATGTTAAGCCAACAAATGCAAATACAAGTAAGGCTTTTTAATGTTTTCTTCTACCTGAAATGACGGAGCTTTGACGGGTTGTTAAGACGGGTTAAAAATTAGCTTAAGACGCGTGCCTTAAGCTGTGCTTAAGGAAATTAATATCTCTTACGTAGTATGGAAATATATTTTATTTAAAAACTCTTGAGTTTCCTAACAGCAGCTTTAAGCTGAACTGGTGACATTGGGCTTACAAAAGTTTGCTCTCGTTCTTTAAAAAAAAATCGATATCGAGCCGTAAAACTTTTTATCTTAAAATAAAAGTTAAATTATTCTTATTTTGTGCTTAAAAAACAGTTAATATGACGAAATGAGCTGTTACAGTTTATGGCTATAAAACCGCTTGCCTGTTCTTTGAAAAAAAAAGCTAAGAATTAAAGTGAAAATTTAATTACTTTTGAATTCAGCTTTATTTGTCTTGCCCATTAAAGCTCTTGATCAAATAAAGCTTAGCCAAAAGCTTTATTCCTGCTTTTGCGCCTGTGGTTCCTTTTTTGGGCTCTGTGAGCCCTCCCGTCTACTTGGCTCCCTGTCCGCCGGGCCACGCGATGACCCCGTTACGGCTGGCGGCTTGCCCGGCGAAGTTTTCTGCACGCTCGGCGGACTCTGCCGCTTCAGCCGCTGCCCGTGGACGGTGGAGAACATGTTGTGATAGTGCTCGCGACGCAGCTGCTCGAACTGCTCCCGCCGCTGGTGGCTCTGCTGCTGCGCCTGCGCGTCGCTGGCATCGCTGCCCGACTCCCGGCCAGCGGCGGCATCCGTGGGCAAATTTATGGTTATCGATGGATGGTTGCTCAGATGGCTGTTGCGATAGCTGCCACTGGCGCGCAATATAGAGGCTGGTCTGGAATTGAGCTGACCCTCTTGCTCCCGATTATCGTCCATGAGGGGCTACTTTTTGTTGCGTCTCCTTTGAGATTTTTAGTAAATTAAACGTTTTTGTTTTATTTTAAATATTTTTTTTTTTTTGATTTTATGGAATAACCAAAAAATGTCAACAGACAATTTTGTAAATGCTTCAGTGATGTATTTTCATTTAATGCCTCGCCCCGCTTTGTGTTGTTGCGCTGTCGTTCGCCTGACAAATTAATTAACAATTTAACAAATTAATGCCACGAAAAATTCGTATTGATATCAGCTTTGTATGTCTTGTGTATTTTTCTATTTTGTCCATTTTTTTTCTGCTACTGTTTGTAACGGCCACAAAGACGACAAATTAATCAAAACGCTTAAACACAAGCTGCACGCTTTTGCTGTCAGAAAATAAACAAAAATAAATGAAACAAAAAAAACGGCTACAACAAAAGGCGAATAGGCCACAGAAAAACGCAGAAAACTTGAAATTTAAATATAAAACAAATTAATAAACTCAACGCCAGCAGCCAAAAAAAAAAAAAACAAACCGAAAAATGTTCATTCAACAAAAGTAAACGCAAATACGAATTTCAATACCAAAAAAATTAGTAAAATACGCACAGCTTAATTATTAGCGTTGAGGTTTTAGGCATAGATTATAATAAACATCAACTTATGTACACAATTAATCAAAATTTATAAAATATATATATGATCTCGTGAGAAAAATTGGCGCCCACTCTTGCCGTGACCCAGCTACAGATACAGATACAGATACAGATACAGATACAGATACAGATACAGATACAGATACAGATACAGATACAGATACAGATACAGATACAGATACAGATACAGATACAGATACAGATACAGATAGATACAGATACAGATACAGATACAGATACAGATACAGATACAGATACAGATACAGATACAGATACAGATACAGATACAGATACAGATACAGATACAGATACAGATACAGATACAGATACAGATACAGATACAGATACAATTCTCATAACTTAATTAATGGCGTTAAAAGCAAAGCATAGATTAACATAAACATGAACTAATATAAACAATTAATCAAAATTTCAAAGCTAAAGAACAACTGGAAACTATTTTCGCCCTGGCCTAATATAGCTGCAGATACAGGTACAAGCACGAACTACGGCGCAACAGATACATTTCGGGCCTATTCGTTTTGTGACTGGCCTAGCTTATTGGCTTATTGTCTTATTAATATTAATGAGACACGCCGTTTGTCTCATTCAGCACCTGAGGTGTTCGCCCAAATCTTTATACACAAAGTCACGATAGTTTTCATTGCCTAACACATCTATACGGTTCTGTATCTTTGTATCTGTGTCGAGTCGCGCTTGGAGGGTGGTCTTTGTTCTGGCTTAAATGCCTTGTGGCCGCTTGTGGCGCATATCAAAAAGATTGTTTCAACAATTTATTGACTTTATTTTAATTGAGTTGCTAATGAGGCGAAGAAAAAAGCAAAAAGCCAACAGCTGTCGCCTTGTCTTTCAATATTATTAATTATGTGGGAAAAGTCAATTAACTAAATACCAATTTATAAATTTATAAATACATAAATATTTGATTCAACACGTGACAAATCGAATTATGATTTGAGCCTTAGAAATTAATTAATTGCATATCACGAGTGTTGGGCATGATTAACTTCTATATATGGGTGTTTATTCAAACGATATTTATTTATATCGAATACGTGTGCGTGGGTATCCATGAAATATTTAGGTGCTGCCACGTTAATATCAAAATCAGAGATAAATAAATCTAGTTGAAAGTTGTAAAAGGAAATCTATAAAATAGTAATATAATTAAGTCTTCAAGTCTTTGATATCTAACTTTGCCTTAACGCGTTGAGAATTATAAGCGATGTTTATATTTTAAAGACTTCTTGATTACAATACAAAGCAGATCTCATCTCGTCGTCTTTAAATATGTATTTACGCTTAATTTTAGCTAAAAATTTATCAATAGACTGGAATGTTTGCGAGAAGAACTCAATAGCAAGCCCCGCACTTGAGCTAACGCTTAACCTTAAGTGTCTGACTACCCTTCAGGCTAAAGACAGAGGCTGCTCAGTTTTCACATTAACTTTGATAATGCACTCGCCAGCAAATGCATTTAGTCAAGTTCAAGTCTCTTCAAACTCTTCAAACTGGTCCTCAAATAGATAGATCGATGTTGACTTCAATGTTCGCTCAGATTTATTCAACACTTCTGACGCACTTTGAAGCCAAGTTCAGGGCAGCGCGACCCCTTTGTTTGAGCTATAGGAAAAAAACTAATAGTCTATTCATTTCGTTGACTAAGTCTTTTTTTATGAATATGTTTTTATGTTGTCTCCTTTTTCTTATAAGCTCCACTAAATGGTTTTGTATCGTGTTACGTTTGGGTATCTGTTTCTTTTTTTTCGTTTCGAATTTGCGCGACATTCATTGATAAACATTTTTGATTGTAGATATATGCAAATTTCTGCTTGTCGTTTTGCCTTTTTTATTATTATTTCTATTCTATTCCTTTTAGCGATTTATTCCAACAGGCGTAGGCGTAACAATAGACACCATTAGCATATGCCTGACTGATAGAGCCTAGCCCCAAAGCCAATTAGCCATGCCATAGATCAGCACCGTTAGATACACACACACACACACACAGGCACGTGTATATAAATATGTATACATATATCTTATAGATCGCAACAGTAGCTGCTATATATACGTTTGGATATGATGGGTTTTCGGGGAGAGGCTTTGAACAGCTCAGTTAATTTGCCGATCTGGCAACATAATCGCACCATAAACAATTTGAACAATTGCTAAGAACAACAAAACACAAGCAAAAACAACAACTAAGTAGCTGCTACCAATCGCCAAAGCAATTTGCAATAATCAACATTGTTTTAACAAACAAAACAAAACAGCAAAAAAAAAACATTGCAAAAAAAATTAAAACAAAAATACAAAAAACAACAAAAAAAAGACAACAGAAAATTCACTTAACAACAAAAACAAGAGTGAACTTTTAACAGCCATTTGTCGAAGTGCAAATACCCTATCTAACACATGGCATATGAGCTTTAGAAGCAACTGTAAATGGTATATGGACAAAACATGTTGTTTAACAGTATCTCAAAATAACATTTACTTTCCAGTTTAAACGAGACATTGTGGAGCACAAATATTCGACTTTTTTCGACATGTTATTCCCATAATAACTACACGTTATAATCATAGACCGAAGTTTATTAGCTTTTGGTTCATATACTGTCTTAAACCGCGAAATACTTCATAATCTACAAAACTATATACTTAAGAGAAATGTTCTATATGAGGAAGTTCCTGGGCAGTTTCGTATATGATATAGTCCATCCATTCAAAATTGGAATTGAGCTGAAATTGAACTAGTTGACAGCTAACTTATTATTTATATATTTTGTGATATCTGAAAATATGCTGGACATTTCGTGACAATATTTCTAAGACCCGTAGTTAGGGTATTAAAATGTTGCAGTTGCTTGTTGTGGAGCAGCGGCAACAGCAGCAGCAGCAACAACAACATAAAATCGACAACCAAACAGATCACGATAAATCAATGGCTGTAAAAAGCCAGCAACAACAACAACTCCAGCAACAACATATATAAGTTTGTGGCAGGCAGCAGCAGCAGCAGCAGCAACGGCGGCAGCAGCCAACACGAAATGAGCGACGACGTGCAGCACGAGTTGCACCAAGCCAACCAATGCCAATGCCCCACATGCCCCAATCCCCTTCTGCACTGCCTCTGCCACACTCTGAACCTGGCTCACTTGTATGCGCGTCCCGGCCAAAAAGCACTTGCAGCTGCCAAACATGAGGCTGGCTGGCTAGCTGTCGTAGGTGGGGGGATCCGGTCTTCAGCTGGGTGTATTTGGGGCCTAGCTGACCCAATGCTGATTATTAGCCATGGCTCGTGGTCCGCAAGAGCTGCAACTGCGAATTGGGCTGGGGCTAGCTTTGACTTTAGCTGGGGCCATATTGGTGGCATGTTTGAGTTATGGCCACGTTAGGAGCTTGTTGCAAATGTGTAGCATTTGCCTCAGCTTGTGTGTGTGTGTGTGTGTGAGTCCAGCTACACCGGGGGTAAAGTTATCCGCAAAAAAAAATTGATATCATTTGCCTCTGGTTACTTAAAGTTGTCTCAAGCCATGTCAAGATAGGCAAACTCTACTTAAACTTAAATTTACACCTGTCCAAAATTTGCATATTATATTCATAAATTTGAAAAAGAAAATTAAATTAATCAAGCCTGTTAATAACATACATATATGACTAGGTATTATGAGGAAGCGTCTTTTTGTGTAGCCAATAAATTCATTTGGGAAATATACATATGTGTCTGATGGTTCAAATCATCTATTCATATAGGAAATTTATAACAAATTTAAGAGAAAGGTTTGAATTTAATACACAATGCTGAAACTTACATGAATGTGGCCAAACTTAAAAATAAACGACAAAATTTAATGCTATACAATTCGATAATTATTGATTATATTGAAAGTGCTTTTCATTAAAAGCAAATTTGATCTTTGTCAAATTATATAATTCTCTTTTGGGTTCCTCGACATTATAAATTCCATTTAAAAGGAAAACATGTTCAGCTTGTTTTTAAATTCTATTGATTTATGCATTTTGAAATAATGAAAAGAGAACACAAATCGGTAAATTTATCGACTGTTGCCAAATAACAATCGGACCTGACAGCAGTAAAGTTGGCGATGTGGCAACGCCAAGCTTCACCTTGTGCTTTCTTCGCGCTTACAAACTGTGAAAATCTGTAACAGTCCCAGTTAATTAATAGGTTACGCAGGAAATTGAATAAGCCCACACATTTCGTACCCTGTCTGGAATTATCTGTAGTAATCTTCGAGAGGAGCGCTCATTTGCTGTACATTTGCCGGAAAAGTGGCAATCGCTGCAGCAGCTCCTTCCTGATGGCGTTTCCCATGTCAACTTTGTTTGGCTATAACTCAACGTAAGTCGTAATCGCATTAAAAAATGCCACTCGCAACATGCAAAATAAATTACTAAAAGAAAAAATATCAAACGTCAACACGGATCAGATCGGTTTAGTTTTGGCCCCGGTCCACAACCTGACTCGCTCGTTCGCTCGCTCGATCTTCTCACGGAAGCTGCTCATTAGCATGTCAAATGGTACGACAGACTCTGGGGATGGGCTTTAGATAGCTTCTAGACGGGCGAACTTGACAAATAAGCGCCCGTCTGAAGGGGCGAACAACTAATTAAATATATTTAATTCCAATTTATGGCACATAAATTAGCTTGGGCTAGGCGCAGTATTCAGTTGAAATTTGCCTGACTTATCGAACTTCAACTTGAATTCATTCTCTTTGCAGATCTCGCAGCGCCACGCCCTCATCCGCAACATATCGCAGCGGCAGCGGCGGTGGCATCTCACCCAATCAACAGCAGCAACAGCAACAACAACAACAGCAACAACAGCAACAACAACAGACGCCACAGCAGCAACGCCTGAGTCCGCCCAGCTCCCAAGCCCACATGCCCCTGCACAATTTGTCCACGAATCTGTTGAACAGCTTTCAACAGGCAGCGGCCGCCAGCAGCAGTCAGCGCACCAGCGCTGCCGTTGCCGGCATCGGCACAAGCAGCGCCAGCAGCAGCGCTGCCAACAATGCGGGCAGCGGCGCCGGCAGCGCTGTCACCAGCCCAGTTGGCACAGGTGCCGCAACAACAAATGCCACAGATTTCTCCACGCGCAACTATTCGGATATCATGCGCTGCCTCGCGGCCAAATACAACAATGCCAATCCCAATGAGTAAGTGCATCCAAATAGATAGAGTATCCAAAAGCGGTCGTTGGGTTTTATTAAATCCTAGTTGGATATCATATTGAAATATAATGAAAACGTGCATAGAATTTTGTTTAAATCGGATATGTTTAAAATCCGACTTAAGAGAGTGAGACATACATTTTAGATAAAAACAAATATATTCTCTTACCATCAAATCGGCCGAACTGAACAAATAGCTTCGACTAAAAAACAGCATGAGTTTATAATAGACCCAGAAGGTTGCAGTGCAGGGTCATTTTAACAAAATATTAATAAAAGATCTGTAAAAATGAATTTAAATGGTTAGTCGGCTAGTTTCTACCACAATCTATCTGGACCATGCTTTAACACAAGACAAGAGCTATTTAAAATAGAATTAACATAACAAAAGATATTGTTGTGGGTCAACATTGAAGCTGTTTTTTTAAACCCAAACAAATCTGTTGTTCAAGAATGAAGTTCGATAATGACTAATATGATTAAAAGTTGTAGAACAGCATATTATATTGTTTTCCTATTCCGATTCCCTATCTTTGTCTTTTAAGTAGGAAATTAACCCAGGAACTATCCAACTATCTAACCACATTTATTTCTTAACTCTTGCAGCCATCATGCAACCCGTCGCAATTCCTACTATGACAGCAGCGGCAGCAGCAGCGCTGGCGTCGGTGTTGCTGCGGCCGCATCGACTGGCGGCACGGAGCGCAGCGGCGCCAAGACGAGCAATGTGAACTGCAGCAGCAGCAGCAGCAGCGGCGGCGGCGGCGGCGGCGGCGGCAGCAGCAGCAACAGCAACAACACAAATAATGCGAGTGGGTCAACCAAAAAGCTATCGCCGGCAACGGCGGCCAGCTTGAGAGAGGTCAAGGATTGCTCCGTGACGTTGGCGGGCGGCGTTGGCGTTGGCGGTGCTGTAGGCGTGGGCGTGGGCGTGACTGGCGGATCCAGTGCAGCTGGCAACAGTCTGCCGCCAGCTGCGGCGCAGTCACCCACAGAGCAGGCCAAAAGCCAAATGGCCGCTGTGGTGGCCGCCGCCAGTGTTTCGCCTTTCATGAGCAACTTTTTGCCCTTCTCGGGTGGCATTTTTCCAATGATGGACATGAGCAGCACACAGGCGCTGTTAACGCTGGTAAGTTGACCACCCAAAAAGATGTTCGGCCTGGCTCAGATACAACCAACCCGCCCCCCTCTCTCTCTCTCTCTCTCTCCTCTCTCTCTCTCTCTCTCTCTCTCTCTCTCTCTCTCTCTCTCTCTCTGTGTTTGTTGCAGGCGCGTGCTGCCAAAGATGCTGAGATACAGCAAATATTGCGCGGCAAGCAGCAGCAACAGCAACAGCAGATGCAGCTTAAAGGCAGCAGCTCGAATGCCTCATCGCCCAGTGCCAGCGCCTCGAGCACGCCACGTCCCAGTCTAAATGCCGCACTGCAGCAGGCGGCGCAATTTGTTACACCCGCTTTAATCTACTCGGCGCAACTGCAACAGCAGCAGCAGCAACAGCAGCAGCAACAACAACAATCGCATCACGCCTCGCGTCAGTCTAGTCCACGTTCCAATGCGGAGGCTGCTGCGGCGCCCAATGCTGCAGCTGCAGCAGCGGCGGCGCCGCTAGACTTGAGCTCCCAGCCGCCAGCGGCCAAACGTTTTAAGGCTGAATCATCCACAACAGCAGCAACTGTTGCTGCCACTGCAACTGCAACATTGGGCTTGCTGGCGGCACGTCGTACCAGCTCAACGACAGCAGCAGCAGCAACAACATCATCTAGCACACCATCCCCGCCACTTACGGAGCAGAAGCCAACACTGGATACAGCCGAAGGGCAAAACAACGCCAACGCAGCAGCAACATCAGCAACATCAGCAGCAGCAGCAGCAGCAGCAACATCGCCAGCGGGCACAGTGCGTCAGTGTCAGGCGCAGAGCGAGGAGGTTAACTCCTGGTCTGTGGACGATGTCTGCAACTTTGTGGGTGGAATTGATATATGCGCCGAATACGTTCAGGTAAGCCACATTTACCAGCTATAAAACCAGCTTAGGCCCAGTTTTGCCCAGTTTTGCACGGGCAACTTTGGTTGATTAAGCTTCGATTTCGTAGCCACATGCAAATTGCTTTAAATTGCCACCGCCCCACTCCGACATTCCATCCGAACATCTAATTAATGTTTATGGTCTGCAAGCGCAACACAACACTGTTTGTTTGTTATCTAGATACAAGCCCACGCTCGATTAAGATAGTGCGCAAGAGAGACAGAAAGCTAGAGGCAGAGAGGGAGAGAGAGGAAAGATAGTCGGGGCAGAACCAATTACCATGTACTCAAAGTGTATAACCAATCAGTATATCTTCAAATCTTTAAAATAACAAAATTGCAACACGTAAAAAAAAAGTGTTGAGAAAGGATAAAGTAGATTGAGGTTAAGATTGACATGAGATTTTGATTGCAATTGAGACATGCACAACTCTGCGCAAACTATTTAAATATCTGGAAAATTAAAAGGACAAACGTTACAAATTTTTTCTTATTTACATTTCAATATATTTTTCTATGTTTATTTTTAACATTTTCTTGATTCACAAATAATCTTGATAGTGCTAGACAACAACAACTCAAGTGAATAGTATTTCAAAACTAAACTTATCACCGTAAACCCCAGCAATAGATCTGATAATAAACTAATATAAACGACTGAAAAACGCGCGAAAAGATAAGATAATTTCCCGAAAGAAATTAAAACAATAATCAATAATTCACTAAAGAGCCCAAACGTAAGCGTAAACGTAAATCAGTTCTTGGTTATAAACGAACCCAATCCTATCGCATTTGGCTGCCCCTATACCATTTATGCTATGATTAAATACTGAAAATGTCTTGTTAGATTGTCAATAAATCAATTGGAAAATCTTGCCAATCATATCATTTACAGCTAACCCTAGACAATTTATTCTATAAATAGATCCATAGTTCGATTCTGTGCTCAACTCCGATTCAAGCATATTGCGCCCCTATATACCATTTATTTTATGAACATATGCCAGATTAATGAGTTAAATATCCTTGGTGTACTAACCCTATACGATGTAAAAAGACTTCGTCTGTGTTCTCTTCCCAAGGAATGGATTCCACAATATCATCCCAGTTATAATTAGATCTGAGCGAACCTTCACTATAACAACTTTAATTCTATTCAATTATATCCCATATACAGCTGCACCTATGCCACTTTTTTTGATGGTTTGATCCTAATGAGCTTTACCTTTTATAATCCTCACATTACAGTTGCCCCTATATCATCCATCCTATGGCCCCATTACTGTCAAAGTTCATTTACCCAATGGCAATTCGCACTTTTCAAAAGTCATGAGTCCGCAAACTGTCGGCCCAGCTTCCTGTCAGCCCCATTGGCATGCCGCAAGATTAACTATGCGTTTGAACTTGGCTGGGAGGGACGGGCAACTGGCAACTGGCAACTGGGAACTGGGCTGTATGTGCACCGGGATTTGAACTCCATTGGCGGCCATTAATATTGTTTGTGTGTGTGTGTGTGTTTGCCACGCGAGCGTCGCCTCAATGCGAATGCTTGTTGTAATAAAGCTGCGAATGCGGCCAAGTGCTGTGGCATCTATCTAACTGGCCTAGCCGAGTGCTCTGCCCGTCTGCCCGTCAGTCCGTACGTTTGTCTTTCTGTCCGAGCTGGTTGTTGGCTCGGCTGCTGCTGCTCCACATAGCTCGATGTTGTACGCTGTTGTTGTGGCCCAGGTGATCTTTTACGACCAGTTCCGGCAAGTTGAACGACTTTTGATCGGTCAGCCGCTTGCGGTCGACGATCGGTCAACGTCAGGCGTCATTAAAGCCACAGTCAGAGCCAGAGCTAGAGCCAGAGCCAGTCCACAGATCCTGCTACACGCGTTAATGGAGGTGAAAACACGGCCACAGTCGCCACAACGCAAGCTGGCCTCGACTAGCCTCAAACTCAAGCCTCGACTGCAACTCTTGCAAAAAAAAAAAAAAAAAAACTAAGATAGCGTTAACAATTAACATGAAGCTGGCTTAAGGTGTTGACACATTTTGATGCATATTAGCCGCTAACATGCTCGCATAGCCAGGTCTCCTGACTCCTGCCGCTTGCCGCTCACCACTTGCCACTTGCCACATGATGATGTGTCAAAAGTCGCCTAATTAGCGGGGCCCCAAAAGCCGCTTAACAGCAACGGCCCATTGAAATCTGCTTAGCTTTGGCCAAAACAGTTCAAAACCGACATTTGCTGATATGCGCGAACCAGTTTAACTATCAAACGCACACACACACACACACACACACACACACACACACACGAATCCGCCCCGCCCCTCTTCCCACCACACCCTCTTTTTGATATTTTTTTTTTTTTTTGTAAGAGCGCCAACAACTCCGCCCCATTTTGCGATAGACAAAAAGCCAATTGGCGTAATATTCAATTGAATTTATGGCCACAACGACACTTGGCCAGTTTCTGCCCCAAGACTTACACCTTTTGTGGCAGCCAGCGCTGAGTTGCATGCAACTTGTTGCTGTTGTTGCTGTTGCTGTTGTATGCCACATGCCTGCTCCGGTCGCACGTTAGAAGCAACTTTGTCGCTGGCTTTGGTGCTGTCTGGAGGCTTTTGAGATATTGCGGAGGTTGTAAATATTTAGTGCAGAGGTTGCTGCGCAATCCAATATATATGAAGACATTGAGAACTGGTTCAGTGACATTGGCCGGGCCTAGACCTGCGACTCGGACTGCGACTGCGACTGGGCCCGGGGCCTCGGCCTGGGCCTGCGCTGCTCCGCTTGTCGCATCATGTTGCAGTCGGGGCCCCAAAGAGCGGCTGCAGCAAGTGTTATTGATATTGCTCAGACTTTGGTCACAGATTGGCATGCACTGAAAGACAGCACACACACTCGCACACGCACGGCCAGCTAGATATAACCATAAGTTGAAAAGATCTCGAGTCGAGTTTGCTGACCAACCAACCACGCATGGGTGGCTCGATGCGACGGTTTATTATCGCCCCACCATTCCGTAACGTTCATGCCAAATGCAGATGAAGTTATAACTAAACTTGACCATCAGCTGCCTTTGCTGCTGCACCCTACAGCTCTGTGCCAGCAGGATGCGATATTTTTTATATATATAACTATTTTTTACATCTCTTCTTTTTTCTTTTGCATTTTAAATGCACTGATTTATGGCTATATTAAGGCACAATAATAATTTCTATGCGTGATCACAGCAGCTGCAGCTGCTATGCAGACAACCATCTTTACCCCTCTCTCTTTCTCTCACTCTCGCGCTCTCTCTCTCTTTTTAGAAGGGTAAAAAGGTTATAATGCCTTTGTGCTAATATATGAAACAAACAGAAGAGAGCATTTTTGATATTCCAATATATATATATATAGATATATATACTAGCAATAAATAAAGCATAGATACTATAGAAATCTTATGGTATAATTATGAGCATATGAGTATTATATATGTATATATTATATATATATATGTTACGTGTAAACATGCATGCATGCATGTATGCATGTACGTACATACATGTACGCATGCATGCATGCTTGCATATATACAATAGAAACATGCATACACATGTTAACTAAGGACTAAGCCCAAAAAATCTTCGAATCACATTCTCCAACGAGGAAGCTTGAATTCTGCGAAAAGTGTGAAATACGTCGTCGATTCGCTTCGGCATTAACAGACATTCGCATGTGATATTTTGGAGAATAGATTTTTTAGGGTATCTCCTAGTCGGAGACTTTCAGCTCTGTTATTTTCGAATGTGCCGCGTGCTGCATTTCAGAATTTGTTTGCTAAATTGCCAGCGATTGAGTTTGTGTCTCTTGCCTTGAATTATGCCTTGATTCAGTCTACTGAGACAGCAGGTTGCATTGCGGGGGCAGAGATCATATTAAGATTAAGATGTGCATCAATAACCAACAGTATCCTTAATAACTAGAAGTATATATATATAAATATATATAAATCGAAGATGAAATATTTTATTCAGTGAAATTGCTCTTAAAGGTTAGTTTTAAGTGGCGCTACTTTTGTTTGACTGGTTAATAATGATTTGAAACCCTGAACACATATTTTCTGCTGTCTCTATGACCTGACTCTGTTGATCTCGCATCTTTTAAACATCAGTTGTATTATTATTATATATTGAAATATCTCAGAAGCTCAACCGTAAAGCTGTTTCACCTGTATCTCAACTGTTTCTTTATTATTTCATCTGTGTATTTTACTCGTTTGCCCATTAGTCACACTTATCTATCATGCGAATTCTAGTGTACTTAATCAAAATGTAATACTGTAATTTCCCACCTGAATGGTTGAGTATTTTCTGCTGCCACTTCAAAGCTTAAGCTTTGAACTTGCCTGCCCTAAATGGCCCGAATTAGTTTTTGTTGTTGCTGTTGTTCTTGTTGTTGTTGTTGTTTTGCAGTTGTGTCTGAGAGTGTTTCTGTGTGCGTGTGATGACATTCAGGAATGTTTCCCAAGACCAGACACAGGCTACAAGCTCTGAACCTCAACAAAGCTGTCAAAAAAAAAAGAGAGAAAAAAAAAACGGCAACCAACGCGGAACTGTCTGTCGCCCCTTCCCCCCTCCCATGGCAGCAACAAGCCAAGCAAACTTCATAGCCATTTGCTGGCTTGTTTGTCTTGGCTTGTAGTATCTCCATCTTCGGTGTCGGGGTGTTCGGGTCTCTCGGCTCGGGCCAAGTACTTAGTTGTACTCGTCGCCATCAGGCCGTCATAGTCGCGGTCGTACTTATTGTATTTGACATGCCAAATGCCAAAAGTACACGTAGGCGTCATAAGATTCATGACTCGAACTCGAACTCCGAAAACGAAAACCGAAATACGAACAAAAAAAAAAAGAGAGCTTATCTGCATACCGCCGTACTCTGTATACCCTAAAGAGAGCTTAAAGAAAATCTGCGTACAACTAAATATTGCCATTTTATACAAGGGTTTATGATTATTAAAATATGTATATAGACTATAATTAAGGTTTTGCTTAAGATTAGATAATATAAAGAAGAAAGAACAAAACTTAATTTATTTATCAGTTGTCATCTGTTTGAACTAGTTTCATCATATTTACTTCTTACACCAATAAGAAGTTTCAGAGTAGTATATTATTAGAACTCAAAAACATTCGAGTTTGGCAACATCCTGCTTTGCGAAACGCCCCCTACTATATATATTACTTTATATTTGAGGATTTAAGGGATCACCGATGCCAGTTACACATTCAACGACGCCTAGTTATTGCCCGTTGTGTTAGGGTATTCGAAACGAGAGAGAAAAAAAAACCATGGCATGCTTTAGCCCACGGTGTCGTGTCGCAGCCGCTGAGAGTCGAACGTTCTGCCCGGGCTGAGCAGACGTAGACGGAGACTGAGACTGAGACTGAGCCCAGGCACAAGACAACGTGTTATTGTTGCTTGGGTTCACATAAATGTCAAGCAGGCAACAGCAAATGCATAACTCGAACTCGTACATGCTCGCATACATAGATATATACTAAGTATATATACATATACATATATATATAGAGTGTAGATCGCCTTAGCTCTAGATATTGCGGCACAGTTAACGCCCCCGCTCAAACATTGCAGTTGGCCCTCGACTGCAGCTCGTATGCATTTCAAAGTCGACCCTATTATTAGGCGCACAGTTTCATATTTCAGCATTACAAAACTCAACATCATCATCTGCATTACAATAACGATCATCTTCAGCCTCATGATCATCGTCAGCATTTTGCACAAAATGTCAAGCTCCTACTCCCTCGCCCTCGCCCTTGCCCTCTCCCTTAAGCTCTTTGTATATTGCGCAGGTTTCGCACTTGTCACTTGAGCCTGAGCCCAGAGGTCTCTCTCTGTTCGACTTTACATTTGAGTATGTCTGCTCTTTATCTGTTTTCTAGCTGCATCTCTTTTGTGCATTATTTGTTGATCTCAGCTCGTATTAAAGTTCGATTTTTTATCGCATGGTCTCGGTCGTTAGTTTGGCTTTTCGCATAGACCTTACCACCATCCATAACTGTCACACATGCTGGCTAAAAGTTTTATTTAATTTTCGGTTTTCTTACTTTTCCCCACTCTCGATTGCTCTTATTGGCCCGTTGCTATTTGCCATCTCGTTCTGTGCCCCGATTTTGGTCTATTCAATTGATTTGGAAAGTTGCATTAAAATGCAATTTGAGCCATTTGGGGCAAAAAGCAAATTGTTGCATATGAGTTGGGCTTTTGCAGGAAGTTGCCGCGGGAAATGACTTGGCTTGCAGCAAGTGCAGTTTGTGGGCTTTTCAAAAGGCAAAGGTTTCTTTTCATTTCTTATTATTATTATTTCTTTCGGACGGATAGAAGTGAATTTGTTACAGCACTTGAATTGTATGACTTGCCGCTTTTGTTGGTTACAGCTTAATGCTTAATGACATATTAAAGATCAGAAGTTAATGCTGACTCTGTTTTCTCGAGTCAGTTTTAACGACCTGTGTCGATTAATACTCGTATGTCGCTCATAATTTGATTTAGTGCTTAGCTTAGCTTAGTGTTGGGCAAGGACTTGTAGAAAATGCATCTTTAATTTTTGAACACTTAACAAAATGATATCGCAACTTTTATCCGTATATAAACTTAGATATTTATCTCTTCTTTATCGATTTTCAATCTTACTCTCTCAATTTGGAAGACTGATTCAGTCCTGTAAAACTATTGAAAGTGTTATCGCCAGCTATCGATTATCGATGTTAACTCAAGCACTATCGATATTTTGTAAAACATCGTCGACAGTAAAGATATAAACATTTCTTAACATTTGTGCATTGTTTCGATTATATTATGATTTTCTATTACGATCAAATACGTTTATCGATAGTTTTAATCGATAATCTAATTTAATTGCGACTATCGATAACTTTTTAACAAACAAAATGTTCGATTTGACATATATTTGTACTAAAATTAACAATATTTTCACTCAACTCTCGCTTGCCGATTTAATCGGATCAAAAAAATCTTGTAAGTGTTATGGTTATAGCGCCTCAAGTTGCGTTGCCTTTATGCATACTAACGGTATAGGCAGAGCTTTCATATAGCCCCAAAGAAATGCCTGGCCTAAACAAAAACTGGCCTAATGATTATAAACGTAACGATCTTGGCCAGGTTGCAGTTGTTGTGCTTGTTCGTGTTGTTGTTTTGCGGCGTTGGCGGTCAACGCATTATCAGCTAGCCTCAGTCAACAGCAACAAAACTGCCGCACACGAGACAACAGGCAACAACAACAGCAGCCAACTGAGGCAACTGAGGCACGTGCTAAACATGCAACTCCTACTCTTGGCACGGCCAAGGCAGCAGCCAGAGCCAGAGCCACAGACACGACCGACCACCATTCAGTCTCAGTCAGTCACTTTTGGGCTTCATGTTTGTGGCTGCATGCGGAGTGGGTGGGGAAAGGTGTGCGGCCCAAGAGCAATATGCTAGCCATTAATCCATGAATTACTTAAAACCACATTCCGTGCCCGCCCCGGCTAACTGCTGTGGCGGCGGCGCGGGGCAACATTTAAATTGCCCGCTTACCGCCATATTTCAATATATTGGCAACTCGTCGTCGTCGTCCTCATCCTCATCCTCATCCTCATCCTCGCCGGTTGCTGGTTGCTGCTGGGGGCCGCCTACAAAAATCGCAACGACAAGCAATTTCTTGCTGTTCCTTTGGCGATTTTTTTTGCCCACTTTTCTTTTTTTGCTTTTGATATTGTTGCACGATAATGATGTCGTCTGTTTGATGATGTTGGCCATGGCCAAGGAGCGCAGTTAGAACAATCACCTACATTGAAGAACTTGGCAACTTTGGGGCAAAAATCACAGCACGAAAGCAAATGATTGCAATCGACGACGAGAATGTTGCTGCTGCAACTGCAACTGTTGCTGCTGCTGCGGCTGCTGCTGCTGCTGCTGCAGGCCATGCAAGTTGCAGCCGCCGCATGCTGGTGCAGAGGTTATATGCAGCGAAGGTTAAGAGGTGGCCACACGGCGCACAGAGCTGCCATTTAACTGACAGCCAGCAACAGCAGCAGCAAAAACCAAGTCAGGCAGCAGCAGTCCAAAAGAGAGAAAGAGAGTGAGATCCCAGCCATGACTGGAAGCAACAAAAACAATCACCGAAAAGAGTGCTCTTCTTTGTACTGATCGACTAGACAATACCCTATCCTAACTCAGCAACACTTTTTGAAAAACCCAATCTGTAATAACTCTTGTTTTATTTTGTCTGATTAACTCTTAAGTGCTTATATCGCAAAAATCCACGCTGTTTCGCTAAGAGAAATGTCTGCCTTGAGAAAATTGGGTCTTTAATCGATATTTATCAATTTTGTACAAATTGTGAGATCTGTTGAAAAAATACATATATACTTATATACTGCATATGATAAACAAAGACCTACATTTTCGGTTCTGATCAGGAATCTATATTGAGGAGCCAAAAATCATCATGCCCTTTCTATCAGTTTTCAATAAATGCGGGGTATTCAAACCCCAGTCCGAGACCGAAAGTCAAATGCCAAGCAGCAAAGATCAGGGTTCGGGTTCGAGTTGGAGTTCGGGATCCCGCATTGCCGGATTCGAAAAAAGAAGCAGGGCCACAAGTCCCGGCAGGTCGGCAGCGGCAGCGGCAGCGGCGTCGACGTCGCTCGTGGTGTGTTATCAAAGCTGATGATGATTATACCCACTTGCACGCCTTTTTTGTGTGTCTCCCCCCAGCTGCAGTTGCCCCGCCCCCCCTCTCGAAGCCAACAGGAAGCCGGCATGAGCTGAGCCACTCTTCAAAAGCCTTTGCCAATTGACTACTCGTCGTCGTCGTTGTTGCTGCTGCTGCTGCCGCCGCATACCCTGCAACACGGTTCCTGCTGCTGCTGCTGCAGCAACAGCTCTCGCAGCTCGTTGCATGCATTATTATTATGCGCATGCGCACAGTTGGGGCATATAATCTAAAATTGTATCTTTGGCGTGTAACCCGGGGCACTTTCTGCCGCTGCTGCTGCTGCTGTTGCTGTTGCTTCTCCTTTTGCCTTTTCTTGTGGCAAAAAAAAAGAGAGAGAAACCAAAGGTAACCAAAATAAACTGATTATGTGCCCCACTCGAACTCCGCGCACCACCTCAAGATGCTGCCAAAGAAAATTAACAGCGCTCGCTGTAGTCGAGGGTCTTCAAGGGTCTTTGGGGTTCTTTGAGGGTCTTGCCGTTTCTTCACTACAGTTAAAACCTTTTCTTTTGCTGCTTTCCGTTGGGTCACATCAAATTTGCTAATATTTTGACCCCAAGATATAATATTGTGCTGGTCATGATTGCACGCTGGGCTGAAACTCTTGAGAGCTGTATAAATGTCTATATTTATATAAATAATATAGGTAATATAAATATAATAATAATTTTATTTATTACTCGAGACTAAGATATTTTTTTCGATATATTTATCGATAAAAGTTGGTTATTAATAGAAGTTAATGTATCTATATAAAATTCTGGATTGTTACACATTTGTAAAAATTATAAAATCGTTTGCAAGATATTGCAATTTTATCGGTTTGCGATATGTCCATAAATTAATATAACCTTCGATATGTTTTCATATCGATAAATTAACTCTGAATAGCTATAAATTTCCCTAAATTTTAGTAGATATTAATAAGATTTCTTATACTAAATTTCTGCCTTCAAAGCAAGTTGCACATTTCCCGATCGAACCACTGTAGCACGACTTCATTATGCTTGCGGCAGTAGCTGTGAAAAGAAAAAACTTATTTATTACCCAACCCAGAGTCGGACACTCGGCCACAGGCTGGCCAGATTTCGATGGGCCTTTAGGGCAGCCTTTGTGTAATTTACTAAACTATCTAATAGAATAAGCGAGCTTTTTGTTTAAAGCAGCAGTGCAAAGCGTTGCCCGACTGTTAGAATCAATCAAGCGCTCAACTAAACTGGGTCTCAATGCCAGAGCCCAAGCTCAATTTCCAACACCTTTCGGCTAGTGCGCGTGCCCAAGCGATTGCCATTTGTTGCAGTTGTTGCTGCTGCTGCTGCTGCTGATCTTGTATATGCCACATAGTTTGCCATTGTTGCCGGCAACATGCCCATCAAGCTGGCGCAGTATTGCGGATGCACTGGCCCAGCCCTTGGATTGGCCCTCGGATTGGCCTGGCTCGGCTGGAAGGGGGATGAGCCCACCTAGTATTGCCTGAATGCGTAACAAGATCAAACCGCAGCCACCGCACACCAGAGGATGTTTGGCATTAAGCGTAATTGCTGGTTGCTCCGGTCACTCGCCAGTCAGCCAGCCAGCCAGCCAGACAGCAGCAGCAGCAACAGAGAAACGAAATACAAAATCATTAAATACTCGTACTTGGTAGCTACCAAAATCAAAGCCAAAGTCACAAGTGGAGTGTAGCCAAACAAGTCAACTTTTTAGGTGGGCAGATCGCTACAACAACCAACTGGGCAGCAGCAGCAGCAGCAACAACAACAACAGCAGCAACAGCAGCAACGGCCAGCCAAAGGTTGTTGATGGGCCACGGCGACTGTTGCTGCTGCTGATGCTGACGGCAATCAGGTCGAACTCGTAGCCGCAGTCGAGTCGCTTTTGGCCAGACATGAAGAATTACAATGAGTAGGTAGTTGGGCGCAATTGCCACAGCAGCAGCGCAGCAGCAGCAGCAACAGGCCTCAGTTGCTGTCTTGGCAGCAGGTCGGCCCACGTTCCTCGAGCCGACGCGGCTATGTGGACTGCTCCCGGGCATAGGTAGCACAAAAAGCTGTTCAATTTAGAATTCAAATTGTTGTCTTCGCTTGTGCCCCTTGCTGCTGCTGCTGCTGTTGGTGGTACATTTAAAGTTGTTGCTGCTGTTGTTGTTGTTGGGCTCCGGCTTTAAGGTTAAGCAGGTCAAAATCCGTACAACTAAATTGAGCGCAGAAATACAATTGAGCTGCTGCTCGGCGCTGCAGCTTGAAATTCATTTTTGTGTGTGTTTGCCCCGTTCAAATTAAAATGTATTTCAACAGCAGCAGCACCAGAGAGCGTGAGAGAGCGAGAGAGAGGGGGAGCAAGCGAGACAGCAATCGATGACCAGAAGCAGCCAGAAGCACTTTTGTAGCCGCTTATTAGTGCGCCCTTGTGTATATTTTTGTATTTTATTTTGGTTTTTTATTATTACTGGGCTTTGCTTTGCTTATGAAAAGGGTCCGCGGCACGTTTCGCATTTGACGCTTGAACAGGATCCGAGCTCAACTTTTGACTTGCGCACGGACTGCTATTCATTTAACTTCTTATGCTTCTCCTTTTTTTTTTTCTCGGTTTATTCCTTCTTTTGATTTTTTTGTTAATGGTTTTTCGAAATGCCGAAAAAAAAAGTAAATCTAAAACTAGAATTGCTTTTTACGAGTCTCAAAACTGACCAGTTCTATGTAAATATTGCGCAACAAAATGACTTTATTTGGCCGAAATTCATTTTTATTGATCTATGAAAGGCGCAAAAAAAGAGACAACTATTAAAAGAAAAACTTGAAATGTCATAAACTCGAGACACACAAATATTTACGACTTCTCTGGCAACCGAATCCAATCAACAGTTCACGAGCTCATTTTTTTTTTTTTCGTTGGTCGACAATCTCTGGATTTGAAGTCGGTGTCAAAACTTGAACTATAAACTTGATTAGATTGAAATGTTGTAGGCCGCGTGTTGATCCAATGCTGAGATGAACCATTCACGGTTCGAGGGCTCAGAAAGAGTTGTGTCATAAACCCAATCGAAACTTGAGGAATTTCCATTCATTTGTCTATTGTTCGAAAATATCTTTAGGCTCGAAAATATTTTTGGTGTATATTTATTTTTGGCACACGCTTAGGAATGTATAATTTATGTTAAGATTCAACTAACTTTCATATGCTAAACGGCTGAAAAGATTTTAATTTGTTGTAGAACACACAAAATCGCTGATAATTTTTATCTTAGACTTTTTAAAAGTCACACCAAAAAATTAGCATTAAATGGTGCTTTCAGATTATTTACTGGATTAACTGTCAGCCGAACCATTTAGTATGAAATTTATTTACGATATTTAGCGGGAAATAAAATGGGTGGAAATAAATTGATAAATATAGTTTTGTACAATGATATCAATATTAAGTAAAGCAGTTGTAGTTTTTAATCCTTTCGTAAATGTGCTGCCAGACTTGTACGATTTTACGTTAACTACTAATTCAATTGCTTAAGCGATCTGGCAGCACCAAGTCATTATTGTTAAGTTGGCTGCACTTCCAAAATCGCTTACAACTGGCCTACTGAGTATCTGCTAGTCGAGTATCTCTTAGAGTTAAAGTCCATTATTGTCTTTTCTCATTTCTAACGCTAACAACTTGGAGCACAGTTGCATTTCGTTTGCCTTTTGTTTGATGCTCCAAAATGATTTGCATATTTCCATATTTTTTTTTGTAAATTGCCCCCGTTGCCGGCAAGTCCAATTACATTGCGTGCAGCAGCAGCAGCCGCAGTAGCCGCAGCAGCAGCAGCAGCACACATGGTATTCAATTGGAATTGAAGTTCGAGCTGGAGTCGGAATTGGAGTTCAAAGTCAAGACCGAGTCGCACATTCAAATCTGTTTTCGATGGTATTGTTATGGTTAACTTTGCCGTCTAGTTAAAGCCAGAATCTTTTGCTGTTGTAGTTGTACTTATTCGCATTGTTTTTGTTGTTCTATTGTTGCGCTGGCGCTGCCTTGTCAATTATTGGTGGAACAGAATTTAGAACGCAAAATATAGTTGGTAACCACAAAGACACCAAATCAAAGCCTCCATTCAGCTAGTTTTTTGTTGTTCCCGCTTTTGCTGTCTAGCGAATTATGACAGTCCCAGTCCACATCGAAGTCATACAAGAAGCCACCAATTTCCGGTATGCATTCAGTTCATTGAAGTCTTTTTTGTCTCGTTCTTAACTAGGTATTGTGGGAAATGGTTAGGTCGATTTTTTAAACTAATTTAATTGTAAGCTAACTGTCAATAGTTTCTTGCAGCGCAGCTCTACTTGAGTTTTATAAAAAAAAAACTAGTTCTTTTTCTTATAACTAGTCTTAAACATTAGCAGAGTTTTTAATGCAATTTTTTCATACAAATTTCCCCTTAAAAGTTTTTTCTATCTTTATTTAATATTGGTTAAAATAGCTACCAAGCGATCTGGCAACACTAAATAACTTTATTGTCTTATTAAGTTGGCTGCAAGTTCAGTAAACAACGAGTTGAAGCTCATTCTTTGTTTTATTTAATGCGCTCGCGGATTACTCCAGCGATCGAAAGTAAGCAAAGAACGATATTTTCAGTAAATAAAAGAGCGGTCTATAAGTTTTAAAAAAGAACTAGTTAACACACTTACCTCCTTATCTTAAAATATTTTGTCTTGTTATTTGATCATTTAAACGCCAATTTAAACTAAACTTATGTTATCTTTTAATTGTAGTTTATAAAAGTTGTTATTTAAACTATTGAGTCTTCGAATTTGTATAAATTTCGTCTAAGTCTTAAGTCTTAAGTCTTTTTCTAGATTTTCCTACTTAAAGCTAGGTTTGCTTATGATCTCAGCTACGTTTTGGTCATCGACTGATCTATGGTCGTCAGGGTTTTGAAATTCAAATCTTTTTTGGGTTGATAATCGCCCTGATTGAAAAAATTCACACGGCGATGCATCTCCTCTTTGACTTTTCTCTTATTGAGATGAAACTCCTGCTCCTTAACGTCATTGTACTTTTTGCGATCATTTTCTAGTCGAGCCAGTAGCTCGAGATCAATTGTAGAGGCCCACGGACGGCGGGTGGTAATTTCGTCTTCGTAAAAAGCCGTATTATTAACCTCGAACGGATTTGGCTTGATAAATATGGCCATATAACCGGGCCGATTGATGTCACGCTCAACAGGAAAAACGCTTAAAAAACAGAATGGGAATAAAAAAATAAATCATTTTAATGTGGAAACGAACTTACCAAAAAGTTCGCTTTGAGCTATCCCATTTGGGACCCCACCAGGCGCCCAGCACCCGAAAGGGACACGAACGATTCCTGCCCGCATCCGACTCAATCACCTCACCCACCGAGACGAAGAGCAGGTCCGTTGTGTTCGCCTCGACAAGGTGCGCCTTGCGTAGCATGAAGAGATCATTAAAGCCGGAGATGACAACATTATCGTATAGATTGTAGACCAGCTCATTATTGTTATCCTGGCCAATGATGAGCATGGCCAGCCGCATGGTATTTATGATATGCGCCAGTGCTAGGAAGTTGATGTTTATGTCCTTGTAGTCTTCGGTTAGATAGCCAAAGAACCAGTGCCTCATGTGCAGACGAGCGGGCAGCTCCATGCGGTTCATCAATAGCCAAGGACCGCCCCAATGATTCTGGAACTCGCATAGAATCTTAACGGGCAGACCACGATCGCGGGCCAGTGTAACGCCAAAGACCTCATGCAATTGCATATCCTCGTGACAGATGGCTTCCGGATAATCGAAAAATTCGGAAGGATGCGGCGTGGCCTTTAGCCAATGCGGTGTGGTTGTCTCTGTATTTGTCGCTGTGGCTGTCTCTGTATTTGTCGCTGCGGCTGTCTCTGTATTTTTCGCTGTGGCTGTCTCTGTATTTATCTCTGTGACTGTCTCTCTCTTTATCTCTGTGACTGTCTCTCTCTTTAACTCTGTAACTGTCTCTCTCTTTATCTCTGGGGCTGTCTCTCTCTTTATCTCTGGGGCTGTCACTCTATTTGTCTCTGTGACTGTCTCGGTATTTTTCTCTGTGGCCCTCTCTTTACTTTTCTCTGTGGTTGTCTCTGTATTTTTCTCGATGGCTGTCTCTGTATTTGTCTCTGGGGCTGGCCCTATCGTAATCCTTATGGGTTTCTCTTTGCTTATATCTGTATTTTTCTCTCTAATTATCCCTATGCTAATCCTTGTGTTTGCCCCTGTGCTTGTAGCTGTGTTAATCCCCGAGTTTGTCTCTGTGTTTGTTGCTGTGTTTGCCGCCGTGTTTGTTTCTGTGCTTGTTTCCTTATTTGCCGCCGTATTTGCTTCTGTGTTTGTCGCTGTGTTTGTCCCTGTGCTTAGGTCTGCCGTGTTCCCCGTGGCACTTGGCCTCGTAGCGGCACTTCCCTTCCGTGTAGTCCTAGTGGTTTTTGGCTTCTTGGTGATAGTTGTAGTACTTGTGGCCTTGTTGCTGCCTTTCGGCGGACCTGAGGCTTTACTGATGTGTAAATCTGTTGGCTTGGCTGTAAATCATTTGCTACAAAATATATGTCGTCATATATTTTCAATATTTACCTCCTCCAATTTCAAACGTTTCGTCGGTGTTGGGATGCACATGCTCTAACCTTCGATTTTCGCTATCCGGCGGCTCATCTTGTGGGCAGATCTCTTTTGAGCTTATCTCTAATGTTTCCTGCTCGACTAAACTATGTGACCTGTCTTCTTTGCTCTGTCGTTCAGTCGATTCGGTTCCCGTTTTCTGCTCGAACTGACTTCCATAGCGATAGTTATTGAATACAAAATTGATGTAGTACGTCTGACCGAGCACCACCAGGGGCAACGCTGCCCATAGGCAACAGAGCAGCATTGTCTGAACCACCCAACCACAATAACACAGAGGACGGCACTGATTGACACGCCTCAACATTGGGTTCTCTTTATAGGCTCGGTTCCCGGCTGGAACGGATGTGTTTAGGCCCCAGTTGATTGCGATATCGCTTGGAATTTACGAGGTGTGCACACCCATAAAACTTCATTCGATTTGCATTTGGCTCGGCAACAGAGTCTCGGGTGAGCATGATAAACGCGAAACAACTTAGAAACCTTTAAAGCAAGAGGTGTTGCAAGAGATTGCAGGCAAATAATAAGAAGTATCCTAACGAACAGTAGTTTTTTTTTATTAAATACAACTCATGGAAGGAATCGGAAAGGAAGTTATAAATATTTATTATGCTCCTAAATAAATCCATTGTGGCTATTTGAATGGTAGGCAATTGAACACAATATAGTTTGCATCCCAATAAACGAGAAGTAACTTTCCATTTGCTAATTAACTCTTATATAATCTGTCATGTGCTCAGGCTGCAATTGTAAAATAGTTGAATACTTAAGATCAGGAAAAGTATGTGTGACCAGAAGAAGGGACAGCAAGACAGACTTCTATAATTTGATTCCCCTTTTTGAATTGAGGCTTGAAAGCCATAAGGAATAAAACAGATGCTAATTAATGTCTTCCCGGAAGAAATAATAAGTTAAACCTATTTTAATCAAACTAAATATAGAAGGATCTTACAACTATAAATAATAAGTATCATTCGATTTGTCATGTGAAAAACTAGAAGTTTGTTCTTTGGATTCCTTTGGGCCTGTGCCCTATTCAAACTATTTACAACCTTCCTGATCTTCGTGCTTGCCCAAACACCTAATTTATTAGACACAACAAATTCCACAGATTTCCTTTATTTATTGTATAATTTTTATTGCGCAAAATTCATAAATTGAAATGTCTTTGGCCTGCAGACACAGGATGCCGTAAACGCAGATGCATGAACGAGAGAAAAGTAGAAAGGCTGATTTAAGAAATGAAAGTGAAAGGAAGAAAGGAGCACTTACAAAACTTAGCTTTAATTCTCGAGGGGCTCCTCATAGTCCTGGTCGCCGAATTCCCTTTGCCCGTTGCCCTGTTGGCTTTCGGAGCTATCGTTCTCCTGATTGTCACGGCCGGAACCGGCCCTGCTGGCCCCATGGCCATGACTCTCGGAGCTCTCATAAATGGAGCGCACATAGCGACCGCCGAAGCTATCGTCGATGCTGATCTCATAGCTGCTGTGATGGCTGTGCTCCTTGTTGCCGCCCTTAGCGAGCGCCAGCTCCTCCTTCTGGCGCCGATCCACGGGATCATGGCTATCGCTGTCGTCGTCATCGTGCACTCTCTGATCCAACAGCGCGCTCTTGTCCTTGTTCTGTACGCGACCTGCCCGACTGTCACCACTGTCTCCCGCCCCAGCGCTGCCAGCACTCCTGTCGCCAGCGCTGCCAGCACCGCTGCCAGCATCGCTGCCAGCATCGCTGCCGCCGCTGTTACCGCGGTCATCGCTGCTGCCATCGCGGTCGCTCTTGTCTGCCTGTTGACTGTTGTCGCCGCTGGCGCGATCCCCGCTGCCTTCGTGTTCACTGCTGTGACCCCTGCTGGCAGGTCCCTCGGCGGAACCGCCTCCATTGGGTGGTCCCTTTAGGGCGTCGGATCCTTCGCCGCCCTCGCCATCCGGATTGTTGTTGTTGAATGCGAAATTCATGTAATACTTCTGGCCCAGCACGGCGGTGGCCTGCAGTTGCCAGAGCAACAGGCCTAAGGCGAGAATGCGTATGCTCAGCCGGGTCCTCATGATCCTCAACAGACTCTAAACAGCAGCCGTCCGGTTTTCTCTCTTATATATAGATGAGGGCCGTTCAGTGCAGCGAATCGCATTGCCCGCCCGCAATCGATTACGCTTGGGTCAGCCCCAGTCGACCCCACCATGAAGCACTCCCCCCCCAGAAAACATGCACTGCAAAAACAGTTGCTGCAAGACACAAGCAAAACCCTGCTCAAATGTCACATTTTTTTTTTCTGTTGCTGTCTTTGGAATTCAGACAAGCATAGTTCAATATTGTGACAAGTATTTGGCAAAAATTGAATCAATTTATTGTAACCCTTTTTTTTTTTTGATTATTCTTGAAACGATTTAGCTTGAGTGCAAATTTTTATATTCCTCATTTGAAAGAGTGTCAGCTTTCGAATAGATATGTTTGTAAACGGAATTGTAAAGTAAAGTAAAAATATCGTTAGCCCATAAATCGGAATCTAAAAAATGTTGCAAGGATTGTCTATAGAATATCTAAAAGCAAACTCTGCTAAGAATTATGAACATAAGTGAGACTTCTATAAATTTTGGTATAAAAAGACAACTTTAATTAGGGATCCTTGGGCATGCACGTATTTTGGCCAGTGTGTGGCCGCTGTGGAGGGCAGCTTTGTTGCACTGTTGCACTGTTGCACTGTTGCACTGTTGCACTGTTGCACTGTTGCACAGTTGCACAGTGGCAGTTCGGTTGGCAGACGGCGGCAGCTGTGTATGGCAAACAGGTTGAAAGCCGCGGCCGCGGCCACGGCCATGGAATTCAATCAGGGCCAATCTATAATAGAAATCTCATGTGGCGGTGGGCAACCAGCAGCCAGCAACTTGCAAGTAGCAAACAGCAACTGGCAACTGGCAACTGGCAACTGGCAACTGGCTGCGCCAGCCCACTTTCAATCGCTGTTGGCGTCGTGCGTTGCAAATATGAAAATGCTACTGCGCTCCAGCTCAACCAGGGGCAGCAGCAGCTAAAAATCGTTTTTCATTAACAATTTTAAAAGCTGCGCATTAATCACACACACACACACACACACACAGAGGCACACGCCCTCCGTTGCAAGCAGCAGCAGCAGCAGCAGCATGTTGCAAGCTGGTCATGCCGCATGCATAAATTTTGTTAGCTACAAAACTAATTCTTGCCTCTATATTTTACCTCTCTCACTTATTCGCTTTCTCTCTCATTCTTTTTGCAGCACTTTCGTGATCAGAGCATAGATGGCACGGGCTTGCCGCTGCTAACCGAGGATCATTTGGTTAGCTCGCTGGGCATGAAGCTGGGGCCGGCGCTGAAGCTGCGCTCCATATTGGCGAAGAAATTGGGCGGGCCGTGTCCGTGTGTTGCGTGCGTTGCGCAGGCGCAACAAATGTTGGCACTGCAAACGGGTGGGGCAGCAGCAGCAACAACAACAACAGCAGCAACAACAACAACAACAGCAGCAGCAGCAACAACAGCAACAGCAACTGCAACAACAACTGCTGTAACTAGTTGCAGCAGTTTGTCCAACAGTAGCAGCAACAGCAGCAGCAACAGCAGCAACATGGCAGATAGTTGCAATGGGCCCAGCAACATGGCCAGCGACAACTTAGTTGCTGCAACAATGTTGCCCTGCAGCTTTGATGCTGCCGACAGCAACAATTACAGCAACAACAACAACAAGGATGCTGCCAGCTAGTTATTTGTCACAATCGAAATTAAATCAAAATAAACAAATATCAAATTAACAAAATAATATATATATACATAGTTTTATATAGTTTATATGCTAACAAATTGCATTTCAACTGCAAATGTTGTACCAAATGAGCTTTCAAATGAAAAGAAAAAACACATAAGTACTAATTTAAATCAAAACTAATATTAACTGAAATTTAACTAGGCTTAGCTAAAGTTGTGAACTTTAAGACAGCAACAACAATCGCAAAAGTCTTCCATTTGCATATAGAAATATAGAAAAAATAAAACAAACAAACAAAAAAAAAAACAACAAAAACAAAACAAACCAGATTTTACCAACAACACTTAAAGTTATAAAACAATCGTATATGAATAATTAATTAATTAATTAATGAAGCAATTTAGTCAATTTAAATGAGTTTTTATTATGAATTACATAACGATTTATGTACTTAAGTGCAATTGCTTTGCACTACATTTATAAAATAAATATTTATAATTTATTTAAAATATTTTTAATTTATATTTTCATTTCTTTGTTTATAACTGCTAGTCAGTAATTATTATTATATTTAAATAACATTCAGACAACTTAACAACAACAACAACAACAAATACAAGTTTCATTTATAAATTTGATTTCCTTATTTGTTTAGCAAAGAAAAGGCTATTTATTTTATATATTTTTATAACAATATATAATAAACATTTTATATAATATTTAAAGCTAGTTAAAAATCATTTGTTAAAAGCAACCCAAAAAGCAAAAAACTGTTGTTCAAATTGTTTACAATTATTTTTTTATATTTTGCGGCCATTGCACATTGGAATTCAAAATTCAGCATTAATTTAAGAGCTCCAAGACTTGAAGACAACATCAAACACACACACACACACACAACAGCAAAAAACAAATGCAAATGTATATATTGTTTATTTAATTATATTTAGCTTTTATATACTTACTATATACATATGTATATCTTTATATGTATTTTAACACTAGGCATCTGCAACTGACCAAGCAGCGTCGGTCAACTTAAAAATTATGTTTACGTTTAGACAAGAAAACAATTGATTTATTTTATTAAATATATATTGTATATTTAAACAAATACTTAGCTATTTTTCACAAGCAAATAAATTATAAACAGACAATACAATACAAAAAACGAGAATGAAAGGCTATCTTCGGCACACCGAAGATCTAATACCCTTGAAGACCCAACCTTTTCATAAAGCTTATAGTGCTTTGCCCGTATCTTAGAAGCACAGGGAAAATAGTAAATGCCGAGAAGGACAAGATATCTTGATAAACAAAACAGGTTTTTAATCAATAACCTAGTTTTTGACCGATCGTTTTTATGGCAGATGTATGATATAGTAGTCCGATGTAAATAAGATTTTGCAAAAATTAAGGGAGCATAGTGAAATCTTTAAATACCGTGTTTATTCAAAATATCTTGAATGACAAAAAAGTTTTCCATACAACAACTTAATTTTAATATCATAAATATAGCTATAAAACTGAGAGACTTGTTCGTATAGAACAGGACAGACGGACATGGCTCGGACAACTCGGCTGTTGATGATGATCAAGAATATATATACTTTATGGGCTTGGAAATGTCTGCTTCTATGCGTAACACATTTCACGTCAAAATTATAATACCCCAAATTTGAGCAACAAAATTCAAGCAACAGGACATATTTTTTTAAATTCGTCCTGTGTATTATTGATGCTGAATATGAAAAAAGGTCGCGAATTCGCTCTCCTTTTCAGCAGCCGACGTAGCAACTACGTGTAAGTTGTCTGAAAATTTATTGAAAATTATATATTTAAACTTTTTCTTTTATTTTCAGGACCGCGCTCAAAAGATCATGGACTTTTGACATGGAAGATATTGATATGCAGGGCTTTTGGCTTGGACTCTTTCGCTAAATGAAGGACTTTCAAGGCAGGACATGTTTGACTGGGATGATGAATCAAATATTTCCGGAATTTCGACCAAATTGTTGCCTACAATAAATCGAACAATAATTCTTTAAATGAAAAAATTAAACCTAAGTGTCCGAGCTGTAAGCAACAAGTCGAAGAGGCAATACGTAATGTTTTTATTTACACTTAAAAAAATGTAAAACCAACATCTAGTATTGGCAAACATCCAATAAATTATGGATTAAATAAAGATAAAATGAAAAATAATTTTGAAGTCTTTGTTTTTACTCTGGGTAAATTAAACAATTGCATAGCAGGGTTGCTATTAAAACGGCGGAGATATGTCGTTTCAGAACGACATATCTTATTTTCATTAATAAAACGGCGGAGATATGTCGTTTCAGAACGACATATCTCCGCCGTTTTAATTTTATTTAAACGGCGGAGATATGTCGTTTCAAAACGACATATCTTATTTTTGTTATTAACATGGCGGAGATATGTCGTTTCAGAACGACATATCTTATTTTCGAAAATTAAAACGGCGGAGATATGTCGTTTCAGAACGACGTATCTTATTTTCATTATTAAAACGGCGGAGATATGTCGTTTCAGAACGACATATCTCCGCCGTTTCAATTTTATTTAAACGGCGGAGATATGTCGTTTCAAAACGACATATCTTATTTTTGTTATTAACATGGCGGAGATATGTCGTTTCAGAACGACATATCTTACTTTCGTTATTTAAACGGCGGAGATATGTCGTTTTGAAACGACATATCTCCGCCGTTTAAATAAAATTAAAACGGCGGAGATATGTCGTTCTGAAACGACATATCGCCGCCGTTTAAATAACGAAAGTAAGATATGTCGTTCTGAAACGACATATCTCCGCCGTTTAAATAACGAAAGTAAGATATGTCGTTCTGAAACGACATATCTCCACCGTTTTAATATCGAAAATAAGATATGTTGTTCTGAAACGACATATCTCCGCCGTTTTAATATCGAAAATAAGATATGTCGTTCTGAAACGACATATCTCCGCCGTCTTAATTTTCGAAAAAAAGATATGTCGTTCTGAAACGACATATCTCCACCGTTTTAATATCGAAAATAAGATATGTCGTTCTGAAACGACATATCTCCGCCGTTTTAATTTTCGAAAATAAGATATGTCGTTCTGAAACGACATATCTCCGCCGTTTTCATTTTCGAAAATAAGATATGTCGTTCTGAAACGACATATCTCCGCCGTTTTAATAGGGAAAATAAGATATGTCGTTCTAAAACGACATATCTCCAGCGAAACTCAGACTATTTTTAGCCGGGCGTCGACTCTTTCGAATTACTCACCGAAGCTGCCCAAAAAATTCCACATAATAAAAACATCAGAATTTATTTATTTTTCAATATATTTATTTTGGTTCATAACATCGTATATTCATTGCTTAATTATTATTTATATAGTTATTTAAAAAAATTGAATATTTTACAGCATTGTAACAATTAGTTTTTATTTTATGTATCTACACTATGCGGGTATTATCCGGCGTTGCCCACGTAAGCTTTGTCTGGTCTTTTCCAGCTTATTTCCTTCTGTCCTCCCTTTTGTGAAGTTTACCTGAAATAAATAATATTTAATATATTAAAACAAGTCGTCGTTCAAATAATAATCAATAAATTTTTTAAACCAACCGATTTGTAATTTGTTTGAATGCCATTTGATAGTAAGGATCCGTACGAATTAAAAAAGGTATAACATTAAAAAATCAGACAATATTTACCCGAGATATTAAAAATAATCATCAAAAAGATTCGATACTTCTGCAAAGTTTCATAAGGATAGCTTTAAAACTGAGGGACTAGTTCGTATAGAAACAGACAGACGGACATGGCTTTAACGACTCGGTTGATCAAGAATATATATACTTAATGGGGTCGGAGATGTCTCCTATGCGTTACATATTTCACGACAAAATTATAATACCCTCTGCAAGGGTATAAAAAGGCATACCTGCCAGCGAATGCAGTTAACTGGGCGCTACGGAGAGCTGAACTGACCTCGAGTGCTGGGCGCCGCGCTCGGGTCAAGCGTAACCGTTGCGCCAAAAGCCAACCAAGGATGCACCACTGTAAAACCAATTAAAAGCACGCAGCTGGAGCCGTGTAGCCGCACTTCAACGTCTAATTACAAATTGGAGTCATTGAATTTAATCGCTGCAAAATCCGCATATGCACTTCTTATGCACTTGAGACACGCAAACTGATAGGCCCGTGGGCCCATAGCTCTGTCTTCATTCATTCGGTCATAACTGGCTGACTCTGGCTAACTGGAGCAGGGCAATGCCAACGATTCCCCCAGTTGACCTACCTTAACGTAGTATAAGTATTCCTACAATAAAGACAAGCAACATTATATTTGGGCTACCCCTACTATCGATTGCTATTAAAAAAATAAAATTCTTAAATGTAATCAATCAAAAACAAATTTCATACAAAATGTCAAAATAGAAACCGATATTGTTATTTCACTAAATTTCTTCTCTGTTCGTAATGAGCATCTCCAGAAGATGTATCAACAAATTAAATACTCCACGATAGCGGGGATACATACAGTTAATATTCTAAGATTTTGAAAGTTGAACCTTTATGTTATACAGAAACTTTGTTTTTTTTATTTAAACGTAATACTTTTGATAGAATTTATGAAATTCTTAACCATGATTGTGCAAGAAGTGTGTGTTTTAAACTTACGAATATCTAGTTAAGTCGCACTTTAAGCTTATCACATTATTCTATGTGGAAATGGGTGTAGCATCATTTTCGCCAAGTGGTGTTTTGCCGTTGCCATTCTGCTGCTTAGCCAGCTTAGCTTCTGGTAGTTCCTTGACCCCAGTTGAACCAAAACCTGCCTCGCCACGCTCGGTATCATCCAACTTGTCTTCCTCTTTTGGCTCCGGATAGAATATAAGCTCGCAAATGAACTGAGCAATGCGATCTCCGCGCTTGACCTCAAAGTCAGTGTCCGAATGATTAAACAAGACAACACCCAGGTTACCGCGGTAGTCCTCGTCAACAACACCGGCACCCACATCGATGAAGTTCTTTACGGCCAGACCGGAACGGGGGGCTACTCTCCCATAGGAGCCCTCTGGCAGCTGCACCTGAAGATCAGTCTTGACAATAGCCTTGCCATGAGCCGGAACTATGAGGTCGTAGGCGCTGCGCAAGTCAAGGCCGGCAGCTTTTTCGGATCCGCGCTGTGGCTCCAGCGCGTGCTCCGTGAGTTTGGCAAAACGCAAAACGCATTTCTTATCGGTTGGTGTTTTTGCAGTTACAATCTGCTGCTTGTCTCCTGGTAATTCCTTGACTCCAGTTGAACCAAAACCCGCCTCGCCCCGCTCGGTATCATCCAATTTGTCCTCCTGTTCCAGCTCTGGATAGAAGATGCGCTCGCAAATGAACTGTGCAATGCGATCTCCGCGCTTGACCTCAAAGTCTGTGTCCGAATGATTAAACAAGACAACACCCAGGTTACCACGGTAGTCCTCGTCAACAACTCCGGCACCCACGTCGATAAAGTTTTTCACGGCCAGACCGGAACGGGGGGCCACTCTACCATAGGAGCCCTCTGGCAGCTGCACCTGAAGATCAGTCTTCACAATAGCCTTGCCACGTGACGGCACCTTCAAGTCGTAGGCGCTGCGCAAGTCGAGGCCGGCAGCTTTTTCGGATCCGCGCTGTGGCTCCAGCGCGTGCTCCGTGAGTTTGGCAAAACGCAAAACGCATTTCTTATCGGTTGGTGTTTTTGCAGTTACAATCTGCTGCTTGTCTCCTGGTAATTCCTTGACTCCAGTTGAACCAAAACCCGACTCGCCTCGTACGGTATCATCCAATTTGTCGACCTGTTCCAGCTCCGGAATGGATATGCGCTCGCAAATGAATTGAGCAATGCGATCACCGCGCTTGACCTCAAAGTCTGTGTCCGAATGATTAAACAAGACAACACCCAGATTGCCTCGGTAATCCTCATCAACAACGCCAGCGCCCACGTCGATGAAGTTCTTCACGGCCAGGCCGGAACGAGGCGCCACTCTGCCATAGGAACCCTCTGGCACCTGAACCTGGAGATCGGTCTTGACAATAGCCTTACCACGGGCTGGAACTATGAGGTCGTAGGCGCTGCGCAAGTCAAAGCCGGCGGCTCGTTCAGATCCACGCTGTGGCTCCAGCGCATGCTCAATGATTTTGGCATAACGCAAAACGCATTTCTTATCAAGTTTCATTTTCTTAGCTGTTTGAATATCGTCAATAACAGGCGAGGCCATCTGCAATGTGTATATGAGGATTAATCACTAAAATAAATGTGAGAAACACCCAAAGTGGCTATCAAGTAAGTTGGACGTTGGTATCGACGCTAAAATATTGGCGGAATTTTGCAGTCAAACCAGCTGGCAGCTGCTAAATATAAAATAATCGATATATCAAAATGCAGTGTTGTGAAGAGTTACAAAACCAGGGACGTGATAGTTCGTTGAGTTTAACATTTTGCGTTATTATGCAGTTTACGTTATGGAACAAACACAATCAAATTCGAAACTTGTTGAAAAGTATTTTTGATTTTTTGCTATAAATTTTTCATATAAAAAATATAAATAAAATATAATATTGATATTATATGAATTATTTCAATGCACTTTCAGAGTTGCGATGACAGGATATCGGTGGACCACCACAATATGCTGCCAGCTGTCAGAAAGAGCATCTCCAAGGCCAAATGACCGGGCCAACGGGATACAAATATTGATTTGCAATAACTGCAATTTTTAGATTAGAGCATTAGCAAGTAGCCTTAGTCATGGATTTCACCGACTTTGAGGTGCGCAAGGTAAGCAGGTGTTGTCTCAGTATCGACTACTTGCTAACCAGCATAAAACATGTATTGTAGTGCCCATCAACGGTCATGTACATTCCGAACTTCATCACCTCAGATCAAGAGCAATCCATATTAAGTCACATTGAGCGGACACCAAAGCCACGCTGGACGCAGTTGCTCAATCGCCGCCTGGTCAACTACGGCGGTGTGCCGCATCCCAACGGCATGATAGCCGAAGAAATACCCGAATGGCTGCAAAGTTATGTGGACAAGGTCAACAATCTGGGCATCTTTGAGTCGCAAAATGCCAATCATGTGCTGGTCAATGAATACCTGCCGGGCCAGGGCATTTTGCCGCACACAGACGGACCGCTCTTCTATCCAATTATATCGACCATTTCATGTGGTGCCCACACCGTGCTGGAGTTTACCAAGCGCGAAACCACCGGCGAGGCAGCTGGCGAGGTGCTATTCAAGCTTCTCTTGGAGCCACGCAGCCTGCTCATATTGAAGGACACACTGTATAGCGACTATATGCATGCCATTAGCGAGATCAACGAGGATACGCTATGCGATCGCATCTGTAATTACAATCTATGCGAGAACACATACAAAATTGGGGATCATCTGGTGCGTCGAGCACCACGCATTTCGCTAACCATACGCAATGTGCCCAAGACCAGCAAAATGAAACTGAAGTTCTGTTAGACTCTTACAATTGTTGATAAACTTGTTAACTAAATGCACACGTTGCGAATGTCACGTAGCCCACTGAAGTCAGCCCACGAGTTGCCAAGGCGCAAAACTGTAACTAACTTAAACTAATATGTATGTTCAACTTTAAATCTTCCGCTAGATATTTAAGCACCACGCACACACACACACACACACACCTTTGAGCAATGTTTCATAATGCAAATTGCGTATTTTTTAAGCAAAGTTTCAGCATTGCCCACCAAGTGCTTTATTTTTGGTAACCAAAAAAAGATGTTTACTCAATTATACCAATTATGTACATATATATATAAATATATATATAGATAAGTATATGTCTAATAATTTATAGTTTTAGTTATTGAAAGCAATATGCATACATATTCAAGCATTTGTTAAGTGGCATATGTATGTGTGTGTTTTTCCATAAGTCCTGTAATATTTTTGTAATCTTTTTCACTGCGCACCAAAAGACAAAATAGAAAAGTAATTCCAAACCAAATTTGAAATGAAATAAATTGTTGTCCACTGTTGTGCTTGTTAAATCACCAATTGTACCCACTCTAACCCGCAATCTCTTTCTCTAGGCTTCATCCTGCCACTCGAGTCGAAATTCGCGCTCGAACACCAGACGATCGTAGAGGCGCACCTCGCTGATGCGCGCCGAGATGTCCAGCCGGAGTTCACTCACAGCCAGATGAAAGTTCTGACGCACAGCGCGCTGTTTGTCCGGTGTCAGCTGATTGAGCGGCTTTCGGAAGACGCTAATGATGCGCTGCAAATGATATTCAACGCTGGCGCAGCGTCCAATGCAGACCCACAAATTCTCCGGATCGTGTATGTTGCCGGGAAAGCGTGTGCGCTGATCAAATGGCGCCTTGCCTGACAGCAAGGCACGCACCTCTGCGACGATCTCCTGGTGCGTCTTCAGATCTCTCGTGCTGAGTGTCTTGAACTCGTATTTGTCACAGAAATACATAAGATCGCTGATCGCACACCACGGCTGGCCACTCAACGTTGTGTGATTGCTGCTCCAATTGCTGTAGCCGGCGGCCGTTTTGCTCGCCTGCTGCTGCGCCAGGGCGGCGGCCACCGACGAGGCGGTGCTACTCTTGGCGGCGCTGTTACTGCTGCTCCCAGTTGCGGTGTTGCTGCTGCTGCTGCTGTTGCTGGGTCTGGTTAGGTCCAGGCTGGCACTGCCATTGCTGTTGCCTTTATCCGCACGCTGTAACTTCTCCATTTCGCGCTCGTGTTCGCGCGCCCGCATATACGCCTCCTTCTTCTGTTGTAGCTCCTGCAGCTTGGTCAGCTTGGGTGGAGAGTTGGCCTTAAAGAGCGAGGGCGGCGGGGAACGGGCTGGGGCTGGGGCTGTTGTATGTGCTGCATCGCGCTGTGGCTCCATCTGTTGGCTGTGTCCATTTGTGTCCAGCGATGCACTGCGTCCATATTTGGCGCGATAGCGTTCCAGCGTGTCCAGCGAGAAGCTGAGCTCCTTTTTGAGCGTTTTCTGCATATTTCACTTTATTATTTCGTTCGATTTATGTAATCGCCTTGAAACGTTCAATGCACGCGCCGCGCGTTCGTCTCAAGAATTTACAAGCAAATGCAATCGAGATTCGAGATGCGAGCAAAATAAAACAAATTCTTGCGTGGCATACTCTTTATTTTTATCTTTTATCAATTGGCGGCACCGACGCCGCCGTGTTGAGTACTTGGGCCATGTGCCTCAGCGCTCGCGGCGCACTTTATTTTGGTCTCTGCCGATCATTCAATTGGCCGCACCAGGGTCTCAGGAGAGGAGTAGGGCAACGCACACAACTAAAGCACACACAAATTATATATATATAGATATATATATATACACTGCCAAGAGGATCTCAGTTTAATAAACAGACATGGATGCACAAAATTTGTAATGAAAATTATAAAGCACGACACACGCAACGAGTTGGGGATCGGTCGAGCAGATTCCTATTGGCGCTCATTAGTGCGACGCACGCGAATACGCAGTCGCTTTAGCAGACGCTTATAGTGCTTATTAACCCGTCCCAGATGACGGCAATTCTTGCAAGTTGGACGACGATTCCTGCGCCGCAGCGTGGATAATGCAGCCTCGGCTCGAGCGTGCAAGTATCTATGCCTGTGTCCATGTCCATGTCCATGTCCATGTCTAGGGCCACGCTGATGATAGCGCAGCATGGCCGATCGTTCTCCTCCATTCGGACTACTATTTCCAATTAGGGCACGACCTGATGCAGATTGTGGCAGGGCCGAAACCATCTGCTCCCAGTCTTCAAAAGCATTTGTTTGTCGTGGCTCATTGGGATTTATATTCATGTTCCTCAAATCCGGAAATTGTCGGTGATATAACAATAACAAAAAAATTATAAAATAAAATCGTGTTACTAGGAGTTCTAGAAAAAATATGTACTTTGTGGTTGTGTTAACTGTTTTGAGTGATACTGATTTTTTAAGCCAATGTCGAAAATCTCAGAATCAAAGCGTGACATTTCGTAGCCTACTCTAAGCATAACTTAAGGGCTCATCTACTTATAATTAGCTTGTACATAACAAAGGGTCTATTTCGATTCTAAAAACAAGACATATATATCTGATTAAATCTTCAAAAAAGGTTGATTTTCAAAAATCTATAACATTTCTATTTACACTGATAAGGAATATATATACTCTATAGGGTCGGACATGCTTCCTTCTGCCTGTCACAAACATATACAAATATATATATAAAATTGCGAATTTCGATAACTAATTTTCGCTAATTTTAAAAATTAACATAGTAAACAAATGAATTTTACCATTTATACACTTTTATTTATAGTACTTTTATAAATAGTTGACAATAATAATAGAATAGAAATATTTGCAAATGGCACACTTTCAAAATTGAATTTGTTTTAAGTACAAAAATTACTTTGCGTTTTTGCGGTTTGTGTGCATTTTCATTAAATACAAACATAAATCAGTTAATAATTGCTTAAAAGCTAAAGTTGACAAATGCACAAAGTACATTTAATACTTTTTATCGAAGCCGACTCAACCAGCTTTATAACGAAGTTGCCATCTCTCTATTCTGGAGGTGTTATTTGAAGGCTCTCGCTTTTGCCTTAATTGTTTACAAATACACAAATTTAATTATAAATTAATAGAAAAATATACAAATCGTTGATGTTATTGTTTATTTTTTGTGACTATAACATAAAATATTTTGGTTTACTTAAGGAGACCTCATGCAGGTTTTCAGTTATCAAACATACAACACACAAGGGAAACAAACTTCTCAATACGGATCTGACTATAACTACAAAGGAGTTGGCAGAAGGCACAGCATACACAGGAGAAGGTTCAAGTACACGTTGCAGGTGAATTGAAGTAGAGTGGGACAAACGTCCAAGGCTCACAAATGTACTAGCCTAGTTAATTTACATTGGGTTCTTTAACTTTGTTTCACCCTAAACACAATACGAGGCAGGCACCTCGAAGATGATGTTGCCAGCGGAATGACGGAAACTTGGATTCTCCACATTGGGCGCCGCTTCGACGACAATGGTGCGCGACTTATCGCCCAGCCGGCAGGCAATATTGTTGCCCACATTCACGCGCAGTTCGGTGCCGGTAGCGCTGCAAGCGGAATTGAATATGATATTTAGTTAGGTGCCTTAAGGGATATATCAAGATACCTACTCGTGGTACTTCTTGCACACAATGCCCACCAGTTCGCCAATGCGATCCTCTTTCAGCGGCGCTGTCGACTCGCTCTGCAGCGCAAAGACCAGATCGTTGTTCTTGGGT
This sequence comes from Drosophila virilis, assembly GCF_030788295.1. Lineage (NCBI taxonomy): Eukaryota > Metazoa > Arthropoda > Insecta > Diptera > Drosophilidae > Drosophila > Drosophila virilis. The sequence continues at coordinate 15,110,833 of NC_091546.1, read as the reverse complement.
GAATGGAAGACAATTAGCTGATCCCGGCCAGGCGTTATGCTAATGGAGGTCAGCTGCAAGCGAAAAAGTAGAAAAGAGGTTTCAAGCATACGAACTCCAAGTAAGATTTACTGCCACACAATACCTCTCGAATGGGCATACAGCGGTCCATGTCGCGGAACTTCTTCTTGATGCCATCCAGCTTGTAGATGTTCGTATCGGTAACAATGAAGGCGCGATCCGCCTGCTTGTTGTGCTTGTTAAACTTCTTGGCGAAGCTTGAGAACAGCACCTGGCGGAAGCTTTCGCCGCCTCCGGCCCCGCTGTTCTTTAGTTTGGTCACAATGGCGCTGTAGGCATCGTAGCCGCTGTTGTCCTGTGAATTGGCCAGATAGTCGCCTAGCCACTTACGCTGCTGTCCCCAGTAGGGACGACGGCCGGCAATAGCTGTGGCCGCAATTATCTGCAGACGTAGCTGCGGCCATTCGTTGCGCGGATATTTGCGCAGTATCATGTAGGCGCGCCAGAAGTCAAAGATGCGATGCAGCTTGGCCTCCGCCTGGCGGCCAGCTAGCGGTGGCAGGGGCCACTGTATACTGCGCCCATAATCGCGCTGATGCTTGGCATTCCGGAAGCGGTTGGCTAGCTCTTGCACGTAGCTGCGCAGCTTGTAGGTCTTGTATGCACGCATTATGGTGATGGCGGCCTTCATCTTCTTGTAGTTGCGCCGGGCTATCCAGCCGCGCACCTGCTTCTGCAGCAGGGTCACAATGTGCGGTATCATCTCGTTGCGCTGCTGCTCAAGGGCAAAAAGTGTGCGGGGCGAGCGTATGAAGATCTTGGTGTGGCCATATTTCACATCCTGCGCAAAGCCCTTCTCCTCGATGAGCACACGGACTCCGTCGCGTTCGCTACCAGCACGGAAATTGGGCCACGTGTACTGCGAGATCATCTTGTAGCGCAACAGGAACTTGTCGTAGCGCTGGCGATGTACAAAGCCGGCGCGACGCACGCGCACGTTCTCCAGCAGACCGAGATAGCGCACCTGATGCTGGACGCGCTCTTCGTCGAATACCGTGGAGCTCTTAATGTCATTGGGCTTGATGCAGCGCACATAGAAGGGCTCCTTCTTCAGCAACGTGGCGACCAGATCGGCCATGGAGCGCTGGAACAGCGTGCCGGCGGTCAGTGGACGTTTCGTGGTCTTCTTAATGTCCTGTGCGCCTTCGGGCCACATCTCGCTGAGATTGGCATCCTTGGAATTGTGCAGCAGACGCTTAAAGTCCTGATACAGCGTATCCCTGTTCTTCTCAATGAATCCATTGATATTGTAGATGACATCGCCAGCATAGTGCGTGATGCGGAAATCCTCGCGATGCTTTAGCTCCTTGTCGGTTGGTTTCAGCTGGCGACTGGTATAGTGCGGATGCTTGTTCAGGTTCTTGTCCATGGCGCCCAGCAAGGTGTCATCGGTGACATTTCCCACGCTCAGACAGGCCTCATCCATAATGGCTATGATGCCCTTGTGCGGCTGCTCAACGAGATCGCAAATGATCTGCAGGAAGAGATCAGGCATGAGTTGTGCACAACAAGAATTTTATAGAGTTGCTCACCTTGTTGTTGAAGTACTCAATATTGGTCCACTCGATGCCCTCACGTTGGTATTCCTCCTGCTCCTGCTTCAGCACCAGCTCTGCAATGAATATAACCCAGTTAGAGATACTTTCCTGGGCCACTGCTTAGTTAACTCACCAATGAACAGCTGCTGCAGCTTCTCGTTGCAGTAGTTAATGCAGAACTGCTCAAAGCTGTTCGAATCGAAAATCTCAAAGCCATAAATGTCTAGCACGCCGATAACAGAATTGAATCTCGCCTGGGTCTTACTGCCGCGGAAGAGAATGGCGCGATTAATGCGCGATATGATCCAAGTGAAGAGGCGATCATAGATGGCCTTGGCCAATGCATCCTTGCCGTACTCCGCTTGGACGGCATCGTGATCCTTCTTCATGACATTGCCACCAGCGGCAATGGTGCGTTTGGTCAACGCCGCCGACAGCTCCGTTTCGGTGACCTGCAGCAACTTGGCGGCTGACTGCAGATGCGACTTGTTGCTAATCACCATCTCATCCTCAATGGCTATTGCGAAAGGGCAGTTTAGTCGACGAACTTTGTTGATCTTGATCTGAACACTCACTTTGGAATTCCACATTGCCTAAATGCAAGACGGATGCAATTGTGCGCCAAATGGTTTGCACTTCGTCCGCCTGGAATCCCAGCGTCTTGAACGCATTGCAGGTGCCCTTATAATCCGACTTCTCGGTGAGTATGTCCATGCTGCCCTGGTTCAGATAATGATACTTGGCCGTCTCCTTATGCAGATCATATTGACGCAGCTCATTGTCATTGGCACCACGCAGCAACTGTTAAGGAACACAGTAAATATAATATGTTTAAGTTATAAATCAAATTTGCTGTTAAATAGTGAATATTTAATATTCATTCTAAAAATGCCTCGCTCTTTACTCATTTTATAATGTTATAAGGCGACCACTCATAGACTTGTCATTTAAAATGTCATGGAAGACTACTTGCAAGACATGTCATCAGGAGTGTCCTGCATGAGTCGCACAACATTTTTATAAATATCTCATGAATCATACTTTTGGTAATCTAAGCAGGCTATCGTCGAGTACAAGGTCATGTCTTCGAATATGACATTATTCTATTTATTGTCATTCATAGTCCCATTTGGCTTGTCGATATCCAAAACAGAATGTTCAACTATTTAGTACAGCAGACAATTAGCACAAATGTTGACCATAATTGAACTTCCGCTTTAATTGTCGCCAGTTGCCATTTGCGATCCGCTTAAAATGAGCTACGGAATTTCGCAGTTGAACAGGCAACCAAGTTAAAATAGAGTCACATTCCCCGACACTAGTTCGTGTAAGGCAGAGCGCGACGAAATTTTTGAATTCCAAAAAAAAAAACATACATCAATAACTCTGGCTAAAGTCTGTAGACAACAGGTGCAAAATGTTTGCTTAGATACCACGCACAGCACATAAACAAATACTCTGCAGCTCATAATATCTATAAGCTGTCTTTGTTCATAAATAAATAAACAAAGGCATGTGCCAGGAAAAACCCCATATCAAATACTAGGCTAAAATGTAGAGGGAAGAAATCATATCAAATCAAATCTAAGAGTCGCTTAATTAAGAAATTTGATTTAGTTTGGGTGTTAAATGGTGAAATAAAGCTGGAAATTCTTTGGCTACATAAATGGTCTGAAACAATTAACGCCTTCAAGCTAAATTTAACAGCTAGAATCAACAATGGGCGCTCACTTGTTTCTTTTTGCCTTTTCAAGAGTAGAAGTGAGTAGATAAAATCACATATACTCGAAAAGTATATATGCTATATAAGAACAGGAAACAACAGCTGTCTAAGGCACACCGTACATTAAATACCCTAAAGGGCATTTAGCATATAACATTTTGCGGATATTCTAGGAGAATTTATTATTCTGGGCTGTAATGTAATTGGGATATTTATTTTTTGATCTTTTCCATGAGATTTTCTTCAAATGGCGATTTGATCTTAAAAATTGTTACCCAAATAGTCACAATGTTTAAGCTTAGTTAGGATATCTTAAAAAAAACTAAATGAGTTCCTACTCATATAAGAACTCAATTTTTGATAGATGTTTTCTAAGGCAGCTATATGTTCTAATACTAAGTACGATTCGGACGATTACGACACATGTATTATCTGCATTCCCAGAGCTACATTCTATCAAATGATGAATAAGCAAGTAATTGCTGACGTGCTTACATTTCTTATGAATGACTTTCTGTTATCTAAGCTTTCATACATGTTAAATGATATCATACATGAATACCATGTATGAATTTCAGCAGCTCTGCACAGTCAGTTGATAGATTGTGAGCTCAGCTGGCGGCAAATGCAATTGAGTTAATTAATTAATTACTTTTGGGCTTCAAATTCTGTCTCACATATTTGTAGGCTTAATTTGCTTAAGATTTTTCTGAGAGTAGAACATTTTTAATGAACATAGTTAAGAACCTACAAGTTCTTGGACATATCAGGAGCCCTATTAACTTGTATTTGTAATAAGCTTTTATTGGAATGTTTACGATTTTCTTGATAGCTTTTATTGCTGAATCAGAAAACAGCTATGCTTGCAGAGTAATAACTATTTTTATAGCTAGGCATATAGGCAAATTGACACCCTACTAAAATACCCAGAATATCTTACAAATATTTATTGTAAATATATGTTTTTACATATACATCTAGTTATGCACAAGAGCCGCGCCCCGTCGTTGACCTCACACCAGGCTGCGAATTGCCACCCACCTGGCTGAACCAGCCCGCATTACCAACGCCGTCCTGCTGACTCACTTGGGTAAATAACAATAACGCGTCCACACACACACTCACACTACTCACACTCACACTCGTATGTGGGCCCAGTTCAATAGGCCCACACCCTTTGCCTTAGGCTTGCATCGTAGTTTGCCCACCTGATAGAAACTGTGGAAATTACGCTCGCCGGGCTGTTGCTGCACCACACGCGACTTCTCCAGCAAATAGTTGGTTATGATGCCACCCACTGGATCCGCCTTGTAGTCGAACTCGATGTCCATGTACTTGCCAAAGCGACTCGAGTTGTCATTGCGATTGGTCTTTGCATTGCCGAATGTCTCCAGTATTGCATTGCTCTGTATAAGCACGTTCTTAACTCTGAAAGCGAATAAAAAATCATTTTCCATTATAATTGCATTTTTATTAGGGTGAACCCATCCGACCCATCCCAAAAACTAATTAAGAAAATGGCACTCGCCCTAATCCCTCGCACAAACAGACAATAAATGTCAGCTTAAATTGTTTTAAGTTTGAGGCACTAAAAATTGCCAAAGTGGCAATTAAGCTAAGGCATTGACTAGGGTTTGGCTGAGTTCCCCGCCCCACCCCATCTACTCTGCGGCCCGTGCCATTCAGTTTTTATAGTTCGCCCTAAATTGCCATGGAACGATTAAATGCTTTCTTAGACTGGACTGGGCAAAATACGTGTAGTTGGAAGCGTGAGCAATTAGCGGTACACTTAATTTTGTTAATTCTATTATAAAGTCGTATTCGCAGTGATGTCATGTGTCCACGGGTCAAGGAAAGCACACTAAATACACTACATAGTAGGGGTATTCGTATCTGGGGAATGCTGGCTCTGCTCTAATGAGGCGCTGCTGAAAGTTTCATTTAAAATTTGCATGCAACACAATGGGAAATTTGTCATGCCTTGGCATTCACGAGCTGGTTACAGTTTCCATTCAAACGCCAGTTCCCAGTCTCATGGTGAATCTCTAATCTAAACATTTCCATACTAACTGCAATTGTGAGCGCGTTTTAATACAGCGAAGTGAACTTAAGTTCAGCTTTTTATTAGCTTATAACATTGAACTATTTCTAATTGAAGTTGCTTTGTAATTAGTCCTTTCCAGAACTAGTTCATTGAACTATTTCTATTCATAAAAACTTTATCTCTTGTGAACCACTTGGTAAGCTCCCTTTTGAGAACTAGTTCCCTTTACCAACTATTGCCCTTTGAAACTTGCACTCATCTAGTTAAAGTCTGCTTTTGATTCTGTTATCACAATTTAAGAATGCTAAGCTCTGAACGGTGGTTCATTTACTATGCGAACTAGTTCATTTAAATATACAAATAGTTCTTAGCAACATTATTTGCCTTACCTTTCGATTTCATTCTGTCCCTGTGCATTGGTCACCGCCGCAATGTACTTCATGATGATCTTGGAGGCTTCCGTTTTGCCCGCACCAGATTCACCAGAGATGAGTATGCATGTGTCCTGGTGGCGCTGCTTGAGCACCCTGTATGCCGCATCTGCGATGGCAAACACATGGGGCGCATTCTCGAACAGCTCACGACCCTTGTACTTGCGTATGGTCTCCGGCCCATAGATGTTCATCTGTCTGTAGGGATTCATCGAGACGCACACCTCGCCAATGTATGTGTAGATGGAGCCAACCTGAAAGCTGCAAACGAAAAAGTCGTACATTAGTTGAATAAATAAAAGCATAACAAATTCAAATGGTTTGATAGGCATTTGAATATACATATATGCATTGAAGTTCCCCATGTAGATTTAAGATCTCCTGTGAATATGCCCAATAAAAATACAGGTGGGTTGCCCTGCGTATATGCCCGCTGGGCAACTGTCGATGATTTTGATTCCAAATTTATTTTTCAACAGCCAAATTGAAGTTTGTTTTTGGAGCTGGACATTGATGGCTTAATTTGTCTTGGACGCCGCGGGCGTTGCTCAGTTGGCGATGCGATTAATTCTTGTTGTTGTAGCTGTTGTTCATATTGATTAAATTACAGACTAGAGTGCGTTTGTGTGTTTATTTTGTGTACAATTAAATAGGCGCCAAAAGATTTAGATCGGCAGTTGCATAGATGCGGCAGATCAAAAATTGGGTCACTTGAACAAAGGGCGGGGCAAAGGCAATGTCTAGCGATGGATATGTTATCAATTTATAAAACTTTCTGCAGGTGTTCTCTAGACAGATTTGATTTAAGGAATATTCACTTAGATCGTGAAGAAAGGTAACAATTCTGAGTGTTTTAAGTAAGGATTCAAATCAGTGCTCTTTTAGTAAAGACATATTATTGGATATACTTAAATGATATTATAAATCAATATGAGCATTTTGGTCTAGATACTAAAGTTTGTTCTATTAAAAACTAAGCACCTGTTTAAAGTTCATGTCTGACTTAAGGAACACACAAAGTGCTTCCGATTTTATATTATTTCTTTAATCAGCACCTTAAATTCACTTAAATCAACAGACAAATGAATACTGATTTCCACGAATTTTATTAATTGGTTTGGCATATTAAATCAAGCGCTTAAATCAGAAGTTCATGGCAATTAAAGACACGATTGCTTAACAACCGTAATCAAATAGGTAAGCACGGCAAATTGCATTATTACGATTATTTACCAAAGCTACCAACGCTCGCTTAATGTTACTTCATTTCCAAAAATACACTGCAACAACAAGTGCATCATTTGTAGACGCCATGTAATTACAAGCCCGGGGCGAGTTGCACTGTTACAAATACAATTACATCAAAACAGCCGTAAAAGAGTTTGGTAACAATAACAGTAACAGAAAGAAAACTGTGTGCAACAGGTGAGCTCTGTTACAAAACTATGTTTGGGCGGGCCCCGCCCACTTAACAGCTGACTGCCGAAACAAAATGCTGCAAATTAACAAGCAGTTAGGAAAACTGCAAAAGTTGAAACTGACCAGCTAGAATATACTCTGTACTCTGAAATAATTTGAACTATCTATATTTATATATCTATATACCTATGTATCTATATATCTATATATCTATATTTCTCTATATCTATATCTATATTTATTATTATATTTAAATCTAGATCAATAAATAACCTTTTATCATACCCCTTATATCTACTTTTATTGCGAGGTAGAAAAACTCAAAGACAAAAGCGTCAAAGTTAGAGAGATTGCTAAAAAGACAAAAAACGTGAATAAAGAAAACAGCGAAAAGTTTTGTTGGCCCGCAGCTTGAACTCGTGTGTATAAGAAAAACAATAGCACTTAATATTAGTATTTATTGTTGTTGTTGTTGTGGTTGTTGTTTAGCTGGTTGTTTTGGGGCAAACGGCAGTCAACACATGTTTTTACTTAAGTTTTCAGTATTTATTTATAGAGCTGCCGCTTGGTGCTACATTTGGGTCAAAATGTGACAACCCAGACAGAGGCGAAGACAAAGGCAGACGTGAGAGCTGCTCAGAGATGATTATGTGGGCCTCCAAAGTTGAACCACTGAACTCCAAGAAAATGCGATGGGGGGCACAAGCGTTTAGCACGCTTGTTGACTTTCTGGCACAGCGGGTCACATTTGAAATCGGATGCCGAATCGGAACCACACATCGGAATTGGCATAAGAAAAGAAAAGGGCAGTCAGCAAGCCGCTTAGCAAAGTGACTATGTGATTTCTATGATTTCACCCCTTACTCAGCCCCTACACACCAAGCAACTGCTATGAGCGACACCTGAGGCGTGCGGTATGTGGGTGCTGTGCCCATCGCCCACGTGGCGTATGATTGACGGACGGCCAGCCGAAATGCTGACTGCCCAAATGAGCTATGAAGAAATGGCCTAAGGCAAAGGTGCTCCAGAATGGATTTAAGAGCACCAACAGAAACACGTGTGTTCTGATCTCGCCGCAGAGTGGGCGACATTCGACATGCTGACAGTCGGATAAAGTTGTCATATTTCGAGTAAGCTTCGGGGATCAATGCCCCAATAAATCATACGATTATTGCGTCTGATCAAATAGCCAGCCAGCCCAAAGACAAACGTCTTTAGAAGACCAGCAGCTACTTGGTTCAGTGCCCTACAAGTGCTTCAAGTGAACATAAAGAGTCTTGGGAAAGAACTACTTGAATTTTATCATATTGTTTTTTTCGTTTCTTACAGTTCCCCAGTTGTCAAAAATGATTTAATTGTCATGCGGAATATCAATTATGTTTGGGTTTCTAGATAAGATATAAATGAATCATATTCATTTTTATAAATATATATATATTTTTAAATTCCTAAACAAATTGGCAGCTAATGTTTAAATTTTAAAGAATTATTTTATTTGATTCTATTACTTTGAATTTTTTAATATTTACTACCTTTTTAATATCGTAAGCTTTTAAATTCACCCTGAAACTGGTCGAACACTCCTGCTTTTTTTTCTCTTAACTAGTTTTACGGAATTCGGAACTAGTCTGTGCCATGAATATTTAAATGCTCATCGCTCGACGCCTTCACGCATTCACAATATAAAGGTCGTTATTCATTGCTATTGTCGATGTTTTTGATTTTTGCTTAGTATTCGAATCGGCAAATGGCGTCATCAAGATACAAAAGTTCTAAGTGAAAAGGCGCCAAAAATATACAAATGCAAACAGTCTCGACTATTTGTTATTATTATTATGTTGTTTACACAATTTGTTTGTGTCTTTATTTTCATTAATTTTATAACTATGTGAATCATTCACACGATTTACTCGTTCCCCGTCAAATACTGAGCACATGGCAAAGTTATTTGCCAGTTTTTCGCTACTTAAGCCGTTAATAAAAAAGGCTTGTAACACGTTTGGTGACTAATCATTTGTTTAATTGCTAATGTCTATTCGCATGCAAATTGCATTTGTTGGTAAATATTTTCCAGCTTGATGATTCACTCGCATTCACACTCATTCATTTAAGATTTGCCTGCACTAAATCGTTGAAACGCACTTTAGCTAAGCCTTGAGGGGGATGATCCAATGAAAATCAATAAGTTTAGTCATTCCACGCTGCATTTTTCACTGGCTAAGGCGGCAGACTTTGCCTGACGCTGACGTCATAATGTCCAACAGACTTGGCTTTAAGTAGGTCAATGTTTTATTTGCTTTTTGTGGATTTAATTGAATTTGATGCGATTTATCGATGTGCCAAACAGAGAGCTTATAGTATTGTATAGTGCGTGATGGGGCGGCTGGTTTTGATGAGAAGCGCAGAGAGGGGCGCTGGACTGGCGCATGCGATTGTGAGAAGCGCAAAGAAGAGCACGCTTGTGAATAGATACATTCGAAATATTTGATTGTTTGCCAAAGATTTTAGTCATAAATGACACACATTACAGCCGAAAAACCATCTGCACCGAGCAAATGTATATGAAACAGACAACAGCATTTTTAAACAACACTTTCCATTTTCATTTGCAATTGAGTTGTTCCTCTCGGTGTTCGACGTTTTTGCGCAATGCAATTGCAGCTTTCAAATTAACTTCAATTTACACCCAGAATTGTTTGCCATCGAGGCAGACGCATATCAATTAGCAGAGCACAAGCTCCGCCAGCTTCTCTCCTGCTGCTCAAATGCCTATAAGACTAAACAGGCGCTAAATTCTTGGACTTGTGCATACATTTTTATGTAAACGTTGCCTTTTTCTTATTTCTGTTTTGTGTGTATGTGTGTGTGTGTGGGGGGGGGCAGTTGGGAACGAGTTGCAGATGCCCCCAAGTAAAAGTTATTGCAACGCAAATGACAAACATGAACGTTCTACGCTGCGTAAATAAACAACAATGCAGACAGCGACGTTGTCTGTGAGATGTACAAAGGCGGGCTGCAGGAGGCGCGCTATTGAACTGGTACACCTGATACCTGTGTCTGCAGACATTTGCTAGCTGTTAGTCTGATTTGTATACCCTGTAGAGATGCAAATTATTTTAAAGGGTACCATAAGACTAAGGCCATAAATGATACATATAATTTTCATTAGAATGAGAAGTTAAAATGACAATATATTTACATAGAACAACTTTTTATAGAAGACCATTGCCTTTCAATGTGGGGTTAACTTTCGATTTACTGCGATATATATTTTATTGTAGGACAACTTCTAGTCGAGCCCATGCATAAGCCAAGCAGCTGACTAGCTGTTCTGCGACTTCAAATGCATTGAGCCTCATTAGTCATTAGTCTTGCTTGCTGGAGTTTGCACATTAGTGCCAAGAAAGCGGCTCAATTTGTGGAGCGCCAACCGTTGCCAGTGGAAAGCGTTTTGGCCGTTATGTAAATGATTTGATTTCCGCTGCGCGACAGTATCGAAGGGGCTTATCAGAGCCCAAAGGGGCGGCATTTGATAGCAGCTTATCAAGAGCCCAGTGGCATGTAGGCCGACATATGGAATGTGTCGATTCGCAGCCAACTGTCTGTAGATATGAAGGCGTATCTATAGATGAAAGTAACTCAAGGTGCGCTTTGAACTATGCGATACAATATACATATATCATCTGTTGCATCTGGACGTCGGGCCATGTCTAGAATGCAGTCTTTAATTAGGGTATGGGCGGGGCGAAGTAACACTGGCCTCTTGTTCAAATAAACAGACAATCTTTGATAGCAATCGGAAATTGAAAAGAAGAATTCTTGAAGTTTTTAATAGCCGAAGTAAAACTACATAAACACCAATCTTTTTCTTCTATTTTTCTTTCAGTTTTTCTTTAGATCGTCGCGCCCTATAGGCCTTTAATATTTTTCCCAGACGCCTTCTTTGTAATCAGGTCTTGGCGAATGCAATAAAAATTGCATTTATAGACAGGTCGAATAGAGGGTCACGTAGTTCGAAGGCCAGATGGGAAAAGAAGAAGCATATGATTTGCATAAGAAATATTATAATACGAGAAAACCAATTTCTAGACAGCTTCTTTATGCTAATATACACCAAATTGTAATAGAGGGTGCTGGTTCAATCCGCAGTTTGAGTTTCACCTGTAGCTAGTGCTATTTAAAATTAAATTATAATAATACTACCTAAAGAGACAATGTTTAACAATTTGTGTGGTAGTCATTGCATAACAAATTGTACAGAGCTGCTTATCGGGTATACAGCTATACGTGGATAGTCAATACTTGTACCCAATATGTGCTTGAAGTCGAACCCAAGGTTATTCATATGTATATACGACGAGTCTGTATCTGGCACATGCGTACCTCGCTAAGTTTAACACTTCTTCGGGTTCATGCAATCTTATCAATACTGTGGCATTATTAAACAAGTCGAGTCTCGGCTATTTATACAAAAGCACAAATAAAGAAAGAACCAAAGCATGCTCACCTAATATACCCTATAAATGTTTGTTCGGAAAAAGGAATAAACTAAAACCAAAGGCAAATATGGCGATAACCAGCGATTTCTTATAAGCAGGCTGATAAGATTAGGCCACGCCCAGACGTGCCAAGGGTTAAATAACTTCAATTTACTTTTATATATGGGTGGGGTAAAACAAAATCATATATTTAAAACGAGGGGAAACTTATAAAAGTGTCAAGAAGCATTTGATGGGATCATAAATTTGAACACAGATAATAATTAAAATAAAAAAAGTTAACTGGCACATTAAATAATATAAGTGCCTCTGTGGAATACTCAAAGCGCACCTTGAACAAGCCAAAAACTAGTAAAAATAAATAAATATAAATGAATAAACAAAATGTTAATGTATTTGACATGCATTTGGTAGTTTGGTAGCTGTCAAGTGTTTACCCGTTTGCATTGACAAACGTTTTCTTAGCATTGAGTCACGACTTGGATGTTATGGAACTATAAATATTCCAATTGCGAACAAAAATTTGTTTTCCCTTTGGGGATTTTGGCCAGCTGATAAGACTATCAGGTTTGCTGATGATAAAAAAAAAACCAGACATTCTTGCCGAAAGTCTGCACTTCAGTTCGCAAGAACTGATGCACGAATCCAGCTAGAGGTTGGCTCAGGCACCACCTGTAACTGGGGCGGGTTCAACGGCAGTTCATGGGAAAACGCAGTTGGGTAAATAAACAGGCAGCAATAGATAGATGGATGCTGCTGTATAGATGAAGCCGAACAAACAACAATAGCCAGAGTAACAACAACACACAAAATGTAGGCCAAATAAATGAGAGGCGGCGCATAAACAAAAGTCAGCTCGAAAACTAAAAGTATAAACTTATCAGCGCAACGTGCACATCGAAATGCACTCGGTACAGTGCATAGATTGTTGTTGTTCTTCTTATTGGAAATAGTGCAATCAATCAGTGCAAGTAGATTTATAGATACTCCTCCCTAAACCAAACACTAAATGGGGCTACGGCACAGCGGTGGGCCATGGGCCTGGACACTTAACATTTTTGGCTGATTCGGTGAAAGGCAAAACAATAGAGAATTCCTTAAAAAGCAGCTCTGATCTTGAGGAGGAAGAAACTCGACTTTACTCTAGAGTGTTTAATTTGTCACGAAATGAACGCCTACAGATGTGTACGTTTTGCTGTTCCTGTAAATATCATAGCCAAATCCATCAATCAAATTTTCAATTCTTTACAACTTCAACAAATCGGAATACTTCATTCGATACGTTCGCTTGAAGGGTATTTCATCTTCTTCGAGCCGCTTTTAAGTTTTGGGGTTTGCAAACTGACGCCATCAACCGGTTTTGTGCGGCTGCCCCTTTTTTTGTTTTTGGGTACGCCAAGGCATTTGTACACGTATTTGTTATGTGCGAGCGCCAAAGTATCTTTAAGATACACACCGCGTGACTCACAATCCTCGTATGCGTAGTGCAGCAGAGGCAGCGGCAGCGCAGGCTTTCCATTTCATTTTCGAGATACATTTTTTTGAAATACACATATTCCAATCGAACAGGCACATATATACATATGCACATATAGAGCGAGATATATATACATATATAAGTAAAAATTTTGTGCGCGTCGTGCAGCTATTTCGGGATCGCGTTTATATAGGTCTGTGTGGGCTTATGGAGCATGCAGGGGCAGAGCATTCACATATTTACTATATTTACTTATGACAGTGCCAAAAAACATATATAAATATATAGCTTAGCTTTTACTGGGGCTACTAAAACTGTGTGCGTATGTTCGCGTTGCATTGTTCAAGTCCCTTTGTGTTGAATGACAAATTGTCAACTTAAACTTAAGACAAATGGCAATAAATATATATTTATATATAATTTGAACTATATGAATTTTAAACAGATAATTTCAATGCATTGTAGTAGTAGTTGATCTAGAGCCTTAAAGTCTATAAGCTCGCTTTAAAACTTTAAGAAAATCCCAGCTATATTTAATATCCCATAAAAAGATGATCTGGTAGAAGTAAATACATTGAAATAATAATAATATTCAATAAAAATATATGTGTAATACATATAATTTTTAATATTTATATGCCCATATACTTATTTAATCATACAAAATATTTAACATTCTAAGACTCTTCGCATAATACCCCACTTCTGTTTGGACTCCCACAGTCAAGGACTATTACAATAGCTAAGTATCTGAGTACACATTAGGGTAAATAAACTTCGGTTCCGTCCGCACAATTTGCATATACTTTATGACTTTTTGTTGTTTTATGTTATGCTGCTGCTATATTATATATGCCCCAGGCCAAGTACGCAGCACATGATGTCATCCCACACATAGTTGGGATAGAAGAAGAGCGGGCAAATAAAAAGGGGATTTAAATAAAAGGCATGTCTGGTCATAATACAAAATGCAGTTTTGGCCATTTCTTAGTTTTCATTTCATTTGGTTTTTGTTTTTGCCTTGCTCTTGTTTTGCTCGCCGCGTTGTCTGCTCGATAAAAGTGGAAAAAAAAAAAACGAAAGTGAGTTATTTATTTCTCGCCTGTTTGTGTTTTGTCTTTGGCTTTCAACATTTTCCATTGCAAATCGCATTTTGGCTCGTTTTCAAATAATTTGCTATTTTGTTTTTGAATTTGGCGCGTTTCTGACCCTCAACTGATTTGCTCAATGGGGTTTTCCTCAAAATTATTATATACATATGCAGCTTATACATCCAGCTATTTCTTTGGCTCATTTTCCGGTTTGGCTTTTATAATTTCTGTGTTTATAAATTACAAATTGATTTGTATTTTGTTACGTCTGCATTATGATTACATATGCAACTACGTGGTACGTGTTATTATCGCTTCCGAGGGGTAAGTTGTGTAATTAACAGTTTATGGAGCAACTTTAGATGTGAGTGCCACTCTTATTGATAAGTCTCAAAGTTGTCGAAATGAGTGCACTTCAGTTTTGGTGTTAATGTTGAGATGTCGCAAGGCTCTTAAGACTTTCTTATACAATATGTCAAAGGTATGTGATATAGGAAATGCTATGTACCTAAAACTTATTTAAATGGGGAAACATGTTTTTCCATTCCCTAAAAGTAATCATATTTATATATTCCTGATGTATAATAAGTATATTTCCGTCTATCTGGCTCTTAATCTTCTTATCCTATTCAAGAAAGAGATACTAATCAAGCTATATGTTAGATACTTTATCTTGTTATGCAGCTCCTCATATAACCCTATCCACTTGGGAGTTAATTTCAAGCTTTACCTCGAGGAATACATATATATTGGGATACATACTGTACTGCACTCGCCCAGATTCCCACATTCAGTTCGTCTCTAGTTGACTGCCCTGCAACGTATCTGCCATTGTTGTTATTGTTATTGCTACTGGTCAGTTCCTTGGCCCACGTTTAGTTAGTTACACGTAAAGTTGTGGCGTATTTTATTTCATGCAGCATGTGTCAACAACTTGTTGCATGCTGCCGGCATTGTCAACATTTGTGGCAGCCAACACGCTTTGGGCTCTGGGCATGGGTCGTTGCATTGCATGCCTCGCTGGGTTCTGATGTTTGTGGTTCGTTGCTTTAACGATGATGATCATCATATTCATTATCATAGTCAGAGCTGGGCAAACAGCGAGAGTTCCTATTGTTTATTTAGTTTGTTATCAGTGCGTCATGAAATCGGATTCGCTTTTGCCACTTTATGCGGCACTTTACGCAGCTTCGCTTTTCATTATAATGATTAATGGGCTTGATAGCGATAATGAGCTCTTTACTTAGCGCATCTATTCAAATGTTAATTGATTCATTTAGCATTTAGACGCCCGCCTTACTCAGTGTGACATACTCTATAAAATCGAACAGATCATTTCTCTATTTTGACTGCATTTAAATGTGATTAAATGTGATTCTATGGCTCAAGCTGATTCACTGTCCCACTGTCAATATATAAATATATATATATAAAGCAAACTCAACGAGGAAATTAATCACACAATATATACCAACACTTGTGTTTCCTCATCTATGATAAGGTGTGCCGACGTTTAGTGTTGGCTAATGGATTTTGCAGACGGCATTGCGGATCGTAAATGTATTGCATCATTTCTCTAATTAGGAAATGTTACGATATGGACATTTGAAACTCTCCTATTAAATTGGTTCTATAATAATTATAGTTTATCTTTTTGACAAAGTGAGGTACACTTATATTTTAAAATTAAAAGTCTTAAATATTTATTTATCTAGCATGACATTTATTTGTTGAATTTTTTCTATTTTTGTCTTAATATTTTTTATTTGAGCAAGTTTTAAGAACTCTATTTAATAGCCGAAGACCAAAAGAGAGAAGAAGATATTTAATTGTAGTTATTAAATTTTGTTTGGCTTTATAATTATATTAATTATATCTAAATAATAATGAAGTATCTTAAAAGTAAATCAATTGAAGAGTCAAAGTGAAAAGAGATCTTGAATGAGAGAGCTACATATACATATATAACGATGATAAATGATCGTAAACAGAAACAGATAAGCAAAGTATAGATTTTGTTAAAACATTAAATGCTTTAATGCTGTGCTTAACAATACCTAATTAAACATTTCAACACTTTAGCCAGCACTTCATTAGACCAAATCCTAACTCATTAGCGAACCGTTTCGTTACGGTTCATGTGACAAAGTGAAATACAGACAATGGGCAGCCCGCAAATGTGACAGTGGGTCAAAAGAGTCTAACACCTTGATGGGGCATGCGAATGGCTCCATTGAGTACGCTCTCAACTAGAACTGAAGGGCAAGAAGCTGCTGCTGAATCTGGTTGGGGCAACCTTGAACGGGGCATAAGGCTGTGTGGCAAGAGATTTTCGTACTTACCGCTTGCGCAAGTTGTCCATGAACTTCTCCATGTTGACCTGGTCCAGCAGGACAAAGTCCGCTACGCCCGCCTCCCGTTGCATGGCCATGTTTGTGCGTTTTTGTTTTGCTCACAAGCCGCAGAGAGCAAAGGCGAGCGTGAGAGAGAGAGCGGTGGGGGGAGAGAGACGCCGAAAAACGTAAGGCCTAAATTAATTGCCGGCTGTGCGCGCAATTCAGGTAACGAAGCAGCTGCCAAAGAGGACGAGGATGACGAGATCACGTTGAAGAAGAAGCAGCAGAATATGCAGCGAAAACACACAAAAAACAAAGATCAAGAATTCACGGAGCCTTTTCTTTATTTTTTATTTTTTTGTTTTTATTTTGCTTTTATTTGTTTGCTGCTACGTCACGTTTCGAATTCTTAATATATATACTTTTTGCGTTTGCTTTAATATTATTATTCTTTGCGCCTTATGCTTTACGACTCTTTTCAGCTGACATTGCCAAAAAAGAATATGAAAACTGAAGTGTTCTTGAAACACATATGTATATGTACGTATATTGAAATCAATAAATATGTTGTGCCAATTGGAGGGTTGTCGAATTGTTAATGAAATTCCGCCGAAATCGTTACACGGGAACAACACAAGACACACGCGGGGCAGACGCAAATAAAGCCAAGCACAATAGGAATACCGCAAAGTACGCGTCGTCTTTGGTTAACATTTAATATCTGATTCGATTTGGCGATCGACAGAGCTTGTTCAGGCCGCGCGCGCCACTGCCAGAGTCAGATCCAGAGACAGAGACGAAGCCAGAGCCAGAGCTAGTAAATAATATTGCCCCTAGCCACAGCCAGCTGGTTTTTTTTATTTATCGTTTCAGAGAGCCGCACCACTCACGCACACACACACACACACACGCTCACTGGAGGAACAACCACTCGGCTGCGCGTTCGAAGAGAAACTGTTCGGAGTGAAGCGACTTTACGCCACGCACAGCCAACGTAACCGCTCGCAAGTGGTTGCACTGAACGAAAAAAGAGCTCAATATCAATACATACTACACGACGGCTGCAACGTTCGAAGCAATCTTAAATGATATGTACATACAATTTTTAATTTGTGTTTTGAATAGATAAATGCGTTGAATATGTTTAATATATATGTATATCCTAATACATATATCATATATATTATATTATTATGATGATTTCAAACACCTTATATAATATACCCTTACTTGACCAAAATTGAACAGCGGATATATTTCATATATATATATGTTAATGTGTCATTTACGATTCGGTTTGATTTAAATATTTAAAAACATATCACAAAACAATATATATAAATAAATCCACTCTTGTGCCATTTCCGAAATCAACTTTTCAAATCAGTTTAATATCAATCAAAATAATTTCTCCGAAATTCACTGCAATCACTTGCCCAATTTTGTTCAATGTACTTCGCTTGGTTTGTAAAAAAGCAGGGTTGTTCTTGCATTTGGCCTACAGACTTACAAAGGTTTGCGTCTGTGCTAAAGAGTGGGTATGGGACGCAAGTGTTTCGTGGAAGTAATTTCTGGTGAGTCATGACAATTGCTTTTCACAAATATGACGTATAATAAAATTAGGTGATGCTAAACTAAATTAATGACAGAGTAATTCAGCAAAGAGCTAAAACTTAATTGCAATTTAAAAAACAATGACAAAAATACTCATTGCATACCTTCGGGCTAAAGTGGCAAATGAATTTTTTACATAGCTAAGTGCGAGGCTAACGGTTTGTTTTTTAGTTTCAAGAAATTAATAATTAAAATAAGACAATTAATATAATAAAAATGTTAATTAAATACTTAATATACTTAAAATAAAAATGATAATTAAAATATAATTAATAATAATAATATGATAATAATATAATTAATAATGATAAAAGCAGGTATTCTTTTTCTTTCCTATTTCTTCACTAAAAAAAAACTGCAAGATTATAGTCTTATATAACAATTGATTTTAATTGAAGAATTTTACACCAGTCAATAAATGAATCGAATAGTATGTTGTTTTTTTTTTTCGTCAAGGTTTCCGGCATCTGTACTACTGTTATGTTTTACCGGTCTGTGGGGTATACCTGACTATTTTTTTTGGTAATATTTTAAATTTTTTTTTACGTTTTCTGTTTTGTATTATTGTGAAATCATTTAACATAGAGAAATGCAAGCAGGAACATCCTGTCTAAGCCCAACCCGTATTCTTCTTGGACAATACCACCTTCTGCATGTGCTCATCGGCGGTGTGGATGGTGTGCAGGCCGCCGGCGTGACGTGGCACACATTTATTGACAGGCACTGTACCGCCTAGGCCCTGGGTCCAGGCATTGGTCGAATGGGGAAACTCGTCCTTGCGGTAGTAGCCCATGATGCCCGATTTGCGGATCTGGCCCAGCTCATAGGTGACCATTGGACCGATGCTGTTGGAGGCCTTAGCAGAGGATGGTCGCGGCAGCTTGGAGCGTTCCATGGTACGCATTACGCAGGGCGTGTCGCAGGAGAGGCAGGCCAGATCCTGCATGACCTTGACGCGTCCGGCAGCAGCGGCGCAATCATCGTTGGTCATCTCCATGTACTTGTGCAGGGCCTCGGCAATGAGGGCGACACGCTTCTCGATCATCTCACGGAAATCCTTGAGGCTCAGCTCGAGCGAATCAATGCCCAGGGTCATGCGCAGACCGTCAATGATCTGGAGAACGTTCTTCTCGTTGACATTGATGATGTAGCGCACCTCGCAGAATTGTTTCTCCAGGCGCTCCTTGTACTCCTCGAGCTGCTCCAGCGACACCTTTGTGGCCAGCTGTGGAAAGTCAACCTTTTCAGCCAGCAGCAGCTCCACATCCGCCTTGTCAATCTTAATCTCGTCCAGATGCGCCACCGAATTCTTAAGCGTCTGTATCTGTGTTGTGGCTGTATTTATCTTAGTTAACATGCCTTGATTTGCCTCCAGATTTCCGGCTGTGGCCAGCTTCATCTCGCGTATAGTCATTTGCATTTCCTGCATCATTTCCATCAGACGCTTCGCGTCCTGCTTCATCAGCTCGGCGGCCAACTCATTGACCTTGTTGGTAAGTGCACAGAAGTCAGACTTGAGCTCCAGCAGCTCGTTGAGCATGCGCTCGGGCCCATAGCAGAGATGCTGGTCAAGTTCCAGTTCCTCCTCGGGCTTGGCCAATTCGGTGGGCGCGCTGGACTCCTCCACTGCCATTTCTTCCTCCTCCTCCTCACCCTCCTCCATGTCCATCTCAATGGCAGCCTCAGCGCTGCTCCAACTGATGGACACCTCATCATCCTCGACCCGCATCAGCATACGGAGCTGACGTGCAATGTTCCGCAGCAGCTTCATACGTTCCGGGCTGGGCTTGCGATCGAGCATCAAATGGGTGACATTGTTGAGCTGCTCCATGGTTAGCTTCAATTGGCCCGTCAGCAAGCTAACGAAGTTCTGAAACTCAAGCTCCTTCTGCTCCTTCATTAGCTCAACCTTCGAGAGGCGTCGCTCCAGCTTGGCCAAGGAACCAATCACAGAGCCCTCGGCACGCGGTTGGGTTCTGTCCAACTTGGAGGTGCGTGAGGAGGCGCGTGAGGCCATGGCAGGCGATGAAGCGGCGCCCAGATCCGTATGCTGCTCCGGCTCCGGGGCTAGCTCCAAATCTGGCTGTGGCTCCGCCTCCTCAGGAGCTGGTGTCGGTGCTCCCGAAGGCTCCGGAGCCGGAGTGGTTGCTTCCGTCACAGCAGCCGTTTCAGCTGGTGCTTCCGCCTCAGCTGGCGCGTCCTCTGCTGGTGCTGCCTCTGCGGTAGCTGCGGCTGGCTCTGCGGCGGCTGGCTCTGCGGCAGCTGGTTCTGCGGCAGCTGGTTCGGCGGCCACCTCGGTGGGTGCTTCATCGTCGTCGGCGCCGGCGTGCAGTCGATACCTGGAGGACTTGCCAACTAGGTACAGGTGCACAGCTACAGCTACGACTCGATTTACAGATAATCTCAAGAAACTTACTCAGACTGCTCTGGAGTCGCATGTTGGCCAGCAGATAGTCATCCTGCTCCACCGCCTCGTCGAGGCATTCCAGTTTGTGGGCAAAGTTCGAGAGCAGCACGTGCAATGCATAGAAATTGACGTGGCCCGACTCCGGTGAGCCGATAGCCACGTCTATGAGATCCTTGTATGTGAAGCTCATCATTGTTGTCCTCAATGTAGTTATGTGATTTCTATTGTCTCTTGGAATTTAATAGCAGCTCAAATGTCCACCAAATTTTTTACTACTCTAACTGTTTGATATTATATAGAACTAAGCTGTTTTTTATTTTTTACCAAAATCTAGAATTAACTGAGAACTGAATAGTTTACTGTGGCATTAATAATACTGAGTGTACATGAAGGATATTTCCAGGCAGGCTGATTTTAAGAATCATATCGAAAAACTTCATTGCTTAAACAGTTGAGTTTCAAAAGTTTAAAAAAGTAAGAAAAAATATAGGGTGCAGCTGAAGATATATAGCTTCAAAGTGCTTATATACCTAAGCTAAATATACTATAGATATCAAGAAATCCTTAAATACCCAAATCATTTTGCATACAAGAACTATGTTGGAATCAAAAATTGATCACGGACATGGAGTAGCTGACAGTTAACAGGGTGTACTGTACTAGTAAGATTTTACTGTACTGCATGTTGTGTGGCACAAAATGACATTTACTCTTAAAATACATGCTCGCTTTTTATTATATATTTAATTTATTTCACTAACCAAAAGAAAATTCACATATTTAATTGTTTAGTGCGAGTATATTACGTTCTCGTTTAGTTAGGCTTCACTGTGCAACAACTTGAAGCACGCACAAGCACACACACACACACACGCGCAGATACCAACACACGCACATTGGCTACGTTATCACAGCACACTGATGCGTGAGGCAAAGCTTTCGGCGAAGCTTTTACTACTGCCAAGCACGGAGGGCCAAACTTGAACGTTAACAAATTTTATCATTACGGCACAAACGCTTGTTGCTTCAACGTGTGCTGCGTCCGTTACCAAATTATATTTGTTGCATCAACACAATTTGGCGCGCGTGACAAATTTGAAAAGCGAAATGATAATCAAAAAAAATAAAAACCAAATTAGTTTAAAAATAGCGCAAATATTATAAATTGAAAATGCAAATGGAAAATTCAAATTAAAAGAAAATGTGCGTGTGCAGTCAACTATTATAAAATCATATTCAATATCATATTTGCATAGAAAGTGTGTGTGGCATAATTTACACGTTTTTGCATATACAATTGAATAAATTTTTTTTTTGGAATTCAATGAATTTGAGGGAAAAAAAAGCACAACGGGCCATGTGAAAATAAACAAAAGTTCTGTGAAAAAAATAAATTAATAATTGCTTTTAAGTTTTTAAATGAAAGAAATCGTTTAATCACAATTGGCCGAAACAAAGTGTTGCGTATTTGTATGGGCCACAATAGTTAAATGGACAAGTGTTGTGAAACGACAACAAATACAAATACGTCAAGTGTTAACTCAGTGTCAACAAAATCTAATGACCAATTCTGGTAACTCTTTAGAGTGAGCAGTTAATAAAAAACCAAAAAAAAAGAAAAACAACCTTATTTAAAAGTAAATTGACACAACTCTGAAGTGGACTATTCTGTTAAAACTGATGTGGTAAGTGCACAAACATAGGTCCCACTGTAATTCGACTATTTTATATTTGCCTGGCAATATTTTCGAGAAATTAGTTGAGAGTCTAGTTGAACTTTTATTGTTCAATTCAAAGTATACCAGACGGCAGATGCTCTGTACCAAGCGTCGAGCCGTCCCTTAAACTAGACGATTATATATTCTTTACATAGATTACAATACATTCACAAACACATACACAAGCACGCACTTAAAGTCGTTACAGTGCTTCTTCTTGCACTAGACCCTTGCCATAGGAAGTGCATTCTTGAAAATATGATATACAATTGCTTGTATATACGAAAGCAAAAGGCTCTATCCTTAAAATGAAGATATATTCAATTAAGGGAAATAATTTCTAATTTCTAGAGTCGGAAATACCGCTTTGTGCACATTTTGAATTATGTTAATTTCAATATGCAAACGTCCGGAATCAGAAATGGGGAAACTTGCGGGAATTTCAAAAAAGTTACCCTTTTGGTTTATATACATAGTTTATAGTACATGAGTGCACAATTTTTGGCTGCGAATTGGTAAACGGAATCATGGCTGGCAGCAGACGTTTGGCCTTGATTAGATAGCAACAGCAAGGCACAAAAATAATAAGTGCAGAAGAAGAAATTCTGTTTAGCCTCAGCTAGCCGAATATTTAATGCCCCTACCTCTCTATATTTACGGTATATAGCACAGTATAACAATTTTAATCAAAGTTTAGTAGTAGACAGTATTTGGCAAAAATAAAATTGTTTTCGATCAGTTTAGATTTGAAAAGCATAAGGCTTTTACTAAAAGATTGCGTCTATCATATTAATAGAATTCTAATCGAAACACTTAAACCATAATAGTTTATAATAATTCGATTAAAAACCTGGATTTTTAAATTGATCAGTTTTAATTATTATAAACTATATATAGTATACATATTTGTATCTTTATATATTTAATGTTTCATTAGTTGATATTGATGTAAGTCTTTTGTGTTTAAAAAGAAATATATATTTCTTTATCACGATCCTTATTCATAGCAGCTATATGATCAAGTAAAGTAATCTATTCGATTATCGCCGACTCCGATTTTATTTTTTTGCATTGCTAGCAGTTTCTTTATAGTGGAGTATAAAAAGAGAGAGAGTGAGAGTGAGAGTATTGAGTATATAGGTCAAACCTCAATTACCCTGTAATTTGCTACAAATGAAATTTACCAACAACTAAGTTATCTGTGACTGATTTACGCATAGGATAATTGACTGAGCTCCATGTCGTTGGGTCAGTCCAGTCATCAATCTGAGAATCATGATTTCAATTGCTTCGACTGCGCAATAAATTTTGACTTGACGCTGAACTCAAGACAATCGACATATATATACATATATGTATATATATGATTGTATGGGTTGCGCAGTACGGGGCGTGGCTCGGGACTGGGGCTGGTGCTGTATCTGTGTTTAGGTGCAACTAATTGGGTTTTTTGACATTATGCCATGGGCTTTTGAACTGTATCGGAGGGCACTTGAGCAACAGCCCGGCCACCACTGTCTTGATGCATAGCCCCCTGACACCATTGTGCACAGTGGCACAGTCTTATAAACAAATTATTATTGTCTTTATGGCCTTTTAGTTCTGACTACTGCGTGCTTTCACACTTTTTTTTTGGTTTAGATTGTGCGGCGCTGTGGGTAATTTTATTTTTTATTTTTATTTAGTTCTTTTTGCGGACAAATTAAGCAACGGCCACTTGAAGTGATAAGCAGCGACGCCATTTTCTACGTGCGTATGCATATGTGTGCGTGTGCGTGTGTGTGTGTGTGGGTGTGTGTGTGTCGATTACTTATCGAATTGGCAGCTACCTTCCAAATACAAAATTTTTGGGAGAGGTCGCTCTCCCTCTGTCTGTCTCTTTCTTTCTCTCTCTTTCTCTCCCTCTCTCTCTATCTTTTTGGGCTGTTGCTGCTTCTGTTAGAATGTTTAAAAGCATATTATTTATTATTATAGAACACTTGCCCAGTCGCAAAAACAAATTTATACATACTTCAACACACAGACACACACACACATACACACACACACACACATGCATACATATACTAATAAATATATATGTATGTATATATACCTATGAAGGTAATTTGTAATCTAAATAAACAGGCACTGAAATTGATAAATTAAGCTTGAACTCCTGGGCTGGTTGTTGGTCTTGTATTTAAAAATTAAATTTTAAAATTTTAGTGGCACGTTTATTTACAGGGATGCCCACTATTTATTTATTGTTTTTAGCCAACAAATATCCCGCTGAGCCGTAGGCCAGATTTTGTTTTCATTTTATTCAATCAAAACGCGTCAAACTTTTGTTAATGAACGCCCACACACATGTACATACATACACATATGTTATGTGCCCCATGCAATGTAAACAAATTGTTAAATAAAATAAAAATGAGTTCATAAATACAACAGAACAAACAAAATGTGCAAAATGAGCGGACGTGTACTTTTTCTATGAATGAACACAGGCCAAACGTATTTTGCTCTCTTTCGACTTGACTCTGTCGAGAGAGCATATTTTCTATCAATTCTTTACTATGTCTTGTTCGTAAACGTTGCTTCTTAGATTCGAACCGCCCTAATAAATCCATTTATTTGACATTTACTATGTAAATGCATAAAAGTGCCTCACTTTAAGTGCCTCACTTCAAGTGCCTCACTTTACTGCAATTCCCAATATATTTTATTAATTGTAATATGCATTAAATATGAATTAAAAAGATCTTTAAAATAGTCTCACTAAATCTTCTAAGTAATTAAAATGTTTAACATTTTAACTGCAATATTTATACACATGAGAGAGACTTTAAAACTGTTTGTGCGAGTGGAAATAAATAACGCTCAGCTAAGCGTTTAAAGGATTAATAACAAACAACTGAAATGCAGTAAATACGATAATATTGAGTCAATTCATGTTACCTGGCAACTACAGGAATTTCTCACTAAAAATGATTTCACGCCTGCAAATCGCAGGTACTGTTTTTTTTCCGTATTTATTTAATGAAATTGGAATTACATATTATACGGGCAATGCTGAACATTTGATTGCAATAACATTGTTTTATCTGCTGTTGACATTTGCTGATTTTAAAAGTTCGCAACGATTTGTAAGGCCGTAGGTATAATACACACACACACACACACACACACACACACACACACACACACACACGCACACACACACATACACACACTCAAACACACATAAAAGCAGCTGCGTCAATCACACAGATAAAACAACGCAACTTTGAAAAAAGTTAAATCAGAGTTTTTCCAAATTGTTTAGCACATGAAAACAGGCATATTAAAAACTAGAAAAAAAAAAATAAAATAAAAACCAAACATTTCTAAACAATTTTCAGCAAAAGGCAGCTTTACTGCATGCACATTTTTCAATTTTAAAATAACATTTAAAATACACATAACGCACGTCTGCCCGCAACCTACCAAAGGTAAATTGTGCGAGCTGTTAACATTTTAAATAAAGCAATAAATAAAAACAATATCCATTTAAATTTTTGTTCAATCATTTAGTAAATCAATTTAACAAGCAACAAGAAATCATACCTTCAATTAGAGAACTTATATTCCGTTTACACAGAAACAAATCCAATTAAAAACAATTGTGAATTTATAAATCAAACGGTAAGGCTGGGACATAATTGCATAAATAAATCAATTTCTTACAAATAATCTACTACAATTTGGAATAGAAATTGCCACCCAAAACAATGCGCTTCGATAAATATATGTTTTGCGTTCGCATTTGCACGCTGCAGATTTGAGTAATGCGTTTATAAAAGTGGTTCCCGGCCGAGTCGAAAGTTTGAAGTTCGATAGTCCAAAACCTGGCGAAACAATGCCAAATTGGTGGCCTTTTAATACTTGTTAGGCACCAGGTCTTATCGCCGGCCGAAGCGTGTCTGTGTGTTCAACAGGTTAATTCACAGTCGCGTGACAATCCCACCTCACACCACCCACCGCCCACCCACCCATCGTCCAACACGCACAGCCAACAATTTGCCAGTCAGCCCAGTGCTGATGGTCGATGGTACGATATGGCCAAATGGAAAAGACGTAAATGGTCTAGTGCGTAGCCGAAATAATACCAATTGAAGCCACAACACGCCACACATTTCTGCACATCTGTGTGCAGCGCCCACATTTGGCCATTGTATTTTTTTTATGTTGTTTATTTCTAGTTTAACCAGAGAAAAAAACCAAAAGCGAAAAAACAACAAACACAAAATCAACAATAAATTTGTTCAAGTTGGCATAAAATAGAATACAAATTGAACTTATCAAAGCATCGAATACGCGCGCACGATAACGATTAAACGTAAAAAAAAAATATATAAAAAAAATACACACAAAATATATGAAACTTATCACTAAACAGAATTCTATACATATCATAAAATGGGCGACATTGAACTGTTAAGGGCGATAACAGCTTTAAAGTCGATTCATTTGTTCCCTGTTCGATGTTTGTATTGAGCATGGAGAGAACAAGCCCAAAAAGCTAACTCCGGCAAGACGAACTTTTAAACACTCTTAAAGGGTGAATTGGTTTCGTTTCTATTCAAATGCCTAACCTACGAATTTGGAAACCAGGTTTCTTTATGTTATTAAAACAAATTGGGTATTGATATAAAGTGGAAAAAAAAGGTCGATAGTTGAATATGAAGAATCAATTTAAGCGAAGCACTTCTGATTGCAACTCCTGCAACTCGTTAAGAGTCTTTGTTCCCTGTTTCCAAATACTACGGAATTTAACTTTATTCATATTTTTCTATCCTATCCTAGGTTCATGTGTTTACATATAACATATCATATATACATATTGGGACTGTGGTAAAATTATATTACTTTAGGTTCTCTAGAATATTATAATGTAATGTAATCCACATAATCAATAATCTATACATATGCAAAAGCTATACAAGTAGTTATTTAATCAAGTGCGAATAGATTAGAAAGTTTAAAGCATACTGCTTTAAAAATAAACGAGGTCTATTTAAAAAGGGTATAATATATTAAATTGTATGTCTGGCTGTGAATATTATCAGATGAATAAAACTGCAAAATGAATACAAACGGCAATGATAAATATATATTATATTATTATGTGCAGTACCTGAATTCTATGCGTGAGTCCCATCCATAGTTGGCTCAAGAGCTGCCACTCGCTAAACTCGCAACATATATATAAAAATATGTATAGATGTTGTTTATCGCAGACCCCAGACCAAAAGCATTTGAAGCTACTGCAAATGGCTTTTTCATACTTGTAAGCGAAATAAACAGCCGCACCCACTGAAAGTGGGTAAGCAGGGTATATCGGGCGGGGACAAATAAATGTTACAGGCAAAATGTGTATATATGCTCTTGATGCTAATGACTGGTTATATGGACACACTGGGAGAGCTTGACGCTGAGTGGAGAGGGCATCTTCTAGTCGGGCGAACCACACTCAAGTATGTTTACCCGTGCATACTTCGACGTCCTTAAACTTTTGTGGCAAACGCGGGACTTGAATTGTGGCGTGCACATCAAAATCGAAAGATGATGAAAATGTGTGGGCTTGACGGATTTTTCTTTTAGTTCAGTTTTGTATTCATGCGTTCGCCAGCTTACGTAATTGCATTTATATATCCTGTAAACAAAAGTGTACAGCTAACAGACATTCCCATTTCCGATAAATATGTAGACAGCCTATCTGCAAGTCGACAGTTGCGCTCAGCTGTCATAGCTTCGAATTACAACATACACCTGATTTTCCATGCCCATTAAATTCAACAGAAATTGTAAACAGCATCCTTAAGGTTACCCCTTTCCTAAAATGTTTGCCAAGGCACAAGTAAATATGACTTTTCCATTTCATTTGGCCTGCCTGTGGCTCAGTCGCAACTTGATATTGATGAAAAAGGCACATTCAGTCGTAAGGTATTGATGCCCGTAAAATAAAAAGTAAGAAGGGTCAAAGTCAGCTGTCAGCTAAATGTCACGGGCAAAAGATAACATTTACAAGCACAAGAGAATTTTTTATAAAATTTCTCTTAACTGAATTGAGTTATTTATGTTTGTCTATTTTTGGTCTTGTTGGATTTTAGAGAAATTGGTTTGCGGCCTTTAAATATATAATTTAAGATTTAAAAGTGTTGGAAAACAGATTAAAATCGAAAGTCTAAGTTCAATTTCCTTTATATAAAGAATAATTGATTAACTTCGATATCTTACCCTATATTTTTGAAGTCATACGCGATTTATTTAGAAACGGAATTCGGAACGATAAAAATTGATATCTTATCGATATTTTTAATGCTAAACATGGCTTACATGATTATAAAAGGGGCTCAAAAACTATTATTAATCGATAAATATCGATTTCATACTCGACACTTTTGGGATTTACTGGTTCAACGCGTAATTCAAATTATACCTTTCTCAGATTTTCCTCAAATTGTAAAGAATCTGGTTTAGAAGCTATGCCATGATTCTTTTATGTTTTTTGGGTATACATACGTAAGATAGAGTTAGCTTTATATAGAATATCAGCTAGTCGCACATGTTTTATTGTGTGAATTATGAGTTTTCGATAATTGGGACTTTCAAAATATTAATTGGAACGAACGTATAATTACTTATTTTGATATGTCACAAGCAGAGGAAAGTTTATTTTGGATATTTCGCACCAAATTCACAGAAACCAATTATTTTTAAACTATTTCGCACTTACTGAGCAGGGATTTGGTTGTGTGTGCACTCACTCTGTTTTTGCGTAGCAGTTAGTTAATTTTACGTAAATGCTATTTGGTTAGATATCATTCATAAATTTGGCTAGGTCAAGAAACTTTCAGGCTGTCAGCGCAGGCAAACGTCATGGGCAAAAAAGTGGAAACTATTTCAAAGATTTCGCTGGAACGGTGTCAGTTCCGGTGAGTGTCTTGCGAACTTGAGATAAACGAGTCGCGTCTCGGATGATTTACCCAATCGTAAAGATTGGGAGACTGCGAAAGCTGCGGAAGCTTTAGGCGTCACAACACCCACGTTAGCCGACCGCCAGCCAGGGACCACAAGCCAGGCACATGTCACCGTTCCAACTGAATTTCGTATTTAGACAAAGATTTAGATACGTCTTGAGATATCACAGCCTGCGCTTTGGGTATAAATAGGGCCAAGATGCTTATTTCGCAAGTTATTTTAGACAACGACTCGGACGCGATCTTAACTCGTTTAATTGGTGCCAGCAACCAAAGTGAATAGCATGGAAAAACTATATATGAGCAATAAATTCTCAAGAAAAAGTTTTAAGGAGCATTAAAAGAAGACAGTTCAAGAACTGCAACTAAGACTGTGATATCCAAATCAAAGAACTACAATTAGAATTGAGAACTATTTAGATTACTAGTGAAATATAAAAGTAAAAAATATACAAAATGTTTCTTAACATGTTCGACTCGGGCATATTTGAGAGAAAGTTTCGTCGTCAGCTGCTGGTCACATTGAGTGGTATGTTTTTTTTTTTTATTGGGATGTTGGCATGATTAGGCAGAACAAATAAAATTGCTTAGCCTTTAAAGGGACACAGAAAAAGTGAGAGAGAATGAGAGACAAAAATTAGGCCATATGGACTGTCCTGATATCGTAGGATTCATTAGTCTATAATTATTTAAATTAATTATTTAGAGCATACGAATGCCTAAGGGTTGCACAGCTAAGCTTCTCTAGAAATTTACAAGGGTAAAAAAAATAGAAGACTGATTTACAAAATATTTTATAAGGAGCAACAATAATAAGAATCTATATTATTTTTTTTATTAATGGGTTTTCAAGTGGTTCAATCAAAGAATTCCTAGAAACTTAAGATAAGAAAGTATTGCAAAGAGTGTCGAATAAAATCTACAAAAAAAGTTACCCAATTCTAAGGGCCCAAAACATAAAGCTCTACACTTAAAACTTTGTTTCCAAATTTGATCTGAATATTAACTTTGAGAGGGAAAGTAATATATTCTTAATCAATCTAAATAATACGAAAACTTACATATAAAATTTCCCAGTTGTAACTAGCCCAAATAATCTTCGAGTTATGCTTAATAGAAACCATTCCTCAAAATCTATATTTATCGATAGTAAAAAAAGGGTAGGAGTATACGAAAACGTATAAACTCGTTCTGCCTGTGGAGATTAAATACATATATTATTCGCAAGGACGAACAGACTGGCGGCTTTTCTAGATATTGATCAAGAATATATATGCCTGTACAAGCTATGATATATCTTAGATGCTTCCTACAACATAATTTTAATACCATTTTCAAGAATTTAGACTTTCATAAGCTGATCTATATGTATAGAAGTCTAGCTGGGCATATTTCTATTACGGGGTCACCTTCAATTCTACAATCTACAATCTCTAAATTATCTTAAAGAAAAAAAGTAAACAGTTGAAGATTGAATTGCGGCGGAACTGCGTACGTAAATCAATTACATTTCAAAGGCTTTGTGTGGCTCAAAAGGAAATATTGTCGGTTTAGGTGTGGGCTGGAATTTTTCACAGGAATTCCAGGCAGGTAGCAACCATTTCCCTTGCTACGATTACCACACACATATTTTATCAAAGTTGTCGAGTTGAGGCTTGAAAGCCACTTAAGTGCGCAGGATGTTGTTCGAGTAGCTATCGTTCCTGTGATGGATGTTCTGGCAAGGAAGGGGATAATATTGATTGGGAACGTACTTGGATTAAAAGAGTGCATGAAAGAAATTGAAAAACTGAAACAATTGACCATCCGTAGCTATACTTATTACGCTCTGCCATGGCATTGGACTGGGATGGCTGTCGCCGATGCTGCCCAAGCTGCAGTCGGAGTTGGAGACGCCTCTCGACTTTGTGATTGATGTTAATGAAGCCTCCTGGCTGGGTTCAGTGATCAGTTTGGGCGGTGTCACAGGCAATTTCTTTTTCTCCTTCATCATGAATCGCTTTGGACGCAAAGTGGCGCTCTACGGCATGGCGCTGCCGAACACGGTCAGTTTCTGAAATGGGGCAGGCACTAGCATCAATAGCAATTTAATTATCAAATGTTAACCCCGCAGTGCATTTGGTTTCTGTTCTATTTTGCCGAATCCATTGAATGGCTTTATGTGGCCAGAGTCTGTGCGGGCTTAACGGGTGGCGGCATGTTTGTGGTCCTGCCCATATTCATAGGCGAAATTGCCGACAACAGGTGAGTGGATGAATATGCGAATGTGGATTTGGACTATTAAAACTTTGCGTAACAAACCATTTGCAGCATACGTGGTCGGCTGTGCTCCTTCTTCACCCTGGCCGTCAATACGGGCATATTGCTGGGCTTCATTATATCCTCCTATGTGCCCTACCATGTAATACCCTGCGTGGTGGTGGTGCTACCGCTGTGCTATCTGCTGCTAGCCACGCGATTCCCGGAAACGCCGCAACAGCTGCTACGCTGGGGACGGGACGAGGATGCGCAGCGCTCATTGAAATTTTATTGCAATTGCGATGGCCCGACGCCCAGCAAGGAGTCCGAGCGTGCCTATCAGAAGCAGTTCGATGAAATGCGCCAGGCCATACAGCAGCAGACCAAGGACGAGCATAACGAGGGCCTCACCATAGCGGATTTCTGTAAGTGCACCAAACCAAAAACTGCGACACTATCAGGAACGATGGGTAGAAAATGTAGTTCTTGATTTAAAATCTAATTTGTCTTCCGATTTTCCTTGAACAAACTAGATACTCTTACTCTTATCAATATCGGATACTACCTATATCATATCTGTTTGTAGTAAGAATCGGATGAAAAAGCTGTTTTTGTCTAGAAAACTATTCAGCTTTTTTTGACAAAACTCAGCAATAACATTTCTGCCAAACCTAGTCAAATCGATCTACAATATCATAAGGCTCCTTTAGAAACAATCGGTCGGATACAAAGCTTTTGCATAGGGCTATTTATACAAGGGTATTTAATTTTCGGTGTGCCGGAATACAGCCGTTTTCGTCCATTAATTGTGTTCTTGGCTTTTGGTTTCTCTTTTGAAAATTCCCATTTAATTTGGGGGCAGGCAACAAACGCGCTTTAAAAGCCATAACGACGGGACTCATGCTGATGATAGGCAACATATTCACGGGCACCTTCGCCTTTATTAACTACATGTCCAATATATTTGAGCGTGTACACACCCAGCTGGAGCCCAACACGAACACCATTATCATTGGCGCCGTGCAAATTGTGGGCACGCTGGCATCCATCTATCTGGTGGATCGTTATGGACGCAAGATATTGCTTGTAGTCTCCTGTGTAGGCAGCGCCCTGGGCACGACTGCATTTGGCGTTTATGCTTTCTATGCGGAGGAAACGAATACGGATCTAAGCGCCTTTTCCGCCTGGCTGCCCGTCACAATTATGGCCATTATTATCTTTGTGGCAAATGTGGGCATCATCTCAGTTACAATGGTGGTCCTGGTCGAGACGCTGCCCCAGAAGATACGTTCGGTGGCCACGAGCGCCTGCCTGGGCTGCCTCAGTTTTTTTGCGTTCACATCGCTGAAGAGTTTCCCGCTGATGATGGAATACCTGGGACTGGCCGCCACAATGTGGGGCTGTGCTGCGGTTAGCGCCTTGTGTGTCTTCTATGTGGTTGTCTTTGTGGAGGAGACTAAGGGCAGGTCCATGTATGATTAAATCAACCATATTAACGCTCAGTATTAAGTGCAACATTTTTCATTAAATCATCTGTACCCATATCATATCATAAAGTCTGACACTAATCCGACGAAAGGTTGTAATAAAATATAGTTTTTAAAAAAAATTATGTTCGCTTGTTTTTCTTTTCTTTTTTAGATGTGATATTGAAATAAAATATCAAAAGCGCAAACAAAACAATATTTCAGGGATTTAAGTACACACAAAATGCCCCAAATCGATTATAATTTAATCAAAAAAGTTGCAGCTGCTCTGACTACAAAATACATTGACGAAATTGATCATAATAATTATATATACAAAAAATGAATCACGCTAGTGACGAAAGTAATCAAATTATTAATTCAATAATGATAATATTTTTTGCAGACTGTATTAATTAGACAGCTGCTGCTCACAATCAAGAGACTAACATTTTTACAACTACATAAAACACTGTACATTTATGGCCAAGCTCTAGCTGTTGCTGAGAAGGGCAGGTGGTGGCTGGGGGTGGACGGGTGGCGCAAGGCTCACCGATGAGCGTTAAACCAAAACAAACTAACGGCAAGCAAGCCATAAAAACGTTGTGACATCGTTTAATTTATGACCTGGCTACTGCTGCTGCTTACTGCCAAGCTCAAACCCCCCAATCCACCACTCACCCCCCCGGCCGCAGCACCACCCTCGCCGCTGCCGTTAATGTCGTGTCAACAATTAGCTTTGTTAGCATTATTATATATAAATACGCGCATTAATCCTGCCCGACTAAAGCGACGTCCCAGCGTTTAGCAAGTGCCAAGTGTTGTCAGGGCGCCAGTAGTGTGTGTGTGTCTGCGAGTGTGTGTGTGTGTGTGTGTGTGTGATGTGGCGCCAAACACGCAACAGTATAGACACACACACACACACATGGAATACACACACATGCTGATGGGAAACACTTAGTGTTTTGTTTAGAAATGCGCGTTGTAAATGGCGACGTGAAAAACTCAAATGTCAAATGTAAACAGTAAACAGTAAAATGGCGAACGAGAGGAAAAAGAAAAATGAATGTGAAAATGCGAAATGGCAGTGTGGTGAAATTGCATAATGCAAATTCAATGGGCATATATTTTTTCTATTGTTATCGCAATGACTTGGGGAATTATAAAAGCCAAAAACATATATTATTCTCTAGAGCTCTCACACAACTGCTTAATCATTGTGATTACAATTCCCGATAACCATACTACGTTTTACTGTTATGACATTCTATTCTATAGCATATATTTATATATACACCATAGTATATGGGCCCTACTAACAGATGGTACCAAATCTTTTGTGCCAATCTAAGTGCTCCTAATGCATTCTTTTCAATGGAAAATGATATTTATTTCCAAATATTATTATTGTGAATGTGGCATTGAAAATTGAATCAAAGAAATAAAGAAAATATGCATTTAAGCATAAATGACATTCATTTCAAGGCATTGTAAATCTGTCGATGACAAGAAATTTTTAGAAATATAACATTGAAAAATAGTTTTGCTAAAGAATTATAGCCTTTACTTTGAATTATATCTATAGAACTTTACAGCTCTTAAATTCGTTGAACTTACAAACTTAATTAAATTGTTTTTCTCTTTGTTATTTTTGTTGTTTACTTGAGCACAATATTAATCTGAACGCCATTTTTTTCAAAATATTAATTAATTTGGACAATTAAGTGAAGTTAATTAAGATTCTTTTTCTTCCTTTTTTCAGTTTTAATCTGCGCCTTAATTCTATCATCCATATAGTTATTGAAAATAACCTTATATGACCTTATGGAAACATACAAAATATTGTTTTTTATTTTTTTATTGCTATCTTAATAAACGGCGTTCGATTAAAGTCGAACGGCGACCTCGGGTAGCTCTAATGATAGCGATCGCTCAAAACATAATCAGCTTGTTAAATAATCATACGCCATGTTGCCCTCTGTCACCCCAAAGCCCCTCAAGCCGTAAGCTGTGCGGCTGATTCGTTTAAGCAAAATTGTCAAAAGGCATTGCGCCTTTTGTCTGCTAGATAACAGGTGACAACACACACACACACAGACACAGACAGACACACACCTGCACACAAGAGACAGCTCACAAATGCAAAAGCAGTTAAGTGCATTATTTGTTGTTTTAGTTGTTGTTGTTTTAGTTTTTGTTGTTGTTGTCGCGTGTTTTAGTTTACTTCACCAACAATTAAATCTAAGTGCTGGCTAACTTAAAGTTTTGACTTTGACAGCAATGTTTACCGAACTGTTCGCTGATTGCCATGCACAAAACAAAAGAAAACATAAAAAGCGTGCTCTAGTCGGGTGTCCTCAATTAAGAGATACCCTAAACCCATCGCTAAGGTAACAAACGTTCAAGCTGCCTTCAGTACATACATAAAACATATGCAACAGTTTTGATTGCTTCTCAGCTTACAACTAAAATTTTGAAAAATAAAAAAATGTATTAGAAAAAACAGCTTACTTGCCTACAATATATACTCATAGACATTATTGAGATCTTTGAGCAATTTCTTCAAATTTCGATGGACCGTCAAGAAACTGTCTCTTAATTTTATAAATTACATAATTTATCTTTATATATCTATATCGACTTTTGATCGGTGTTGTCGAATAGATAAACATTATTAAGGCACTATTTTATAAAACTGGGGGTTTCTTTCTTTCAATTGGCTACATTTGCAAAACATTATAATACCCAATTTAAGCCCATTTCTTCTTCTAGATTAATACTAATTTTTTTAAGGTCCATTTTTTGTAAAATTCCTTCAACCTCAATTACGTTCGCGCTGCCTTTGGGTAATGGAAAATGAGAAATGGCCAGGACACGGCAACGAGGCGTATGCGAAATTCGCGCTATAGTGCTTTCGTTTGAGTTGGCACTCTTAATGAAATGCAGCTAATTAGTTTTTTGTTGTTTGTCTCTGTTTCTGTTGATTTAAGAATATATCATTTTCATGTTAAATTCAAACATATCAAATTGCACGCATTTTCGCACGGCTCTTTAAATAGTATTAAATTAATTGTTTTATTTGGTCAAAAACTAAAAAAAAAGATAAACATTTAAATTGAAATGTGAAAGGAAATATATTGTGATTGTAACGCGAGGGACTTGTGGTATTATTATTTTCACAAACAATGTAGTTTGTCTTTCATTTATGCAAAAGCCACCCAAAGTCGGTTAATTAATTCATGCCATTCAACTCCTCAAAGGACCCACAAGTGAGAGGACGAATTTATATATTAATGTGTTTATTTTTCTGGCTAACTAATTATTATATTAAGCAGCTGCGACAACATTTTAAAATATATATTTTAAGTTAAAGTTTAAAACTATAAATTTGGTAGAAAATTTACAATATTCTAACTATGCGATTTTCATTTGATAATTGCAGCAAGCGTCGTTTTCACAATTTTAACTATGAGCAGAGCAAATTTCAAGGATGCTGCGGCTAAAATTCTTTAATTTTCTCATATCATATGCCGCTCTTCTATTGCTACCCAGCCATGTGGCTCAAATGGTGGCGAGCAGGAATGAAAGCGCCGCCTTATCAATGCCTGCAATGCCAACCCTATTGACTACCATCGCAGACCAGGCAATAACCGGGGCTCAACTCAAAGGCCCCACTATGCAAACCATTTTACTGAATACTGTGCATAGCCGCAGCAACAATAACACCATTGACAACGACAACAACAGTAAAACAAGTAACAATAAACCAAAGTTAGGTTCTGCAGAGGAAGTGAACAGGAACAAATTCAATGTAAGTACTTCTCATACATTTCAGAAGAAATATCAATTTTCCATCCTTGGCCGCCTTAAAGCCGATTACCTATGTGCTGAAAATCTCTTTATTGTCATATATTGGTAGAGTCTTTGCGGCACATTAAGGGCGGCAATTTTATACCTACTAAGTATTGAGACTGAGAGTACTTAGAGAAATACGAGGAACACATTAATTTCAATATTTTTGGAATGTAATATTATAATGTAATAAACGCGGAAGAACAAATACTCTTGTAAGCAAATTACTTAGAAATTCGATTATACCAAAGCTTTATTTCCCAGCAATATTTCTTATAAAATCCCGATGATATGATCGACACGTTTTTTTTATGTTAGAAGAAATATAAAAAAACTTGCAATGTTCGTAATCAGTGTACACTCTTACTCTAATAATCTTATAGATATGCTCAAGAACCTTTTCTGAATTTACTCTGATCTCTTAGATCACAGAGATGTACATATATAAATCTGTTACATACGTAGGTGTATTTAAGAATATAATAAAATATTAAACTAAGAAATGTGATGATTATATTATCTCGGAATAGCTATGTATGAAGAGTCGGTCGTAAAGAGAGTTTATTGTAACGAAAGGTTTTCTGGTTTTCTGCAAAACAATGCCAAATCGGTGTAACATAACAAATAGCTCCCATAAAAACAATTGGTCGGAAAGAAAACATTCGTATAAAATCATCAACATACACACATGTCTAAAAGAGAATTTAAGTCTCGGTGTGCCGAAGGTAGTTTTGGTTCTCCTGTTAAATACATGCTCAGCAATTATAATTGATTTGTGGTGCACCAATATATGCGTCGCTCTGGATGGGTAAAAGTGCAACCTTAATTAAAAATGTATGGCATGCTGCTTGTGGTGCAAAAAAGCTACAGATAAGCTTTCTGGGAAATATTCCAATTAAAACAATAATGTGGGGGATGCAAAGAGCACTGACAGTTATCCTGCAGCAATCGTTTTAAGCTATATATATATATATTTTTTTTTTTTAACAATCATTTTCGCAAAGCAGCTAAGTCCATCTAAAGGCGAGATCACGGAGCTGACCGCAAATGTAACGTTGTTCATGCAGAAAATACCTCGCCTGCAGGTGCACTGGGAGGACAACCTGCCGAACGGTGAGTAGCTGTGTTTATAACCAGGACGATGGATAATAAGAGCTTTAACAACCCAACAGGCACCACATACAATGTGTTGGTGAGCGCTGTGAATAGCACTCGCTGCCCGGATGCGCCCTGCAGCGAGTACACCATCAAACAGAAGCCCAGCAAGTACATCTATCTGCCGCAGAGCCCCAATCCGAATGTCGAGTCTGTCGACTGCAACTACATGTTTGGCTGTCAATACAATGTTACCGTGGAAACGTCAAATCTCCTCGTGCGTCGCTCTATGCGCGTTTTCATTCCACGTATGTGGCGGTGGCCATCTCATCTTTGTTAAAATTTACCATTTTATGGTCTTCGTTTCGCTTGCAGATTGTGTTGCCGGCAAATGCTCCTGTCAACTATCGCCGACGCCACCCAAAGTGCTGGCCGTGGCCAAGATGCAGGCCAACGATACCATTGGCATCAGCTTCACCATACTGGCCAGCGAGCAGCTGCGCAAGGAGCAGGAGCATCATCTGCATGAGGCCCTCCAGTCATACAGAATGCAATTAAAGTGAGTTTCCTTGAATACTCTTTTGCATGAACCGCATGTCAAGAAAGCCTGCAACAATTTCAATATTCTGTAAGCTATTTGCCAGATGCTAAATATTAAATGGCCTTGCAGACATACAACCTACATACATATCTCATATTTAGCTTGGCTGTAAGCTCGAACATTTTCGGTGTTTCGCTTCATGGTACCTGTCTTTAGATTTGCATCGATTGCTCAACATTTTTAACACATTTTAATGAAATACATGGTTTGGTTAAGAATTTGCTTTAACTGTTTTCGGGATAAAATGCTGAGAAAATCATGACTAAATTTGATTAAGTTAGCCAGTGTACGAGAAGTTATTTACAGTTGTTTTATAAAGTGCTTTGTACAACTAATCCAATTGCTTCTCGCTTCGTTCATTGAGGCAAATATTTAAGAAACTTTACACATTCGCTACAGAATCAACGAGGAGAGCAATCCCTCGCTGCCTTGGGGAGGTGTTCTGAAGAATCTATTCAATCGGATTTATAATCTCAGCGAATTGCACTTTCGGCCCACAGTCAAGGGGTTTGATGGCAACATGAAGATCAATTTGGGCACACAACTGAAGGAGAAGTCCACCCTTAATCTGCAGGCGATGATAATAGACACAGCCGGCTGTGAGGGGCCGCGCAGCGTTACCAAAGTGCCAGGTAAGTCAAAGAGCTGAGTGAATGTTTACTCGGAATACTCGGAAATGTCAAATCTCATAAAATTGTTTACCCAGTTCCCGCCAGTCCCCTGTTGCTGAACAACAATGTCAATTTGGTGGGTATACGCATATTTCTTTAGCTCCTCTATTATAGCTATATTGATATTTTATTCTACTCCAGAATAATTCGCTCATTGTCATGACCACATTGCTCATTGCCGTCATATTAGCGGGCTTATTGACAATGCTGTTGCGTCGTCGTCGCCGGGCCCGGGCTAAGGAGCAACAGCAGAAGAATCAAATTTACATGCAATCCTTTGCGGCAGCACCCGTCGCGTGAGTTAATATCCAATTTGTTGGCTGCTGCAGTTGCAGCAATTGTTTGCCGCATTGAAAATTTGTTTTTCATTTTCCCAGAATGGAGGACAACATCAACTACGTGGACAAATATGTCGAGGTAAATAAAATTTGCTTCTCACATAACAATATTTTTCATTTAATATGGACAAATGAAAGAATTAACTTAATTTCCAATCACAAATTTGTTGACAGAAATTTTAATGAGTGAAAACAAGTGAAAAGTGGAAATTCAAACAAGGTCAAGTAGCAAGTCGGCCAGTTTATAGTATAAAAACAGTTGCAAATTAGTGTAAATAAGGCAGAATAAATTCCTGCAAATATTTGTATATCAATTCCCAAAAAGCTAATTAGCCCAACTAAGTAAATGTGGTTAATTTTACCTGTTAAGTATCATAGCTTCTTACCTGCTGCGGGTAGATACGTACCCGAACCGTTCTTCAATATGAAATTCATTCATTTTTCAATTATACCGAAAAATGCTTTTGATGGCAACACAGAAGTTGTTCGCAAGTCCGAAAATTATAATTTCTGGAAATAAAAAAGGAGGTATAAGAAATTTATGAAAAGATTGTGTTTCAAATATGAATATTTAAATAAATTCCTAAATAAAAGAACTTTGAAAACATTAAAATTATAAAAAAAAAAATAAGTCGGTTCTAATTTCTTCTCATTTCTAAATATTCCAATAAATATATTAATTATGATTATAGCTAATTATGTGATATGTGTAGATATTCAAATATAAATATGTAACTAATTGGAAATCTTAAACTTAAACAACTTTCCGATAGTTTATAAAAATGTAGGAATAAAAAAAGACTTATATGAAGAATACAAATGGAAAATCGCTCAAGAATTCAATTAATAGATTGATAGATAAATTGAACTCAAATTGTATTTAATTATTTCTCTGAAAACCCCCCAAAAATTTCTTTACTTCCATAGCAGTCACAAGCTCTGGGTCTGGCGGACATATTTGAGGTGCCGCATTCGGCGATTCACATTGGACGAATGCTGGGCGAAGGCGCCTTTGGCCGTGTGCACGAGGCAACTGCCATCAATATGCGGCGCATGCGAGGCACAACGATTGTCGCGGTGAAACAGCTGAAGGGTATGCCAATTAATTAAATGTAATTAATGCATAAATGAAATGTTGAATGGAATTTAGCCAATCCGTCGGCGGATGAAGTCGCCGAGTTTCTCTCGGAAATTGAAATGCTGAAGGGCGTCGGCACACATCACAATGTGGTCTGCTTTCTGGGTTGTTGCACCATTCGAGCACCCTATCTGATGATTATGGAGTATGTGGGACGCGGTAATCTGGTAAGTATTATGCCCCAATGCGGTTGGCCAGGCAAACGAAACTATTTCTCGTCTTTGTTCAGCTAAGTTACTTGCGTATGGTGCGCCAGGAACTGGGGCAGCCAAAATCACGGAATGCCAATCATCCGACTGGCAGACTGCTGCCGGCCAACTCGAGAAGTGCATCTTTACCACGACCGCAGAGTGTTAATTACATTGAATTGAAGGCCTCCAATCAGAGCAATGAATTGGAATCGTCCGCCTCCACGAACAACTCAAGCTCGCAGCATGCCACTTCGAATGGTGTCGGCGCCAGATTGCAAAAGCCCTCGTTCGCAGAAAGTAAGCTGACAAATGAAGCACGCCAGCTTGTAACCATTTATTTTTCCCTTTTCCCGAACTATGTTCTGTTTTGTTAAAGCTACTTATACCATTGTGGATGATGAGGAATCATTTGAGTACATACTCGACAACAAGGAGCTGCACAATTTTGCACTACAGATTGCAAATGGCATGCGCTTTCTAGAGGAGCAAGAGATTACACATCGGTAAGTAATATTAATACGAAGCCAACATAGAAGTAAAACACACAACTAATAGTGCTTTAGTCGGAAGAGCTCGACTAAGAGATACTCTGAACCAATATACATATATGCTGACAAATAGGATATATAGGATTTTACTATACAACAATTATCCAGCTTTATTCTTCCCGAGATCGAGGTACTCATACAATCGGCTTAGCTCCAGTTGACTTAGCTCATCATCCTCGCTATTAACATATGTATTCATGAGCTCGGAGAACTGTTACATACTTTTGCACAAAGGCAATAAACCTCTTTTGCCCATAAGTGGGTTCATGGTGTTTTTGATTTAATTTTGTTATTGAGAGGCGAACAGGCATGTGTGTACACGACAGAATTTTCATACAATAATATCATTGAAACCCAACGAAAATTGCAAAATGAAATTGGTTTGTGAATTTTGTAATATTATTTAAAAAGTTGAGATATTAAAGTGTGTGTCGAAGCTGGAGTTTTGTTTCTTTCTCCAAACAATTATAAAGTTCAAAACTAGTTCCTAAACGAAAACAAAATATTTTTGTCTGCCAGAAAAAAAAGATGCATGGCCAAAAACAATTTTAATTTTAATGGCAGTAATGCAATGTATATGCTTACCGCAAATTAAACGCAAACAATTATTAAAAAAATATGTTTGCAATTTGAGTTTAGTTTCGATGCAAATAAGACAAGATGAAGCAGAGACGAACACGAGCCCGAAAGTTGTAGATACCTATTTTGCTAAATAATTGTATCAGATTCTGCTCAGGATTGAAGATAATTAAATTATTGATTATTTGTGGCAGGTTTTATATATATTACTAGCTTGCTCACCCCCAAGAGGCCAAACAATGAACTGAAAGCCTAATCTTATGAAAATCGGTTGAGTTCTGGTCGAGTTTTGGGGCTGGTAAATTTTGAACTATGTCTATATAGGATAGTTGAAGGTATACCCCGGCTTAACCCGGACGCGATCAGCTCTATGGCTTTTTGAGCATGTAGCTTTGTTTTAGCCCTTCCGCCTCAGCCCCTTTGACAGCATGTTATTTCGAATGCGGTCGATAAATGAATTTTTTTAAGCAAACAATGTTCTAAGCGCATTGAAAAATATTTTCAGTCATTATTCATGAATTGTGAATGTTTTTCACTGTAATCAATAAAAATAGGGGTTCTTGTATATTGATTTACTAATACTAATTAAGTAATCAAGCTATTCGTGCGTAAGCGTTACGTCCTCAGAGGCATTAAGCGATTTATTTAAGTAACCAAGATATTACAAATCCTTTAAGCTCTTTAAAGGAGTACAGGGTAAATCAAAGGCAACCCCATTATGTCCACAAATGTTTATATATATAAATGGAATTAGTTTCAAAGTATCATGAATAATAAATGAATATATGAATAGACGAATTTTGTGTAATGCGTATTTATAATTCAGATAGTAAAGAAGCTTTGTTAAAGGACAAATTGATATGGTGTGAAACGTAGGCTATTGTTTCAATGTTATTTGTTTAATGTGGTAGTTGAAGCATTAAACGCACTGTTAACAGCTAATTAATATAAATGCGTGTGATTTAGCATCTGACTAAACTGGGCTAAAAATAATAGTTTACTTATAAATTACATTAATATTTATGCAACTTTAATTGATTTCCCAAATTAAATATTTGTAAAGTGAATTTTACAATACCTGTGAAAATTCTAATCCTCAGCGACCTGGCAGCGCGCAATGTACTAATCGACAACAATAAGACATTGAAAATATCAGATTTCGGTCTGTCTAGACATGGCATCTACACAAATACCAAAACACGCAAGGTACGTCCTTCAAATGAAACGAAGTCATAATTATAATTTAATGTTTTATCATTTATTTAACATGTAGTTACCTTTGCGATGGCTTTCCATTGAAGCCATACGGGATAATGTCTACTCGAGCAAGAGCGACATTTGGGCATACGGTGTTGTGCTCTGGGAGATTGGCACACTGGGCGCATCGCCATATCCCACTATAAGCAACAGTGAGCTGATACCGTTTCTATTAGCGGGCAATCGCCTGGAGCGACCCGAGATTTGTACACCTCAGGTGTA
The DNA here is from genome assembly GCF_030788295.1 of Drosophila virilis. NCBI lineage: Eukaryota > Metazoa > Arthropoda > Insecta > Diptera > Drosophilidae > Drosophila > Drosophila virilis. Next base: position 15,067,273 of record NC_091546.1, on the reverse strand, counting down.
CACAATAATGCTGCAGTGTTGGCTGGAGGAGCCCGAAGAGCGGCCCACATTTGATGCACTTTACAAGGTATTAAGCCCTAAGACCACCTATGTGGACATTAACAGTCTGAGTGATGATTATGTGTTTCCACCGATTAAAGAGTAAATGTTGAAATGCAATTTAATTAGTACAATTGTTATTTAAGTTAAATCTATATGTATTTTAAAAACTAATTCCAGCCTTTTGTCATGCTTTTATAAAGCATGTTGAAGGCAGCTTGATCAAAAGCCCACTAGAACCTAGTCGAAATCTAAATGTTATTCAATTCTGATGTATACGAATACAAATTTTGATGTGCTGTGAGCTAGAAAACACAATATTGTTAATAAACATTAATGTTTGTAAACCCTTTAAAAGTAGCTCTAAATATGTCTGTAAATGACTGTCTATGTCATAGCATTCCACAATATGTTTATATATATAAATATATATCTGTATATATATATATATATATATATATATATATAAATATATATCTGTATATATATATATATATATATATATATATATATATATATATATATATAAATCAATTCGCGTGATAAATCTAAGTAAATGTGAAGATAGCGAAATATAAGTACACTCTACTGTCAATATATGAGCGAAAATATCGCAACAAGGATTTTAATAAATGCGTCAGAAAAACTCAGCTTTGTTGTTCTTACTTAACGCTTAATGCCATAAATTTCATTCCACGCCACGTAACGCTTCACATCCTCCGGTGAGACGCTTTTTGAGACATGCTGCAGTGCGCACATAAAGTCCGACATGGTTACGGCAGGCAGCTGTACAGTAATGAAAATTATCCAGAGTTTTCCTCTAGCTTAATAAAAAATTCTACATAATTTACTGCCATATTTTACCTGCTGTGCGTCAATTGAGTCTATCTCTGAGCTACTTAGAGCTCGCAGCGGCTGCATGGCCGCATAACGGCACAGGCTATCCATGTCTGCGCCCGAGTACCCTTCAGTTAACTCAGCTAGCCCTTGAACCTGTGCTTCGTCAAGGTTATGATGCACTTGTTGTATAAGTTTCTCGATTATCTGTTGACGTGCTGGCGCCTCAGGTAGCGAAACGTAGATTCGTCGCACAAACCGCCGACGGACGGCTTCGTCAAGCTCCTGGGGGCGGTTGGTAGCACCGATGATAACAATGTGATCATCTTCGTTCGTTGCCGCGCCATCTAATTGTATAAAAAACTCGTTTTTCAATCGCCTTGAGCTTTCATGCTCATTATCCGAGCGCTGCGATAGCAATGAGTCCACCTCATCCATAAATATAATCTACAAGAAAATGAAGCTTTTAATCTTGATTATACCAATTAGGCTCTACCTACGGCTGGTTGATGTACGGCGGCAACAGCAAATAGCGTCTTGACCAATTTCTCACCTTCGCCCACCCACTTGGAGGTTAGCGAGGACGGATTGATGCTAAAGAACGTTGCCCTTGACTGAGACGCAATGCACTTGGCTATTAGAGTTTTTCCAGTGCCAGGTGGGCCAAACAACAAAACACCGCGAGGCGGACGACGTACACCCTTGAACAGATCTGGACGCTGTAGGGGATGTATAATGGTTTCCATAAATGTTGATTTAGCATACTCCAGACCGGCTATATCCTCCCAAGCTGTAAAATGATAGAACAAAAACCCTTAGACACATAAACGATTATATTTGTAACTGCACTCACCTATTGGCTTGTATTTATGCATGCTTTCTCTCATAATTTGTTCAACCATTAAGGGATCCAAATGTGCCAAAGAGGGTGGCATTGCCACGGCAGCCTTGGCCGGGGTATCCTGCTTCACAGGCACAGCAGCAACATTACTTGATTAAATAGTATATATTAGCTAGATATGATTTTAACTGCACTGTTTATACTGACGCCTCAGTTTGTCCAATGGGCTGCACAAATTTGGCATTTACACTTCGTCCCCGTCCACCCAGCGACTTTTTTCTGTAGTTCATGATATCACTGGGTGCGCCACCAGTTCCACCTGCACCACTGCCTAATCCAGTTCCAGCTGCAACACTTTGTTTGCTCTTCTGGAATGAATAACGAAAAAGAGCGCACACCGAAGATTTAATACGCTTGAACACCCAACCTTTTAATAATGCTCATAGTGCATTGTCCGTATCTAAAAAGCACAGGGAAAATAGTTAATAGAAGTAGACGGAAAGATGGACATGTCAATATCGCCTTTTTGAGACAATATTATGATACTTCATTCTAGGGTACACAATATCAGCAGTTGGCTATAATAAGATGCATGGTTACCTTCATATCATGCAGCATTAATTGTTCACGTGCCGTACGAAATCCATCGAAAGCTGGAGACGCTGTTGCTGTGGACACTGTGGGCACTGGTATGCAGAGTGGTATCCTGTTGCTGTTGGCCATGGGCCGTTGCAGTTCGTTTGTTGTGATTTCATCACGTATGCAGCTTTCATATCTACCCCGACACTGACGCTCGAACGCATTTTCAAGGGGTACGGACCATTCGACGGGCATTCCAGCAGCGGCACGTCGACGACGACTCTGGGCCAGCAGCTCTTGACATCCACTTAAACAATCTTGCATGTACGTCTCCGTGCATCTGGCACTTTCACGTTTATCCTGATGCTGTTTAAGCACATCATAATGGCTGGCTTCATTTAGGTTGCTATAAGATAAAAGAATTCTTTAATGCTGTTCAATGTGCGCGTTTCCTATTTCCAATAACCCTGTAGCGTGTGCCAGTAACAATTTTTGTGCGCGCCATGCATTTTGTTTGTCGCCAGAGCTGGCTTCGCTGGCTAACCATATTGCTTCGTTGGCTGCATAGGCCGCGGTCCATGGTTGCGCGGACATGATGTATATAATGAATTAATTTAAGAAACAACAAATTAAATTTTTCCCGGCCTGATCTTATGCTGCAAGTGGCGGCTGGTCGATAACTGTTCGATTAACTGTGCAGCTCTGCGCACTGCTGCTCGCAGTCATAGCAGCCAGCTTTTGTTTGGCTGCTTAACTATTATCGATAGCAAACGATCAATTTTAACACATCATGTGTTCAAATTCAAAATAAAAGTTTAGTTTAAGCTTAATGTTTTAAAATTGTAACGGAATATAGACAAATATGTTACATAAGCTAGAACGCAAGTGATATTTGGAGTATCTAATTTAATAAAATGCATATGGTTTTTGCCCACAATTGGCTTCAATTGGAATTAATTGATGTTTAATTACCAAGCTTGCGTACTGCATTCAATTGAGTTGCGCGCCAGTGTTCAATAGTTGCCTGAATACCCCTCACGGCGACGCACACACACAGACACACACCGAATCACACGTATTTGGGTAGCCCAGGTAGGTTATCTGCTCTAGGTTAAATCAGATTTCTTCATCAGTGGCCAAACGTGTAGCCAGACACAGACGCATTTTATCGCGGCATCATTTGTGGACTCACGTTGCGCAAATATATATAGTTGTATACAAAAATGCCACATCTAACAAGCTGGACGCAGTTACGGCCCCGGTGACTGGTTTCAGGTTGGGTTCAAAACATGTTGCGCACAGCGTCAGATCGCCGTGCAAGTCTCTTATCGCACGCGACATTAAGATAAAAAGCAGCTAGATATAAGATAAATCTGCCATAAAAGGCGCACTGTATGCATTGAAACCCTCTCAGTTTACATGCACTTCCGCACGGTTTTAACAGCGTCTGCACGCAACACGGTTTAATTGGATTCCACGGAACACCGCAGGACGACTTCAAGATGTGCCTGCCCAATCGCGTCAGCGGCTCCGCCATACAAAGCTTGACTACAGCCATTGGTGGGTGAATTTCTCAGAAGATGCTGCCTGCCAACATCTGCTAAGAAACTGAAACTCTTGCAGGTAATCTGATTTGCTTTAACTTCGGCCTCATGTTTGGCATAACACCGGCACACATGACTCTCTACGAGTCGGAGGCACTAACGCCCCTCAACACAGTCACAGATCCGGCGGGCACCGCCTGGTTAACTGGCTATCTCTTTCTGAGCGCCGCACTGGGTGCTATATTTTCCGGCTGCCTGGCATTACGCATCGGTCCCAAGTCCGTGCTACTCTGCTGTGGACTACTTCAGATTGTAAGTCATCCGGAGCTTAACAAATTTCCGGCGAATCGCATTTAATGTATCACAGTCACGACTAATTAGTGGCATTTATACTCGAAGACATTATTCGCACAGCTAAGGGCATTGACTAATCGTTGGTATATAAATGTTGTGTAAGCTTAAGCTGAAGGCAACGAGATATAAAATATATACATATATCACCGGCAAGCTTCAATTCGAAGACATCTTCGGAATGCCCAAGAAGTGCCAATTTTAAATTTTAACCGACTATTCACATACTCTAATCATTTCATTAACTCCGAATTCGAAAGTTTCTTATTGATATTATTCTTACCCATATCCAAATATCTTCTAAATTTATTTTCTGATTTTAGTTCGGCTGGTTTTCCATACATTTTGGCTTCGACATTGTGCACATCTATGCCTCGCGCATGTTTGGGGGCGTGGCAGCTGGTGCGGCATTCGTAGTGCTGCCCATTTTTATCAATGAAATTGCCGAGACGCGGGAGAAGGCCGCCCGTTTGACCTTTACCATTGAACTGTGGCGCACATTGGGCATACTATTGGGCTTTGTGGTGGGCTTTTATGTGTCCTACGATCATGTGAATATTGTGGGCTGCATTTTGTCGTGTGCCTTCTCGCTGGTGTTCCCCTTTGCGCAGGAGAGCCCGCATTACTATTTGCGCAAGGGCAATTTGGCCAGTTTGGAGAAGTCGCTGCGCTGGTATCGCGGCATACGTGACCTTGATGACCGCGACCAGCCCGAGTATCTGAACGAGCTGGCCGAGTTCAAGGCGGAAATGAAGGGTCAGAGCCAGGGCATTGGCTCTGCGCCCTATTCCCATAGCTATGTCGTGCGTTTGATCTGTGTTAGCTTTCTGCTAACGATTTGCGGCAAGCTGAGCGGCGTCTTTGTGGAGCTCAATTATGCTGCCGATTTCCTGGGCCGCACCGGTTACTCAACGGAGCTGAACTATGTGCTGCTCGCCGCTGCGCAGTGCGTGGGTGCACTCTTCGCACGCCTCATCGGTCCGCAGCTGCCGCGCAAGGTAACTCGGCCACCATTTTCGTCTTTCACCATTTTCCCACACTCCCCAGCCAATTTTCATATTCGATATTTGTCATTGCAGCTGTTGCTTTGCCTCTCCTCGCTGCTCGCCGCTGTTCCAGTCATCACCTTGGCCCTGTTCAAGCAATTTGGATCCAGTTGGTCTCTGGGCATCTGGTGCGAGCGTTATCTGCCCATCGTTCTGCTCGCCGCTCAGCTGTTTTTTGTCAGCTTTGGTCTCTATCCCCTGGCTGCTGTCGTCAGCAGCGAAGTGCTGCCCACAAAGGTAAGGAATATATTGACAACATTTAATATTAGCTGCAGGAAAATTCACGCCTACTTCTACACCCAAAACCCAAGGAATAATACCCTATATTGCCCAATTAACAGTCTTAAAGTCACTTCCTTGGGCTTACAGTTTAAAAAAACCACCAACTCAATTTTTTAAGAAGATTCGATTTTAAATATTTTCACAAATGTTTACACTGTAAACAGAGTATTGCGCGATTCTGATTGTTAAGCCTATTAATAATGTTGTGCAAAAATTCTCTGCGGCCCACAATGCAAACTAAAGGTTGAATTTCCCTGGAAGTCAATTGTAATGTGTGAAGTATTGGCGCATTTGTTTACGCAGAGTTGGAAGGTAAAATGGCAGCTGGCGAATATTGTACTTGACTGTAAACAATTATGTAGCATACTTTTCAGCGCAATGTAAAACACATGCATATCAACAATCTGATTTCGTTGTAAGCTTCATTATAGATATTTCTTGTAATTGGAATGCAATAATACGAACGAATATTTCAATTAAACAATTTGCAAGAAGTTCAGAATTATGCAGAGTTATGCAATTCAGCGAATCCTGCAGTCGACAGACTATTATTTACTTGATGGCATACTAACTTTGCTTAACTGAATGAAAATATAAATATTATAATTATGTTCTGAGGGAAATAGGACTAATTATAATAAATTGAATTAATAATATTGATTGTTTGTTGGCAGCTGCATGACCTGCTCTACTCGTTGGCCTCGAGCGTCTCCTGGCTGCTGCTCTTTGGCATGATTGAGGTGAGTAATTAAAAGAAGGCCAAAGCTACTAGAATTAAGCAATTTAAGCTCAATTATATATGCATGCATACTTTTTGGACAGGCTTTCAATGCGGTCAAGTCAACACTCGGTCCTGGTCTAGTGCTGTACCTGTGGGTCTTTGCAGCCGCTTCGATATTTGTGGGCCTCATTTCGCTGCCGCTGCTGCCGGAGACACGCAACCGTCGTCCCTCGGCCGTGCAACGTGAAATGGGCTATGTGAGGCAGGAGGGCGTTGCCAAGGTGGCCAGCGCAATTAATGGCCACATTTCGACTCACATCTGAACAATCAAAGCCAACTGCAATTAGTGTGTAAGCTTTCGGTACATAATATAAGTAAAGCACAAATTAATTTAAATGATACAAAAGACCGTAGCATGGTATTTAATTTGCAGCATGTTAATTTAATCATGGCAAGTGCCGTCCCAATTATTGGCCAATCTACATGACAACTGACATAATTCGCTCTGATGAAATTCACATTCAATGCGGAACAACAGACCAACCATTTGCCTATGATCTTAGCTTATCTAATCTTGCCTCACATTTTTTAATACAATGAATATGCTAGGCAACTGTGCAGAACTCTTTGCGATGGCAGACATACCTACGAATACTATTTCTTGGCTTTCGTCTAAGTAATCGATCTAACTATGGAACAACTTAATTTAAATTGATCTGTGCCCAATCAATTGCTTCAATTTGCAATCATTTAGATAGTTCGGGCTCTTAAGTGATAGGGAAGCGCAAACAAATATTTGCATGCATATTAAACATACAGAAAGGTAAGATGAAACGTGGTATTAGTAAGAAAAGGTACTTGATGAAATAAAATAAAATATGATATGGATTCTTTTCATTAGTATTATTATTGTTATGTTTATGTTAATTATTATTATTTTTATAATTATTATTATTATCATTTTTTTTTGTTATTAGTATTTTATGATTGTTATTGCTATTAGTATTATTTTTGTTATTGTTATTATTATCATTTGATTTTTGTATTGCCTCAGTATTATATGTGACTATTATTAATTAATTTTAATATTATTATATGAATTTTAATCGTCAATGTATTGTTAATACTTTAAAAATTATTATTATTATTACTCTTATAAATATCATCCTCATGAGCTTAGGGAAATTTATAACAGCGTCTGCCCTGGCATTTTTAGCCCAGAGCCTTAATCCTAAGTTTATTTAACAGTTCAGTTACCCAAAATATAAATATATAGTGTATATTTAACAGTTCAGCTACCCAAAATAAAAATAAATAATGTTTATTGAGATTTATGAATGCTTTCAAGATAACCTAAATTTCCATTTCCTACTAACCAAAATTTGCTCAAAAGTATGAATTAAACAAATTTGGCACACCCTAGAGGGCGTGACTCTCTCCGAATTGGATTAAATCAGCCACAAGCAACACTTTCTCCTGTCCCCACATGGCACATGGCAAACAGACAGGGTAAACAATATGAACATTTACAGCCTTGCCCACTAATCCAAATTTACGCGGCCAATTTGTGAATATCATGAAAGATATGTGTTCTTCATAGTTGTACTGACGTTTGCGCCTATCTCTAGCAAATAAACGTATTTGAATAAAATTTAGAATGGGTCTGTTTAATCTTTGGGCTACTGATATGAGAGCGCCATGAAAACGTGATTAATGCGCACCCAGTGCCCGACTCCCGGCACCAAGCCGCCATTCAACACGCCAAATGGTGCCATTACAATGACGCGCCTTTATTGGATTTGCGATTTCGAGCACATATCAGAACAGGAAAAAAAATGAAAAACAATAATGAGCACTTGAGAAGATTGAATGCCCTATTTGTGTGAATGTAACTTTTTAAATGCCCTATTCTACTTTTTAGGACATTTTAATTAAATACTTGACTTATATTTTCGACTTTCTGAAATGTTCTTTCATACTTCTTATCTCCTTAAATATATTATAGACATGCAAATTGACACATATTGATAGATTGGTGTCGATGTTTTATTAATACCTGCACCTACGATTGCCATATAAGAAATTTCTGTATCAAATCCAAGCTCCTATGCAACGCATTTGGTGAGGGTAAAATAAATTAGACAGTGCAACAATAATCACAGTAGTCGCCACTAAAACAAAACAATGCACATCGACAGTCTCGACTGAGGCAATTCGAATATTTGCTGCACTTGTTGCTGTTGCTGTTGTTGTTGTCGTAGATTTACTTAGCTCTCGATGCGAAGAGCATAATTACGTGAAGATAACAATAATCCGAATAGTCTGTGCTCTCTCATACGTACTGTCCGCTGTCTCTGTATCTGGGCTGGCTTTATAATCCCTACTCGGTTTTTGTGCGATTTAAATAGCATATATAAAAGTTATCATGCAGTAACTACGCCTGGTTAGTTCGCCACGAGCATTGGCCCCGGCACTCAGGCAGCAGGCGTGGACAGAATACCGCCCAGCCCACCCAAACCGACAGAAAGGATAATGACAGGCGTCTATTGAGCCGGCAAATTCACACGTAAATTGAATCGCAAAGCTTGTGCACTATCCCACAGATAAAATGGATAAAGTTAAGAGCACAATGGAAACGAAAGGCGATGTTAAATTTCAATATCTGGCTGCAATATTCGGTTAGTGAGCTGTGTCTCTTACTCGAATCAAACCAATTGATAAAACCAAACCGTGCATTAAATATATATTTATATAAGTGAGTGTGTGTGTGTGTGTGTTGCCTGGATTTTCCGTGTCATTAAAAGGCACTAAATTGCAAATTTAACACCCAGTACAATGTATGCAAACTTTTTTAAGAACTCAAAAAAATAAACCTCTATAAATATATAAAAGTGAAAATAGCTTAAAAATTCATGCTGGACAGTTATTTTTTTTATCAATGTTTCAATTTTTCCAATTCAATTACTTTGCAAAAAACTAATGTGCAAATGTGTTTTGACTGCCGGAAAGCGACAATTCCCAGCTGCATAAAAGGGCTAAATATGTTTTTGTGCATTAAGCTCGGTCCTTAAATAAATTGTAAAGCTAGAATATTGCAGTTGGCAATGCAATAAAATTGATAGACTCGCAAAGTCAATTGTTAAATGGTTTATCCTGACTGATTGAGTGATTGACTGACTGATTGGCGATTTGTTAAGCTGCTAAGACTAAAAGTACCGTTCGTGTATTAAAGTAGGGGAATCGGAAAACTCCACTGGTAAGAGTGTAAAATTTGTTGAAATGACAAAAGCTTCTTTAAGCCCAAAGCAAGCAACAATTTATGCATCGCCTGGGGCTTTAACTCATTGCGAATTTTAACGCATTTAGCAACAAGAAATCAAATCTAGTTAGCCAAAGACTAGACTGTTGTGTATTATTAAACTAAGACAAGAGAATTAATAATTAAATATATAAATTTAAAAAAATAATAATCAATACCTCTTTCTCAACTCTTCTTCTTCACTGGCCTTGCAGTAAACATCGTATCCATATCCTTTGGCGCCTATTGCGGCTGGCCTTCCTCTAGTTTTCTGGAACTAAGCAGCGATGCGAGCCCGCTGGAGACGGGTCCCCTGACCAAGCAGGATCAGGGCAATGTGGCATCGGTACTCTGCCTCGGCGGACTTGTGGGCAATGTGTTCTTCCTTTGGCTGGCCGAGAAAATTGGCCGAAGGCAATCGATGCTCTGGGTGGCGCTGCCCTCGCTGGTAAGTGAACGGCGATTGACCAAAATGAGATTTATCTTAGCAGAGAGTATTTCCTGCAGCTGGGCTGGATTGGCATACCGTATGCACGCAACCCGAACCATCTGATAGCGGCGCGATTTCTGGGCGGCATGGCCGGCGGTGGCTGCTTTGGCGTGATACCCGTTTACACGGCGGAGCTGGCCGAGGACAGGTGAGCGGGTGGCATCTAGCCCAGCTACGCCGGCTTTAATTTCTACTATCTGTTCTGCTTCACACAGCGTACGCGGCATATTAGGCACACTGCTGGTGCTCTCCTGCAATATGGGCGTGGTCACGGCCTTTGTACTGGGCTATTACTTCAACTATGCGACCGTGGCCTGGATTGTGTCTGTGTTGTCGTTAGTGTTTCTGGTTTGCTTCTGGTTCATGCCCGAGACGCCGCAGCATTTGGCGCAGAAGCACAAGCTGCAGGAGGCGGAGCATGCCTTGCGCTATTATCGCAACATACGTGCCCGCCCCTCCAAGGAGCTGAGCGAGCAGCTGCAGCTGGAGCTGCACAAGCTACGCGCGCCCGAAAAGGCCGACGAGGCTGGCGACGATATCGCTGACAGCGCTGTCACCTGGTCGGACTTTGGTAAGCCAAATGCTGCCTGTAAAATTAATCTTCGTCCATCTAAATCCAGCCTCATTTGCCAACCGCAGCGGATCGTAAGGCGCGCAAGGCGTGCTTCATTGGGCTGGGCCTGCTGGCGGCCAATCAGGGCTGCGGCTGCTTTGCCATGCTCAACTACACGGCGCTGATATTCGAGAAGTCCGGCTCCAGTCTGTCGCCCACCGTATCCGCTATAATCGTCGGCTTCATACAGCTGGTGGGCTCTTATGTGTCCACCTTGTTGGTGGAGCGTGCGGGCCGCAAGCTGCTGCTGCTCGTCTCCGCGGTAGGCATTTGCCTCAGCCAGGTGGTCATGGCTAGCCACAGTTACCTGAAGGTGCTGGGCTATGACACGGCGGGCCTTGATTGGGGGCCCATTGCTGCCTTCTCCTTTATGCTGTTCATCGCCTCGTGGGGCCTGTTGACGCTGCCGTTCCTGGTCATATCCGAGATAATGCCGCCAAAGATACGCAGCACGGCCAGCATGCTGCTCATGTCCATACTCTGGCTGCTCTCCATGCTAACCATTAAGGTGAGCCCCAATCAACAATGGCCAACAGCTGCCTGACACTAACTCTATCCTCCTGTCTATTTGCCACACTCAGCTCATACCACTGCTGACTGCAGCGTGGGGCATGCATGGCACTGTGCTGTTCTTCGCTGGCTGCTCCCTGGCCGGTGCCCTGTTTATTGCCATCTTTCTGCCCGAGACGAGGGGCAAGACTATTGAAACCATTTTGGCCAGCTTATAGTTAGTTAAGCTAAGCTTGGCAACAACTGTAAATTGTTTTCTTTTGGTTTTTTTTTTTTTAATTTAATTGTTGTTTTAATTACAATACTGCGGGTATTACCCACATTTTTCAGGACTTTCATTCACACCGCGAGCGTTTGAAATTGAACATAATTTATGTTTATCGGTCACAAAATGAAACTTAGCCCGCACATACTGCTTAACCAAGATACATGCTTTGGCTCAAATACTTGGAACTAAGAGTACCCGAAAAAATCCCCCATTTCAACCTTTCAACAGAATTTGCACAAAGATCATTGAAAATTAATTTAAGGCTTATCGGATGGTAAGCAAAAAGTGTCAGACAACCGCATTCCGCGCATTTTCCACACTTGCGGGTGGAATTTATAACAACGCCGCCTCAGTGTACTATACCTAAGATTGCAGCATTGATCAGCAAACAGTCAGCTAGTCAGTCAGGACAATCAGTTTTATATATAGAGAGCTTAAGTGTTATAGATGTTTCTTATATAAATAATTTCACGCATACATTCTCCAGACAAGTCGCGTCTTTGTTATAAATCTAGTCAGCCTTAACACACTATATTCCCCTTGAACTTGCCCTCACCTATACACATACGCACGTCCCCTGTAGGCGTCCTATAAAAGACTTCTTTGATTAGATTAAAGAGTTCTCTCCACAGATAAGCGCATATTTACGACCTGAGCACAGCTTCAATCGTGCGGCGGAATGCAGGTGCATTAAAGATAAGCGAGATTGTTTTTTTGTATTAACTTTTAAATATAAATTACAAATTTCCCACCCACATTGACCAACATTAATTAAATTTTTTGCTATATAAATTATCTGTTTGTTAATATTAACTGAGTGTGACCGTTTAAATCAGGTGTTTGACTGCGACTGTAAATATCTGACTGTCTATGTTATTGTTATCCACATGCAGACAGACTAACATACATACATGCGTACATGCACACATGCACTCATACATGCAAGCATGCAGACATTTGTACATATATACATGCATGAATGCATGCATACATACATACATACTTTGAACAAATTAACGCTTGTGAATATCATACTTCGTATAAATATAACACTTTCAATAAATACTACAGTTGTAATGGAAGCTTGAAAGCCTGCAGCCCTTACTTGAATTTATGAGAATCGCATAGGGGGCACTATTCATAAGTCTTTTTGTACTATGCTTGTTTACAAACTGAAAAAAGTTTGTGGAATTTTGTCCATTCGTCTGTTCGTCCGACCCTCTGTTCGTTAAAATGTTTTGTAGATTTGTTCACAAAGGCAAAGAAATTAAGCTTTTAAAGCAATCTCTATTGTCTTGCCTTAGATTAATTGAAAGCCCCATTTTTTAGATGGGTTTTTGCTTTGGCTATGTTGAAAAAGTCGCCTTCTGCTAGTACTGGCATCCAAATAGTATATTAAAGTCTACTTATAGGAGAATACAGAATTGCGCTGGCAAGTGCTTTCTACAAATGTGTAGTGCCACATAGTAGCTATACGCAGACAAGTCTAAGTATGGGCTTATGACATGTTCTAGAAAAGTTACGGCCCTGACCTTCCCCAATACCATTTGACCTTTAAAATTATTTCGCAAGCTGAGGGAAGGCAATAGTTTGTTTGGCTTATGAAACTCCAAACAAGCTCAGCAAATATTTGGCTATAAAGTCTTATTGCGAGTCTTTCGTCTGGCGTGAGTGTTATTTATTTAGGGATTACCCGTGTGGATCAGGGTTTTATTTAGCACATTTGTAGAAAAACATTTTCAACGACGGCCGAGACATGCTATCAGTTTTCTTTTAATAAGGCTCAATTCCTGGTTTTACAAAACTTTCACTTTATACCCACGCTTTCGACAGTCAAATGGGTTACTGAAGGGTTCTAAAAGTTTAGATGGAAATTTGATTGTAGTACGCAAGACTTCCTGCTTAGCATATATCTGATGGAAGGGCCTTATGCGGTATGGCAGGAAAATCTATTTCATCAGATATGTATCTGAAATGCAGTTAGTCTTCTAGTTGTATGATCTAGGGTATCTAGGGGTATTCTCCAGTAAGGAAGCAGCTCTCTGAGAAGAGAGGAGGGTTTGTGTAGCCCTATCGCCACAGTCGGACAAGCCTTCTTTTTAAGAACGCCATTCCAACGTGTTTAAAATAAATCATCTTGTACATAAGCTCATATAAAATAATTATAATCTTTGTTATTCTTGACTTTCCTTATGAAATACTTGCTCGCACCAGGCATGTTTTAATCTTTATATCAACTAAATCTAATCCCTTAAGTGTTGCCCGACTTTGGCAAACACTGATTTTACGGCCTGCCATTTGTGACGTCTCTGAACGTTTGTAATATGAAAGCCGTAGACTGAGTCCACACAATAACAATTTTATAGTTTGTTAACCATCTACCTTCATGGATGTCGAAATGATACAAATGCCGGCGTATTCTTATTCGTAGACGTGCCATGCAGCTATCGAGACGTTTTTAGAGAGGTCCACAGAATGTCGAACTTCTTGCAGAATTCGCTGTTGAATCAGAAAACGCGCTACCAACTCTTGGCGACTGTCATAGGTATGTCATAAGCAGCGTGGAATATTTTTAATCTCCAGTTTGGATTTACTATTTTATCACAATTTACTATTTAATAGTAAACATTATAACATTTGGCCATGGCGTTGGCATCGGCTGGCTGTCGCCCACGCTTACCAAAATACAAACACCGGACACACCACTCGACTTTAAAGTGGGCATCGATGAGATATCCTGGCTAGGTTCAATGCTGGGCCTGGGCAGTCTGTTTGGCAATTTGACGATAGCATTTCTGCTCGAACGGATGGGTAGAAAATTTTGCATCTATTTGCTAGCAGGACCTTATGCGGTACGGTAATACATTTGATTTATAGCTGAATGTTTTTTTGCTCATTCAAGTTTATCTTCAAGTGCTTATGGATTCTGATATATTGCGCCTCGAATGTGAGTTACTTGTATGTGGCTCGCTTTCTGTGTGGATTTACGGGAGGTGCGGGCTATTTGGTAGTCCCGATCTATATCAGCGAAGTCGCCGACAGCTCGTGAGTATTTGTCACTAAAAGGAAGTCCATGTTTTCTATATCTATATATCTATATATTGCCTTCTATATCGGATCCCCTGCAGCATTCGCGGTTCCTTGACTTCCATGGTAATGTTATCTGTCAACTTGGGCGTACTGGTTGGCTATATACTAAGCACCTATCTGGCTTATCATGTCGTGCCCTTCTTGGCCATAATATTGCCCATAGCGTACTTCTTGGCTAATCTTTTGCTGCCCGAAACGGCGCCGTATCTCCTAAATCACAAACAGCCGCACGCAGCTGAGACGTCTTTTAAGTACTATCAAAATCAGCGAAGGGGCATGGGGCAGGCGTCCAAAGCGGACTTCGAGGAAATGCGATTGGCCATAGACGCTCAGCAGGCACAGAATACGACAGCCTTAACTTATAAGGATTTAAGTAAGCACTCATGCGATCCAAAATTGTATTCCTTGCTGACAATCCCTTACAGTTACCAGGCCGGCACTGAAGGCCTTTGCAGCTTCTGTTGTGCTCTCTCTGGGCTACCAGTTCAGCGGCATCTTCAGCTTCATTAACTACATGTCGACTATATTTGAGGCATCCGGCTCTATACTGGATGTGAATACTTGCACCATTATCATTGGCGTGGTGCAGATTGTGGGCGTTTATACCTCGACCATATTTGTGGACATTATAGGACGTCGCATACTCATGCTGATCTCCACACTGGGCGTCGCTTTGGGCTGCATCGTCTTTGGCTGTTTCACCTACTATGCCCAGCAATATGATCTGAGCGATGTTAACTGGCTTCCATTGGTCCTGAT
The DNA here is from genome assembly GCF_030788295.1 of Drosophila virilis. Taxonomy (NCBI): domain Eukaryota; kingdom Metazoa; phylum Arthropoda; class Insecta; order Diptera; family Drosophilidae; genus Drosophila; species Drosophila virilis. Next base: position 15,052,005 of record NC_091546.1, on the reverse strand, counting down.
GATAATTATCATCTATTTGGGCAACGTTGGACTTATTGGAGTGTTTTTCGTAGTGCTCGTCGAACTTTTTCCAGCCAAGGTAGCAATACGAATAGTTAACTACAGCCTACAATTTATTTCCATATTTCCACATCTTGCATTCTTTCCCCAAATAGAAGAATTGTTTGCAATCGCAGGCTCTTCAATTTCCATTTTAAAGATTTTCCATATTCCTTGCCATACATCATAGGCTGACTGTATTTCCTCATTCCCATTAATTCTCTCGCTTCTCTAGATACGATCGCTGGCCACATCCATATCGGTGGTGTTTCTGAGTGTTCTGGTCTTCGGCACGCTGAAATTGTTTCCGCTGCTGCTCCATTACTTTGGTATATCGGTGACTATGTGGTTTTCGGCAGCTTCCAGTTTTTTAACTTTTGTATACTTTTTGTGTTTCTTGCCGGAGACCAAAGGCAAGTCTATGATTAAGGACTGAGAAGTCGGCGTCTATCTGTTGCAATAAATTTATTTAGACTTAACCTAAACACACAACTTTTACTGGAAGTAGTAAAGGGCTTTATGAAGCTTTATCAGCAGTTGGGTCAACGTAACACCTAGCTCTCCAGCCCAGACAAATCTTTATTTTAGACAACTTCTAAACTGTGCGCCAGTCATTCGAGCCATGAGATTTGACTGGACACAACACCATGCAGTTGACATCGGGCGCATTGTTTGAGCACACAAATTGCCTGCTGAATCGCAGAAATCGTTACCAGTTTCTGGCAACGTTTCTAGGTGAGCTCGCCATACAATTTGTAGATGTTTCTCTAAGCAACTCTATAACGGATTTCGTTTGGTTCAGTGAACATTTCGACCTTCGCGCATGGCATCGGCATAGGTTGGATGTCGCCGGTGATGCGGCAACTGCAAACTCCGGAGTCGCCACTCAGCTTCGAGGTGTTCGTGGAGGAGCTATCCTGGATTGGCTCATTGCTGGGCATTGGCAGTGTCATAGGCAATTTGCTGGCCGGTTTTCTTCAGGATCGCATTGGACGCAAGCCCATTATGTTTGCCCTAACTGTGCCGTATGTGGTGAGTAGGAGATTTAGCTTGTCACACGTTGGGCCCCACACTTATCCTTTGGGCTTGTAGTGCTTCTGGCTGTTGTCCTACTTTGCGCAGAGCGTGGAGTATCTGTACTTGGCTCGCCTATTGGCTGGCATAACGGGCGGCGGTGGCTATATTGTGTTTCCCATATTCATCAGCGAAATCTCGGATGCCAGGTAGGTTCACCTAATTAAAGAACTTCTCTTTTGATTAATTGAGCACTTGGCTATCCTACAGAGTGCGCGGACGTCTTAGTTCCTTCGTCATGCTCTCTGTCAACATGGGCGTGCTGGTGGGTTATATATTATCCACAAATGTTGGCTACTTTACGGCACCCTTTTGTATTATACCTCTGCCCATTTGCTATTTTATAAGCAATCTCTTCCTGCCCGAAACGCCGTTCCATCTCATAAACAAGGGCAAATTTGGGGCAGCAGAAAAATCATTCAGATTCTATAAGAACGTCAGAGATGATGACAAACGTTCCATGTTGGAGTTCGAGGACATGAAACTAAAGCTGACCAAAGAGCGTGCCTTGAACGTAAATGCCTTTAATTACAAGGATTTCGGTACGTAGTTGAGATCCTGACTATCCCTCTTTGAATGCCGCAACCTATCCTTTGTTACCTTCTCAGCTACCAGACCTGCCCTCAAGGCCTATGCCGTCGCCATGGTTCTTATTCTGAGCAATCAATTCACCGGCACCTTCTGCTTTATCACCTACATGTCGGATACCTTCGCTCTGTCACACACCACTCTGGACATCAGCATGTGCACCATTGTCATCGGAGCCGTACAGATTGTGGGCACCTATACAACCACATTGATTTGTGATAGATTCGGACGCAAGATTCTACTATTGATCTCCACGCTGGGCGCTGGCATCTGCCTGGCCACCTTTGGCTGTTTTACCTACTTAGCTCAGCTCTACGATCTGTCCGTGTTGGGCTGGTTGCCTTTGGTGCTGCTCTCTCTGGACGTGTTCCTCTGCAACATTGGTCTGGTGGGCGTCTTCTTTGTTGTCCTGGTGGAGGTGATGCCAGCCAAGGTAAGTCCCTAATTTGAAATCTTGTCCATATCTATAATCTATATTCCTTATAGATCCGCTCGGTAGCTGTTTCCACATTTGTGGTCATCCTTAGCTGCACCGTTTTTGTGTCCCTCAAAATCTTTCCACTCTGCATGCAATATTGGGGCATCTCCATAACCATGTGGAGCTCAAGTCTTGTTGCATTTGTCAGCTTCGTGTATTTTCTGTTATTTCTCGACGAGACTAAGGGCAAATCTCTGCTGGATTCTTAAAAGGCCATGGCTATCAGCTTGGAAGTTTGATAATATAACTAATTTTAAGAATTTAATTTTATAATATAAATTACGATTTAATATTTAATAAAAGTTCAAGGATATTCAATCCAATTTTAATATATATCTCTTTAATCTATGGATTTATTGTCTCAGGAGAACCCTATGCATTCCGGAAGATGGGCATATTTTAAGAGAATTTTATCTAAATACTTGTTTTTATCTCATCTATTTGCTTCACTTGGTTGATTCACTTTCTGTGACTAGTTTAGCTGATAGAATATACCCTGTACTAAATGAAAATATCTACCTGTCCAACTGTATTTCCGCGTCGATCTTGTCAACTAAAGATACTTACAAACTACACTTTAAATTTCAAATATATTTGGGCGTATATCGAGCTCAGCTTATCATTTTATTTCGTGTTAATCTCTCCCATTTGCAAAATATAAACAATGCCATTTTTAGGCACAACTCGAAGACAAGGTTTGTAGTGCTCATTAATATACTTAGCTTTACAATAGGGGAAAGCTTATTAAAAATGGAAAAGCTCTGCTTAGCAGGTGTACAGCAAGCTGCAGAATTTGTCTGTCGATCATTAAGTTAAGAGTACTCGCGTCGAACAGACGTGCGAAAGAGTACAAACGGGAATAATAAGTGTAAATCCTGAGAATTTAGATCAAGGTTAAAGGTCGGAATAAAAGTTCTAGTTGTGTTAGGCTAGACCGACGGTACTTTAGATAGTCAGTGGAATGCATACCCTAAACGCGGAATTAAGCGGGAAACAAAATAGTGGCAGCCCGGCCACAAGCTCAGCTGCCTGGCCATAAACCCCGGCGTTAGCAGGGTTTTACTTGAGGAAATAGTTATAAGAAGGTCAGTAGTTGGATTTTCCAATACCTACACTAGTCACTTAGTCACCATCATCAGTCGTTTTAAGCTTCTATTTATTAGAAGTAAAGGTATAGTATTGGAAATGAGGCGATAAAAGTTTATTAGTTATTGTCTGTCGAGTACTTTTGCTGGATTGTGAGCAAATGCTTTGAAAGGGTTACAGAACCTTTGCTACTGAGGCAACATTAATATTTCAACGATTTTCATGGTTGGGAGGGTAACGACTAGGGTTCGTGACACCTGATCCGTTTTACTTGTGTGTCGGCGCAGCTGATCTGCCTTAACTTAGATATTTTGATTGCTTTAGCTAATTATTACCTTCCACGCATTCATATTGTTAAGTGTGTCTGCTCAGCCGAGCAGTTTGTTAGATAAATAGACCAGTTCATAGATAAATTGTACACTTTATCTTCCAGGGAGGGTTTTTCCGAATTCTAGGATGGCCGCCTATACAATACAGGTTCCCTAAACTTGATAAGTGGGTTCTTGTATTGCATGTGTATTTTGGAAACATATTATTTTATGGCTGTAACAGCTCTGCGATGGGTTGAGGGTAGAACACTCTTGCACATATCTTTCTTAACTAATAGATCATTTTTACTACAGAAATTTGCTGTCTATATTGAGTAATAGGGTTGTTTTTCCTTGTAGCGCTTAGCTTTAATTCTGTATTCAAATATCATAAGGAATTTTGCTATTGTCTGAGGGTATTTCAAATGCTCTCCCTCTGAACATCTGTGTCAACTAATGTGACACTGCACTTATCGGCTTTGAGTAAGTTGAGTTACTTTTTGGTAAGATATTAAATGGTCAGATAACATTCGCTACCAGCATTTCATCAGCTTGATTTACAGGCTTGCATGAGCACGGCTAATCTTTATGGCAACATGTGCCCCAACACAGCAGCCTCCAACCTATTAAAGTCAATGGGAAGCCAGGCGAATTGTTAGTATTCAAATGTGCGGCGACAAAATTACATTAAACCTGGATATATTTTATTTAATTTAAAAACCAGCTACAAAATGTTAGTTAAATTTTTTGAACAACCAAACTGTCTGCTGAATCACAGGAATCGCTATCAACTGCTGGCCACCATGCTCAGTGAGTGTATAAAGAGAAATAGAGAAAAGGGAGAGATCTATCTAGATAACTTTTGGACTTATAATTTCCAGTCAATCTAATATGCATATCGCATGGCATTGGCATCGGCTGGCTATCGCCCATATTACGCAAATTACAATCCGACGAATCGCCGCTTACCTTTCAGCTGAGCATCACGGAAATCTCCTGGGTGGGCTCTGCGGTGGGCCTGGGCGCTGTGGTGGGTAATGCACTGATGGGTCTGCTACTGCCGCGCATAGGTAGCCGTTTGTGTCTGCTCCTCGTAGCCATACCACACTCGGTAAGTAAATGAGTATTCTCCATAGGGTATATACACCCATATAAGGAATCAAATTCTTCCTGCAGTGCCTGTGGTTTCTGGTCTTCTTTGCTGAAGGCGCGGAGTATCTGTTTATAGGACGCTTCTTGGCCGGCATCTCCAGCGGCGGCATGTACATTTCACATCCCATATTCCTAAGCGAAATTTCGGATGCCAAGTGAGTGTACGAAGATATATAGTGGGGCATTATATGGCAAGAGTTTACAGCGGTAGCAGCGATAAAAATTATTTTAAAGCCATTTATGGGTCTGCCTACAGCTGCTGTTATGCTGTTACACTGTGCAACATGTTTTGGATTTTCTAGCATCAAAAATCTGTCTTATGCTTGACACAGAGAGCTTTAAGTTCAGTTTAATAGTTATTCTCGCCTTTGCTATATTCTGTTATGATCGCTTGCAAGTTCCTTCACTTTGTAGTCTAGTGTAAGTCTTCCAGTTCTCTTTCTCTCACACTCTCTCTTACAGAATTCGAGGGAGTCTCGGAGCCATGATAATGGTGTCTGTGAATGTTGGCATACTTCTAGGCTACATTTTGGGCACACATCTGGCCTATCATATCGTACCATTCGTAGTGCTCATCTTTCCAATTATCTACTTCATATCCACGCTGCTTATCATACGCGATTCACCGATGCATCTCATACGCAAGGGAAAGTACAAGGAGGCTGAGCAATCGTTCAGATACTATAAGAACATTAAGGATAGCGATCAGCTGGGCGCACTTACAGAATTTGAGGAAATGAAGCAGACACTGACCCAAAGTGATAAGAACTCGGATAAGGTGACTCTCAAGGACTTCTGTAAGCTATTTTATCCGTTCCGATATATACATTTTACGTTATTATATACCTATAGTAACTCGACCCGCGCTCAAAGCTTATTGTTCAGCTGCGGTTCTTCTGATTGTTAACCAATTTAGTGGACTTTTCGCCATGGTCAACTATATGTCAGATATATTTGCACTGTCGGGCAGCTCCATGGATCCGGATACCTGTACCATTATCATTGGCATTGTCCAGATTCTGGGTACGTGTGCGACAACGGTTCTCTGCGATATCTGGGGACGTCGAATTCTGCTGGTGGTCTCCTCAGCCGGCGTAGCTTTCAGCCTGACCTGCTTCGGCCTCTTCACCTACTACGCACAGTGGTACGATTTGAGCGAGTGGAGCTGGGTCCCACTGTTCTTTATGTCGCTGTACATCTTTCTGGGCAACATTGGACTCATTGGCTGCTTCTTCGTCTTACTGGTTGAGATGTTTCCGGTCAAGGTGCGTGTAGTTGGGGTCTTTCTATTATATCTATCTCTATTCATTGAGTTTATTTATGCCGCAGATACGCGCGAGAGCTGCTTCAATAGCAATTATTATATGCAGCTCGTTTGTGTTTATAATGCTCAACATTTTTCCCCTTTGCATGAATCTATGGGGCGTGCCGGCCACCATGTGGTCCTGTGCGGGCATAACAGCACTCGGCTTCATATTCTTTATCTTCTTCCTAAAGGAAACCAAGGGCAAGTCAATGCTTGAGGATTGAGGATGAGGCTAGCAAAAATAGCTAAATATCTTCCAACGTCCGAATCGTATTTTAAGTTTTTTTTTTTTTCAAATAAATTCAATACACAATACAGAAGAGCATTTTCCGAAGGGTTATTTATAGATGACGCAGGATTGTCGTGAATTGGGCTGTTGGACGCCATTTGACTAATTATTTACAAGTAATTAACAAGCTTCACCTAATTACTTAGGCCAAACGGTGACTGGCAAATGTCAGCACTATCACGGGCAGTAACTGACCAGCCACATTTGCTTTGCTTGTGTTGGTGAGACTTGGCACAATCTCTTTCAGCTAAGCTCTCAGTTTGAGCTTAGCTAAAGCTTGCGCTCTGTTGCACTTTTGAAAAATAAACAATAATGTTGTAATATAAATGTTTATATTCAGCACTTGTGCATGCACAAAAAACACGACCGATCTCCGCGGTAGTTCAAGGCGACTGGCTTGAGTTAGTTGAGCTACTTTTTGGTAAGATATTAAGTGGTCAGGTAACATTCGCAATCAGCATCAACGTCATCAGCCTGTTTTACAGGATTGCATGAGCGGGGCTAATCTTTATGACAACATTTTCCCGAGCACAGATGCCTCCAACCTATTAAAGTCAATCGGGAGCCAGACGACGTTTTAGTCTTCAAAAGTGCGGCCACAAACTTACATTCCATTATTTATCTTCAATACCTGCTACAAAATGTTGATCAAATTCTTGGAGCAACCGAATTGTCTGCTGAATCAAAGGAATCGCTATCAATTACTGGCCACCATGCTCAGTGAGTGCATAAGAGAAAGAGAGAGAGAGCGAGTGAGAGAGAGAGAAAAGGGAGGGATCCATTTAGTCAAGAAATAACTTTTGGACTTATAATTTCCAGTCAATCTAATATGCATATCGCATGGCATAGGCATCGGCTGGCTATCGCCCATATTACGCAAATTACAATCCGACGAATCGCCGCTTAATTTTCAGCTGAGCATCTCGGAAGTCTCCTGGGTGGGCTCTGCGGTGGGCCTGGGCGCTCTTGTGGGTAATGCACTGATGGGTCTGCTACTGCCGCGCATAGGTAGCCGTTTGTGTCTGCTCCTCGTAGCCATACCACACTCGGTAAGTAAATGAGTATACTCTTCAAAATATATAAAATTAAAATTCTTCATGCAGTGCCTGTGGCTTCTGGTCTACTTTGCTGAAGGCGCAGAGTATCTATTTATTGGACGCTTCTTGGCCGGAGTCTCGTGCGGCAGCATATACATTTCACATCCCATATTCCTAAGCGAAATTTCGGATGCCAAGTGAGTGTACGAAGACATTATATGTCAAGATTTTACAGCGATAGCAGCTAAGCTGCGGCGATAAAAAATTATATTAAGCTCGTTTATGGGTCTGCCAACAGCAGCTTTGACTTTAATAATTAATCTCGTCTGTGTGCTTTGCTATATTCTGCTATGATCGCTTGCATGTTCCTTCACTTTGTTGTCTAGTGTAAATTTGTCTATTCACAATCTCTCTCTTACAGAATTCGAGGGAGTCTCGGAGCCATGCTTATGTTGTCTGTAAATGTTGGCATACTTCTAGGCTACATTTTGGGCACACATCTGGCCTATCATATCGTACCATTCGTAGTGCTCATCTTTCCAATTATCTACTTCATATCCACGCTGCTTATCATACGCGATTCACCGATGCATCTCATACGCAAGGGAAAGTACAAGGAGGCTGAGCAATCGTTCAGATACTATAAGAACATTAAGGATAGCGATCAGCTGGGCGCACTTACAGAATTTGAGGAAATGAAGCAGACACTGACCCAAAGTGATAAGAACTCGGATAAGGTTACCCTCAAGGACTTCCGTAAGCTATTTTATCCGTTCCGATATATAGATCTTACGTTATTTATATATGCATCTATAGTAACTCGACCTGCGCTCAAAGCATATTGTTCAGCTGTGGTTCTTTTGATTGTTAATCAATTTAGTGGACTTTACGCCATGGTCAACTATATGTCGGATATATTTGCACTGTCGGGCAGCTCCATGGATCCGGATACCTGTACCATTATCATTGGCATTGTCCAGATTCTGGGTACGTGTGCGACAACGGTTCTCTGCGATATCTGGGGACGTCGAATTCTGCTGGTGGTCTCCTCAGCCGGCGTAGCTTTCAGCCTGACCTGCTTCGGCCTCTTCACCTACTACGCACAGTGGTACGATTTGAGCGAATGGAGCTGGGTCCCACTGTTCTTTATGTCGCTGTACATATTTTTGGGCAACATTGGACTCGTTGGCTGCTTCTTCGTCCTACTGGTTGAGATGTTTCCGGTCAAGGTGTGTGTCGTTGGAGACTTTCTTCCCATTCATTTTCGCCCTCTGACATTCTTTATCCCGCAGATACGCGCGAGAGCTGCTTCAATATCAATTGCTATATGCAGCTTGTTTGTGTTTATAATGCTCATCATTTTTCCCCTATGCATGGACCGATGGGGCGTGCCGGCCACCATGTGGTCCTGTGCGGGCATAACAGCACTCGGCTTCATATTCTTTATCTTCTTCCTAAAGGAAACCAAGGGCAAGTCAATGCTTGAGGATTGAGCATGACGCTAGCAAAAATATCATATACTTTTACATTTTACTTTATATAAATTTTAAGAAATTAAAAAATGAATTTTTTAAATAACGCTTCGAGTCTCTGCACCGGCGCCCATAAAAAAAGAAAAATTAAATGTGTTTTACATACCTTAAGTCATATTCCTAGCCATTCTGAGTTTTTATCAGCTTAACAATGTTTTATATTATCTCTGCTACCCTGTTCCCTTGTTAGATTTGAATAATGATAGCTGCAGACATTTAGCCTATAATAAAGGAGAATAGAAGAAAAATTAATCATTATAAAGGATATACATATATTTGCTGCACAATACATATTTACATATTTATTAAATACATATTTCCCTGCTCGGGCGCCAATATTGAACACGCCCCCAACTTATATCCAGTTTCTTGTGTTTGTTCAGACATAAACGTATACCGAGAAGCATGAAGTGTACTTACACAAAGAAATACGATGTGGCAATTTATCCGGCACGGGGGTCTTCTTTGTAGTTCGCTTAAATGATTAACGCAGTTATCTTTACGATGTCGCAGGCTCAGGTAAGATATCTAATGGCAATTTTCACAGCAGCGAAAGTTCAGTAGCGCATAAAAGAGCAGATGGAATAGACTGAAACATCTAGAAAGTGCCTAGAAAAAGTGAAAAATGCTGAAGAATCTATTCGAGCGTTCGAATTGCTTGCTGAACCAAAGGAATCGCCATCAATTACTCGCCACAGTGCTTAGTGAGATATTGAATATGATTTGTAATACTCTTGTGAACAGCTCTCAATCTTGAAACTCTTCCAGTAAATATTATATGCATATCACATGGCATTGGCGTTGGCTGGGTCTCGCCCACGTTGCGGAAGCTGCAAACCTTGGACTCGCCCCTTGGTGTGCCATTGGGCGTCAATGAAGTCTCTTGGGTGGGCTCGGCCCTGGGCTTGGGCTCAGTGACGGGCAACATATTGAGTGGCCTTTTCATGCATCGCATTGGTGGCAAAATGTGTCTGCTGTTCATGGCTCTGCCACATACGGTATTTGACTTGATATTTGATTTGCAACAGTTACATAATCCCAAGAGTTCTTTCAGTGTCTTTGGGTTCTGGTCTACTTTGCTCAGAGCGTGGAATTTCTGATCGTCGGTCGTTTCTTGGCTGGTATTACAGGCGGCGGCATTTATTTAATACATCCATTGTTTCTAAGTGAAATTTCCGATCCAAAGTGAGTAGCAAGTTCGTGACAGATAACTAAGTGAGAAATCTCGCAGCTATAAAGATAGCATTTAATATTTGAATAACTTTTCTTGTGGTTCAAAGTCTGAATCATTTGGACGCTTTATGAATTCTAGAAGAGCCGAGAACTATGATTAATGCTGTTTACTATCTGTCATTTACAGCATTCGAGGAACTCTGGCATCGATGGTGATGCTGTCGGTGAATATTGGCATACTTCTAGGCTACATTTTGGGCACACATTTGGCCTATCATATCATACCCTTCGTAGTGCTAATTGGTCCGCTTAGCTACTTCATATTGGTTTTATTATTCATTCGGGACTCGCCTATGCATCTCATACGTAAGGGCAAGCTGGAAGCAGCCAAGAAGTCCTTCATGTACTATAAGAATATAAAAATTAGCGACAGTTCAATCGAACAGACACGCGCTGCAAACGAATTTGATAACATGAGATTGACGCTTACCAAGGATGATAATATGCCGGATACGCTCTGCCTGAAAGACTTTTGTAAGTGAAAAACTTGCGTTTCACTTGCATCAATTAATTAATTTCCTATTTCCACAGTTACGCGAGCCGCTCTTAAGGGCTATGGCATGGCGGCGGTAATAATCATTGCGAATCAGTTTAGCGCCCTCTTTGCCATGGTCAACTACATGTCGGACGTGTTCGCTCAGTCGGGCAGCAAAATGGATCCCAATACCAGCTCGATTATCATTGGTTCAGTGCAAATTCTTGGCGCCTATGTGAGCACAATTGTGTGCGATGTCTTTGGTCGTAAAATTCTGATGCTGATCTCATCAGCGGGCGTGGCACTATGTCTGACAGTGTTTGGTTTCTTCACGTACTATGCAGGATTTTACGATATGACCGAGTGGAGCTGGGTGCCAGTGGCCATTATGTCGCTGGACATATTTCTGGGCAATATTGGTTTGATTAGCTGCCTGTTTGTGCTGATGGTCGAGATGTTTCCACTCAAGGTTGGTATTCTTATTGTATTCGATTTTAACTTAAATTTAAATTATACATTATTTTCTTTTCAGATACGCGCCAGAGCAACATCCATAGCAATTGTTATATGCAGCTCGTTGGTATTTCTAATGCTCAACATTTTTCCGCTTTGCATGGCAAATTGGGGTCTGCCGGCCACGTTGTGGTCGTGTGCTGGCATTACCGCAGGTTGCTTTATATTTTTCTTACTATTTTTAAAAGAGACCAAAGGCAAATCAATGCTTGAGGATTAAGCTTAAAATACTTTGTTCAGTTGCACAAGCATTGATAAATTGTTTAACGTGAGCATTTGCCATTTGCTATCGATCGTGAACAACTTGTACTCACGCACGAGCTGTGCCTATCGCAAGCTTTATCGATAAGTTACATAATTCAAATTGAAATGCGTACGTTATTTTTCGGCATATTTTTCATGTATGTTACATTAAATAAATTTAATTACATATAATTAGTTATTGTAAACATACTAATAATGTTTATACAATTTGTTGATGTGTGTGCTTTACATGGTTTTAGGCAGCCAACTTAAAACTAATTAAAAAACTAGCATACTAAATCACAGTGTTTTTTCCCAAGTGAAAAAATTTGCAAAAATCTACAAAAGTTTCTAGCATATTCAATATACATATATATATATATATATATATATATATATGTAGTACAATATGTGCGATATGCGATTATAATAAGAATATATAGAATTATAATATGGGCTGTTGAATTTGCATTACTTTTGGATTTAAAACGTACATTAAAACATATTTTTCGCATATGCAAAACAAACATTTTCTTTAGCAGCAACATAATAATGATAATAATATGATAATAATAATAATAATAAGATTTAGGATAAATGGCTAACAATTAAAATGCATAAAACAAAAACAAAAATTGCTGTTTACAATATGCAACAAACAACAAATTTTGGGTATAGCGCCTGCCGTTTGCCATATACATAAAAGTATATATAGATAAATTGTTTATAAATAAACTAAATATAGTAGATATTATAATATAATATAATAAATGTGGCTTTTTGAATATTGAATCACAAAATTGGGCGCACGTTTCGAAATTTGTTCAACATGTAGGGATATTAATTAGTTTGGTGGATTTAATATAGGATTTACACATGCTACACTAATTACGTATCACTGGTTCGTTGTCAGGTTTATCACGTCTTTTTGGGGCAGCGCAGATAGCGCAACACCGCATAGCCCAGGCCGCGAAATACCAGAAAGAACATCATTAGTATGAGCGTATTCAGCCAGAGTGGCGATGTGGAGTTTTGTGCTTTGAGTATTTCCTCATATGGAATGAATTCGGTTGTCTGTTGTTTGCATATCTCATAGCTGCTCGACGATCCACAGCTGTATCGGGCAAAGAAACGATATGGTAATGGGGATTACAATTCAATTCAACAATTGGCAGGCTTACCTAATAGCTGGTCCCTCGCGAAACTCGAGTATTTGCATATTCTGGTATGCATAGTGTATCATCGATGTGTAGCGTATCCAGCTGAGACCTTCCGGAATGCGTGACGATAAATAACCGCCAAAGAGCTGTGTGGCAAGCGTATAGAGTGCACTGAGCGTAATGCTCACATTCATGTCCATGCAACAGGCGCCAATGAAGAAGCCAACGCTTTGCGCCACAATCGTATTCAGCAGCAAGAATATGAGCATCAGAAAGAAGAGCTTCAGGCTACGAGTGGCAACAGTATTAAGTCAAATGAGGCATGAACAAATGGGTGGTGTCTCGGCTCCTTACCTGCTACAACCCAGCATGGGATAGCTGATCATGAGGTAGACAGTGGGCAACGTTATCACCAGCGGCAGCTCTGCGCACATTTTGGCCAGGTAGTAGGCAGAGAGGCGATAGGCACCAGAGCGACGCTCCTTGCTGATGACCTCACGTTCCGAAGGAACTAAAACAACGAAAAGCACATTCAATTTTAGGCTTAGTTATCTTGCAACGCACTTAAATCGTACAGTATTAAACCTAACATTTGGCTTCTCTGCTCTCACTTACATGAATTAAGCGCACCGAAGAGCGCAAAGAGCATCCAATAGGTTTGCGAGAAGAACATCCAGCCCTGCAGGTCATGGAGGAACTCCTCGGTGCGCGGCAGCTGGAACCAAATGGCGCCCGCCATCAGCGCCAGGCCAATTGTTTGGAACCAATTCAATTTGGACAGCATACGTGGCTTGGCCTCCTTAAAGTTGCGGCTGGACAGCACAGTGAACTGTGTATGGAAGCGTGTTGGATAGGAGAGCCAATCCTCGTCGTTGGCGGAACTCTTGCCGGCACGATACGACTGGCAATCACTGGAGGCACAGGAACTGAAATTTGATTGCGAATCGGCGCCGCACCAGACCAAATGTTGAGCAGCCTCTTCATCGGCCTCGCAGCCATTCGCCGTGTGATGTAAATTAGCATATTGATGATGGTGATGATGCTGGTGATGTCGTTGGTTGTAGTAGTTGTTAATGATGTCGTTGATCAGTATGGTGTCGTGCTGTTGCTTGGCCTTGTCCTGGCTGCTAATGCAATTGCGATTCAAATAGTTGCCATGAGATTCCCTGGCGGCTATAAACAGCTTCTCGCGAATATCCGGATGCGATTTCAGCTGCTCCACTGCAAAGCAATGTTGCGTCAGGGTCTTAACAATGTGTTCAGCTGCGATTTGAGTTCAATTTACAACTTACACACAAAGTCGGCGGGATTGTAATGCGGCTTGATGGTCACCCCAATATCCTCAAAGTGTCTGTAGATGTTGTTCACCTCGCCAAAGTAGGCGGTGCGTCCCTGATGCAGCAGCAGCAGCTTATCAAACATGTGAAACATCTGCGACGACGGCTGATGCACGCTTATCACAATTGTCTTCTGCTCCAGCTGTGCGTAGCGCTTCAGCACCTTCATCAGCGATATGGCCGAGTGGCTGTCCAGCCCCGAGGTGGGTTCCTGGAAATTACAAAAAAATAAAAACAAATGGAAAAAATTTAATAAAGAAATTAACTTTGCAAAAACATAAATAAAACAATACAAAATATGTAAAAAATAAAATAAAATAAAACTTTAACCATTAAATTTACAATAAAAAAGGCTCTTTTCGTATTGGCTGCAATTGATACCAGCTTTGACAAGGTTCTGTCTGATTTCTGAGCCAGCATTTTGACAAAACTCTGAGATTTTTTAGAGACCTTTAACTGTAGAGAAGACGAATATAGAGAGAGAGCTATTATTAAGCTGAGTTTAGACTAGTTCATTTCTGAGCAACTAGTCTGAACTCAGCTCAAGTGTAATATCTCTCTCTCTCTCTCTCTTTCACTCTCTTTATATATCTCTGATTCTTAAAGATTTTAAATTTTAGATATGAATAATAGAGAGATATAATTAAGCTGAGTTATAATTATGACACCTCTTATATTTCTGAGATTTTAATCAGTAATAAAGACGAAGAGAGACAGCTATAATTATGCTGATTTCAGACTACTCAAATTCGGAGGATCTAGTCTAAGCTCAGCTTTATTAAAATATATCTTTCTCTCTCTGCCTATTTTCTATGTACTCACATCAAGCAGCATGAGCAACGGATTGGTCAACAGTTCGCAGGCGATATTGGCGCGTTTCTTCTCGCCGCCGGAGAGCCCACGATTGAGATAATCGCCAAACTTGGTCTGCTGACAGCAGCTGAGCTCCAGGGTGTCCAGTATGTGATCGACCAGACGCAGCTTCTCGGCGCGCGGCATCGACTCGGGCAGCCGCAGCAGCGCCGTATACATGACGGTCTCGCGCAACGTGAGCTGCGTGAAGAAGATCTCCTCCTGCAGCACATAGCCAATTTTGCGGCGCCAGCGTTTCGAGAGCGGCTCGCGATTCAGATAGACGCTGCCGCTGTCAAAGTGCCGCTGCCCGCTGAGGCAGTCCAGAAGCGTTGTTTTGCCGCTGCCCGAGGGTCCCATGATGGCCAGCACCTCGCCGGGACTGCGCAGAAAGAGACAGCGAGAGGGGGGAGAGAGGGATGAGAGCAAGACATAGTGAGAGAGAAAGGAATATATTTGTTAGTTGTCACTTGAGAATGCGTTTTATTGTTGTTTGTTTGTTGATTGTTTGTTGTTGTTTGTTTGTTGTTACCTGACTAATCCACTCACATCGGAAAGTATTTTGCGTTCGTTTTGCAACACGTTTAAGTTCTGAAATGTCAACTGTATTGTTGGTTGTTGCTGCTGTTGTTGTTGTTGTACTTGTTGTTGCTGTTGCTGCTGCTGGTGTTGCTGTGCAATTGGCTGCTGTTGTTGCTTTGCAGCGTTTATAAAGGGAAATGTCAACGAAGTTGTCTGAGCCACACTGCAAAACCAAAGGAAATTAAATATAAATTAATATAATTGCGATAAAGATTATGATAAAGATATATCAAATAAATATTCAAAGATCAATTAACGACATTTTACATCAAAATTATTTTATTTAAATCAAATAATTTCTTTAAATAACTTATATATTATTATTAATATTTATTTATAAATATTTTAATTATTTATTTTCTTGCGAAGCCAATCAAAATTAAATTACTTTTGACATAAATCAAACAACTGGCCAATTTTATTTATTTACAATTATTTTGAATAAGTCAATCAAAATGTGTTTCCCCAATTTAAAGACTGTTAAATCCGCAGTTATCAAAGAATTGATGAGAGTTTAACAAACTCAGAAAATAAATTATGCAAAAATAAACCGTACACAAAATATATAAAATGTAAGGAATTTTAAAAGACACCTGCCTTTCAAATACCCTGTAATATGTCATTGAATATTGCGGGGCCTAAAAGTATGCAACAAAATAATATACAAATAAATTAACTCAACTGTATTGAATTTTTTCTACATTTCCAATATTTTATTTAAATCGGGTGGAAACTGGAAACCGGTTGTGGGGAGATGTCCGATTATTGCCAATACTTTTTATTTATTGCCAAAGAGTATTTTATCTCAATAAATTGTTTCTATTTTTGTCTATAATTTTAAATGCATTCTTTTTTCAATTTTACTTTTATAACTAAATAATATTTTATGACCTGTAATATATATCAAAGAAAATTGTAATATTTGTTTCAATATGATTAAAAACAAAACAAATTAATTTAAAATTTGTCCCATCACATAAAGAAATATATGAAACCTAAAGTGCAACTTACAATAAATGGGTATTATGTGTATGACTATATATAGCATGCCCGTTTTAAAGTACTCAATGCTGTCTTTTATCAAAATAATGTTTTATACTTTATTATACCCCATTCATGCAATTGACGACTGCAGGGTATAAAGAAACAAAAGTCAATGCACCCCTCCCCAAGCAAAAGTAAAATCAGTGTAAGGCACACATTCATTTGGTCGGTGTACGTATGTGTGTGTGTGTGCGGGTGTGTGTGTGTGTGTGTGTGAGTGCGTGCATATGTTTGTTTCTTAATGCGAGAGCAACACAATACAACGGTCGATTCTCCACTGTCAACTCTTATCGCCGATATCACATGTGTGTGACGGACGACGCGTCGCGTCGCGTCGCATTATCACACGCGTTTGCCCGCTCGCTCTCTCACTCTCTCTCTCTCTCTCTCGCTCGCTCTGTGAGGCGTACGCACTCTCTGTGTTGTTCTGTTCTCTCTGTTTTCCTTTTGCCCAACTCTCGGTCAATGCTTCTGTTTCGTGCTCCTCCTACAACATGCACAAATACATATGCAAACCGAACCGAGTCAATAGCCTCTGATCTGGCCCCTTTCTCCCGCTCTTGCTGATTCTTTCTCTCTCGTTGTTGTTCTTATTGTTGTTGCTGTGTACCTATCAAATTTATTTAAATATTTTCTTTTTACTGTAAGCCTCCGCGCGTATGACCTGCCCATCCCGCCTATAAATGCTGCATTTCTTTACTGCGCAACTCGCAGGGAAGATTCTTTAATAAAAATTGCTAAGTTTCAGATGGTTTTTTGAATGGAACAGGGTTTTATTTGGATCAAATCTTATGTATTTTGACAGTTAGGTATAAGACTCTCTCTCGTTCTCTCATTAGCACTCATATTAGCATCTTCGTGGTTAACTTAAACAATTGATATCAGCCCAGTTAGCATTACATTATGCAAAGTCAAGGATGACCTACAGGTATGCCATAGCCCACTCTTGACAGATCTCTTGATGCAGCTAAAATGATCATCGATCAGAGCCGAAAGGGGTCAAGGTCTCATACAGAAGCACATCAATTAGTCGGCCATCTATACCAAGCCTCTATCTTGATCTTCCACAATAAAATAAAAAGAAAGATTTGGAATGAACTAGAAAAACTATCAAATATATATAAACCAGTACAATGCAGCATCCACACAGAGGAAAAATATAACAAAAAAATATTTCAAAATATACAAAAAAAAAAAAAAAATATTATAATTTTTTGAAATGGGAAGCCAATGTAAATAGAGAGTGCAATGAACCGCAATGTGCGTGCATATGAGACAGCAACAATAACAACAACAAACAACGACGTCAGGCACAGGCCCCAAGCGGGGGTCAATGCAGTCAGCAAGAGACAACGTCAAACAAAGCATACGCACACACACACACGCACACACACCACGCACACACATCGTCCACAGATACATGTTGCATGCGCATGCAAAGTATCTGATGGATACGCAGCTCATACATTTCGCCTGCCCGTTCGTCCGCCCGCCTGAAACTCTGCCTAGAAATCAGCCACATTAAAAGAGACTAAATAACAACAACAATTGCAATGTCCGGGTCTGATATGCCTGGCAAAATGTCTGGAACAATCAAAAATACCACATGCTAGGCTACAGTTAGTTCAAATAGACATCAAATATGTCCAAGATATTCCACAAGAAGTCCATGTCAGATCAAGTCAAATACATTTTGTGCAGGCCGCACGCATTAATATTAAGCCAAATCTTTTTTAAATAGGCAAATCATAATTTTTGGATTATTTGTTTTAGAAATTTACAAGACGTGCCCCAGACTGGGGTATTTATAGTTAGTTGAAACAAGTGGAATTGGCAACCTTTCGTCAATAGAGAAGCCAATTATTTAATAATAAATAGTATTTAATATATTCAATAAACAAATAAAATGTAAGCCAAGGATTTAATAGCCTTACAGACTAAACCTTGTCGCAAGGCTAATAATCCAGGGACCGAGCGCTGGAACGACTGGAAATGAAACATTCTCGTTATCTTTTTATCACTTTCGTTAGCGCAGCCCTAGTTATATTTAAAAACATGTTTTTCAACATTTTTTTTTATAGATATATTTATAAATTTGAATGTCCCCCTTTCGAATGCGAATTCCGGGGAATTTACCAATTTTTGTAGATAAGTTAGGATTAGTTTGAAATTCATTTCATCCATAACTTTTTTACTTTTAAAATTAATATCTAAAAGGTTTTTTTTTAGCATATCTTTATAAAAGAAAAAGCACAATATTTTGTATAATTGAGCTCAATTCGAATAGCTGCCACTTGATAGTTTTTGTCTTTTTTGTGTTTGTTCTTCTATTCTCGAAGGGAAGAGCAACAACAATTGGAATATGATCTATTTACGTTTGATTCAGTTACTTGTACTTGTTCATGCATTCATTTTTTTTCATATTTTTTTTTTTCTTTAGTTTTTTGTGTTTATAAATTTTATGTTTAGATTGGGAACTGGCAACACTTTCGCTGGACCGTTGATTAGTGACGTCTATCAAATAGAAATTTGTTGTTTAAAGTTTATGTTTATTTTTGCTTAGCTACTTTCGAATTGGGCATGGCCACAAATTAGCATAAAGCATATACATTAAATGCCGCCCACAAACACAAAATCATTTTTTTTTTTCATTAAACATGTTCTCAATTTTCTAATGTTGCAAATTTTCTATTCAAAATATCATGTATATATGTATCTTTTATACTTTTTCATTATCATATTTATATTCTTTTACATCTTCTACAACCATTTTTCGTGTTCTTTTTTATTTCAATTGCGATAACCTTGTAAATGTAATGAGTGAGCTTTCAGTTTGTAGTGTCAACATTTGGCACAGTCATGATTTTGTCATGGAATTCCCCGGGCTGACCCATTAAATCGAAACGTGGCTCAGATGGCACGCTTGTCCAAATAACTGCAAAATATGCAGTATTTAAAATGTTTCCTATTTTTATGCAAACTACAAACAACAACAACAACAACAACAAACACTGAAGAGCTCTGATCACACGTGACAGTTTAGAAAGAAGCAAGACGGCAAAAAATCAAAAAATCAAGTGAAAGAAAACAAACTTTAACGTAAGCTAAATTGGTGGGAGAAACTGAAGTCAATAAAAAAAAAATAAATAAAAAACAAAAAACAACAACTAAGAAACAAACATAAAAATATAAGTATATTGCCTGCCTAAAGTAAAGTAACGAAATTTCATTGAAAAGTTTTTATGTATTTTTAGCATCAACCAGAGCCAAAACTCTTAATTTCCTTACTTTCTTTTTAATTTGTAATCGACATTTGTCGACAACCAACAAATTTGTTAAGTTCCGCTTGGCTTTTATATTTTTGTGGGTGATGTGACACAACTCACGTAGGCACCCATAGAATGGGCTTCCCTCAAAATCGTTGACTTTTGGTATAAGAAAACATCATATATTTTTTTACAGCCGATTAATGCACGATAACGTGCATTGCATATTTTAGTTTGCATTAATAGACAATCTGTTAAGAATGAAAAAAAAAAAAAAAACAATTGCAAAGATAACAATTTAAATAGCATAAGAGTGGACTAATCCGAATTGTCCGAGTAGATAATATACTAATCCCAGTATCAAGCAGTAGTCATATGTTTATATGCACATACATATATACAAAAGAGTATTCGAAAAACATTCTTGAAAAACTTTGCTGTTTGGAGTTCGTTCTTTTAGAAAGTGTTGGAACTTTATTGTTGCATACGTAAGGCTGTATATAGCAAGGCAAGGCTTTATGATAAATGATATACTGGAACATTTAATGGGAACGGCCATATGCATGCGAAAAACAGCAAATATAATATAAATTATTCCGCTTGCTATGATGGAAATTGTAGAACATTTCAAATAAAATGTTTAAGAAAATAATCTTTCATATTGAAAATAAATATTGGACTATTTTAAATTGTGATTGGCTCTGGCCACATTCTCAACAAGCAATCGATAATTGCGCAGGTCTTTTTAAATAAAAATGATTTGGTCACTTTTTAATCGACATGCCCTACCCCCTTCCCCCCCACCCCTCCACGCTCTCCTTCAGCGTGAATTTATAACAAAAGCTGTAATCGATTTCGCCAAATGAATTTTACCACCTTCAGTAGTCTATGAAACGCTTTTGCGCGTTAAGCTTACTATTTCCACCATCGTAAGGTTCAGTTTTTTTCTCTGTCTTAAAATATTTACACTCTATACAAAAGTGAGTATAATTGAATCAAAGAAGTATCAATTATTTGGACAGCGATTGAAAAGTGTGTTTGTTTTTGGGAAATATTTAGTTAGTTGCATTCAACTAATTATCTGAAAAAATGTAACCCATAAATCAACAATTGAACTTGATCGTCTGCGTGTCTTCTACCTTCTTTCTAGCTTATCACTCAAGCTAATAAAACGCGATTCTTGATTGGCAATCAGTTATCATCCGTATAGGCTATTAAAATATTATGTGTCTATAAATTCTTCCTGCCATTCTGGCAATATATGACAACCACGTCTAACACTGTGAACTTAAGACATTTAAATATTGAGCTTACGGAGGTAATATTATTGAACTTTGTTTAAAGCATAATGAGATCAAATAAACATAAATCTTAAAGGTAATCGGAAAAGGAAACTTTACAATAGCGTACAAAGTAACTAGGGACCGCAAAGTTTTTGCCGCTAAAATCTATTATTATTTTTACGCGAATTATGAATGGCTCAAAATCAGATACCAGCAGCTATATACAATTAAGCACCCGAACATCCTGAATTCTCATGGTTCCGAAAAGCTACCAGGCAAAGTAATTGCCGTATTTATGGAATACGCAGACGGCGGATCGCTACATAACTATATACACGGATCTGGCAAATATACTAGAAATAATGCTTATGATTGGATGATCCAGTTGGCAAAGGTTTGTCCCATTCTCAAATATATGCCAGTTATGAGGTACTCTCATATAATTCACATTTTGCAGGGTCTGGCATATCTTCACGGCCTTAAGCCAAGTCCGATATGCCATGGTAACCTGAAGCCCGAGAATTTGTTTTTAACTGAAAATTATAGCTGCTTAAAGATCGGTGATTTGGCCAGTGGAGTGGAATTTATATCAAACTGTTATACACCACCAGAGGCATGCCTAAACAGGCCGCGAGATTTCTGTACAATATCACTCGATCTAATACACACCTATATTTTGGAGTCGAACAAAGGGTGTTACACCGAAAAGTACGACATCTATGGCTTTGGTGTAATTCTATGGGAAGTATTAACACGCAGGAGGCCTGTTTTTAAAAACATATGTGAACTTTTGACCTGTCTACCAAATGATGTCGGCTCTAGCAATGTTAAATCCCTGATTGCCAGATGTTCGCAGGATGACCCACATAGGCGGCCAATGATGAAAGATGTTGTAGGGGACCTTCTTCAAATCAGGTACTTTTAGCATTATTATATGTATATATTATATATATATATATGGTGGATTTAAAAATTGCTCAACAGAAATGGCGTCGTAACATATACGCAGGAAAGTAAAGCAACAGAAGAGAAACCGATTTTCAAGGCTCTCAAGGAATACCCTGACTTGAAACTGGGAGAGGTAGGGTTTTTCCATATGAAGAACTTTATTAAATTTCTGAATTCCAGGTCATGGGACAGGGCTCTTTTGGCGCTGTCTACAAGGCAACATTACGTGGCGCTCAAGTGGCCGTCAAACGATATTTTTTTAATAACACCCAAGGCAACCAGGGCATTGAGAGGGAAGTGCGTTATCTATCCCGTGTCAATCATGAAAATATTATAAAATTGTATGGCACCATGGTAGATGAGGAGGGCAAAACTTTGGTGGTGATGGAATACGCAGACTGTGGCTCATTACACAATTATCTGTATGACAATGGTGAACAGAAGCCAAATTATATATACACGCTGGCACTCAAATGGATGCATCAATTGGCCAAGGTAAAACGAGAGAAAAGTGATCTGGCAGGACGTGTAAGCTACTTTACTTGGTCCCATTCTAAGAATATGTCCCGTCTGTTAATAAGACTAATACAATAAGATCCGTTTTTTTTTTTGCAGGGCATTGCCTATTTACATGCCATGAAACCAAGGTCTGTGATTCATCGTGATCTTAAGCCACACAATTTGTTATTGACGAACGGATATCGCACATTAAAAATAGCCGACTTTGGTACAGTCACCGAATTGGCTACTGTCATGACCAGCAATGTGGGAACTGCCAGCTATATGGCGCCAGAGGTTTGTTTAACTCGAAATCTCAAGGAATATATTAAACAAGGATTATCGTTTAGGTTGTCTGCTCCAAAGTATACACGGAAAAAAGTGATGTTTTCAGCTTTGGCATTGTGCTGTGGGAGGTGTTGGCGCGAAAAAGGCCCTTCTATCATCTGCAAAATCGCGAACCCTTCGCCATTTTGTATCAAATTGGCATTGGTAGGCATAAGGGTTGATATATATGTTATACATGTATTTCAATAAGTTTCTCGCTTAAGGCAAACATCCCATTCTGGAAGATGTCAAGAATTATCCAAACGTAAAGCTTTTAAGATATGTTATCAGAAGTTGCTGGATTATCGAACCGAAAGAACGACCAACAATGGAACTTTTAGCTTCATGTTTAGCCGATTGTTGAAAGTGGAGACAATTAGTAAGGAATATATTTTAAATCTCTTCTGACATTTGTTTTGGTTAATTTGTTATAAAAATGCAAAAGCTAAACGCGATCTGATACTTTAGGTGAAAATATTGGAGTATAAAAAATGTGGAAAATATTAAATTGCGCAAATTTCAATTGTTTTAAATTAGTTTGCTAGTCTCTAGCCTTCGTGGCCTTACAAGATGGATGTGTTCACACAGTTTGTTGGTCAGACGGACTTGGCTTACCAAAACCAAAATACCCTTTATGCCAACATTCAATGCGTACAGGGTATAAAATCAACAACTCCTAACATCAAACAAATGACTGTCAAACTGACAAACAGCTTGCTAGTTGTTGCTTTTAGCGCTTAAAGGGAGCTACTGCGCCTAATGAAAGGGTTTAGGGGACGGGCGGGATAGAGAGTAAGTGAGATAGATAGAGAGAGGCGCGTAAGCCTGACGCTTCTTGTATACGAAAAAGGTTGTTGACTCTTTACAGCAGCAGCAAAACAGACCCGAAAAATAATATAATTCGCACACACGCACCAAGAAAAGGTGAGCAAAGACAAAAAAGAAGACCAAAAAAAAAAAAAACGCAAAAATTACGTGAAAGTTTGGCATTGCATACAACACACGCACACACACACACACACACACACAGCTAAGCAGCGCACGCAATCAAAAGCTGAATTTTTGAAATTCTTATCGCGTTTTTATTTATTTATTTCTTTTATTTTATGTTTTTGAATACATTGACCGATATTAAACAAGTCGCCTTTTTACGCAAGCTGACCAGCTGTGCGTGTGTGTGTGTGTGTGCGCGCATATGTGCGTGTGTGTATGTGTGTGTGTGTGCATGTTAAGGGCCTGAGTTCATTGGCAGCGTCTTTTGTTTAGGTTTTTTCTTTTATTTTTTTTTTTTGAGATTTTTAGGCCTTTTTTCTATTTTTGGCATAATTTGGCTGGCATTATTAGTGTTATTCTCTTTTCTTTCTTTTTTTTTTTTTTTGGTATTATCAGAGTTTCAATAATTCCAACATTTTTATACATAACTCGAAATGAAAGCAAACAATTTAAATATAAATAGTTGAGCGCTGACAAAAGAATTGGGTCACCAATTAGTTGTATATTTTTAGTATTTTTTTGTTTGTTTTTGTCTATCAAAATTTTGTGCAATTTATTTGATGTTTTTGTCAATTGTTTTTTGTATTTTGTTGTACCTTTTTTCCATTCTATATTTTTGCTCTCAGCTGCCTTTAATTAATTTTGTTTGCGCTGTGGAACTTCCTAAACAAATTGACAAATGCGGAACATGTAGGAACATATTGCTATATATATATATATATATATATATTTATATATATAGTGTATGTTATATTTTGATTATGCGATACGTTTTTTTTTTTGCCGTTCGCCTTTGTCTTTCGTTTCAAAGCTATGACCATGCTCAATTGCGTGTTTTTTTTTTTGGGGTTTTGCTTTTTTTTATTCTTTTTTTTTTTTTTTTTGGTCTTTCTTTTTGGCGTGTGTTACTGACCCAATTCTTTTGTTGTTTGCTTTGGTCATTTCTTTTTGATTTGTTATTTATGACCGACTTAATTTGTAGCCTCGTCTATGCAAATTTGTTTCTTGGCGTCATTTTGGTGTCTTTTTTGCATTTTGGTTCTTTCCATAAACCCTGAGCTCGGGTTACTTGAGGATGTTTAAGCGTTTGTTGAGTACGAAATCAATATGCTTAATTAGCTTTCATTTGCCCCATGTTCTGGCCAAGGCCGTCCATCAAGTCGATCGCATGAACGTTCTATAAGAACTCGGCTTTCATAAAAGTTAGAAGCACCTAATTTAGCATCTAGTTACTTAATAAATTGTAGTATTGTCTGCCTTAGAACTTTGCTGATTAGCAAAGCTTGTTTTTTATGATATTGAAAATAACAAAAATTGAGCCTGGAACAGAAAAATAGGCTCTACTTGAAAATTAGCACACATTTTATGCCTAAAATAGATTGAGGAATTTGGATTTGGTAATTATCCCACATTTTATGCTATTTATAGGGACTTCATATCACTTATATCATTCAGCTGCCCCTTACAGGGTATCCCAGCTGTTATAATAGTCCACTTTTCCGCTAACAGGGTATGTTGGCCATGAGAAATGTGCAAGGTTTTTGAAGTCAGCGTCAAACTGCTTGTGGCAGGCGGGGCAACAGTTAGGCCAAGCGCGTTAACTTGGCCACGAGTCGTATACGTAATTTATGCATGCACATAACCAGCTCACAAACATATATACATATACAAACATATTTATATCAATTCCAGTTCTTGGCTGTTCTGTGTGGGTGTTTCTCTGTTGTTGTTGTTGGTTTTCTCTATCTCTAAATTGAATTTGAAAGGTGACTTAGAAAGCAGCAGGCAATAGAACTGAGAAAAGTCAACCAACTACTTTCAGAGTTGACCAACTTTGGCTAACATCGCAAAAGATTACACTAGATTACATTATATAAGCGCTACGTAATTGAATCGAGCCGTCTAGGGAGGGTGGGTTACAGGGAGGGGCGAGCAGGGGATTGCTTGCCACTTGGCGGCAAACACTTGTTGACATTAGCCGAGAGGAAGTTCATAAATATAAAGCGCTTTCTTCTCTTATTTTTTTTTTATGTATATATATCTTTTTCTTTTTTTTTTTTTGCCCAGTTTCACGAACTTTCACGTCACATTGTGTGGTAATTAGTTAGCTGGGAATTATGCTTCCTAGTTTTTTTTTTGCGCCTCGCTCTCTGTTTTTTTTCCTAGCTTTTTTTTTTTTTTTTTGCAATTGATTGGCAGCGGCCAAGTGGGCCATCAGTTTGGCGTCTGCGACTTGTATGTGTATAATTTAGCATATTAATTGACACAGTTGCCAGCTTTTTTTTTCCTCTCCTTGCCTCTTTTTGTTGTTGTTGCTGTTCTACGCACTTTCTCCACATGAGATCTTTATGAACTATGCAAAAAATGTCACGAGAAAGCCACAAAATGCATTTAATACTTAAATATACTTCAATAGTCAAGCATTTTATTGCACCGCCACATTTGAAAGTGTCATTGCAACTGGGTCAGCTATAAAGCCATATATACTATGAAGCTAGCCGAAACTGGAGAGTCGAGAGGGGCGAGAGAGTCGTCAACACACATTACATCACAGAGCCGAACAGTTAAATATCCATTATGCAGATAAAACAAAAAATAAATATGAGTCAAGTAAGAGCGCTTTAGTGGGGGGCAGCTCGACTATGAGATACCCTACACGGAGCCAGCTATCAATGAATTGAGACAAACTTAATCTGTACGGATGATAGGTGCACCCAGGTTCAAACAGATGCCTTCGACTAGCAGATACACTGCACCCAGCAAGAAATTTAATTTGAGCGTCTAACAGATATCCTGCGGCGAGGTAATTTATCGCTGTTTTAATGCAAACTTCATCTGAGCGAGTAATAGAAGCACTTATGTTCAAAATTATAATTCTGAAGGACTTATAGTTCTCGAGATGCTTCAGCTCATCCTGTTGCATACACTCGCACAAGTTCATTATACCCTTCGTAGCTATTTTCAGTGCAGATTAAAAAATAAAAAAAAAAAAAACCAAAACTGGGGTGCAAATTAGTTGTGCAAATATTGAAGGTGCATTTGAGTGCATTTCAGCTGAGCGGAAGTAAACAGCCAGCAAAAGGCAAGAAAACAAGTAATTTATGACAAAATAACAAAAATTTAGCGCATCCAAAAAGACTTGAGATACAAATTTACAGAATCAGAAGTCACTTGTGTGAACAAAAAGAATCAGAGTCCTAAATAGGTTTTCTACAGCATATCCATAAAGGAAACCTGTTGCGAAGAATAAACCAGAAGTGGTTCAGTTCAGCTGAACCAGTTCTATTATCATCTAAAGCTCACATTCCAACAAAAACTAGTTCCATATATAACCACTTTTTGCATATTTAAAATGTTCGTTCAAAGCTCAGCCTTTTTTAGGAACTAGAAAGCTTCAATTATTTGAAATATTTCTTTCAAAAGAGTTGAATATAGGTGGAATGAATTTTAAAATTAATTTTTTATACATATATATATACATTTATTTCCTATATATTCCTACTATAATATACATTATATTCCTGACATAGGATTAAATCAGTCTGCGTAAGTTGCTCACCTGCGTTAGAGATTCGAAAGTGTTTGAAAATAAAGAAAGATTGAAGAACACTTTTTAAATGGTATCAATAAACATTTTGGATAAAAAGAGCCTAAGAAAGGATTTCACACATGGTATAAATTTGGTATTAAGGTAAGTGCAAAGCTAAAGATAAGTAACATAAGCATAGTTGCTATGACTAGAGAGAATTTATTTGATCTTAAAGATCACAAGCTATATGCATTTAAGAGCTGTCAGAGAAGGCTTTAGAAGGAACCGCTAATTGCATTAGATGTGCTTGTACCAAGTTGAGAGACACTTGACATATGATTGAATGCTGTGCACAGTTCGGGACCTGGCTTATCAGTAGGTAGGGGAAAGAAGAAGTCGCAATTAAAATGAAATTCATTGGCATTTTCACCCACTGTCAGGTGACAGTCGCTCAGTCAGTTGGGTTGATAACAGAGCGTGTGCTGCAACAACAACGAGACGTGTTAATCAGTCTGTGTAAACAGATGCGACCCACACCGAGGCAACAACAAGGCAACATTAATAACAAGCTGGGAAATGCTGACGAAAAGAAAACTCAGTGAAACTTGGAGGAAAAAGTCGGCGACGCGTCAGCGCCACAAAAATGTCTTTGACTGCGGAAAAATAAGGCAGCAAAGTGTCATAAACAATGCAGCAGGCGAAAGGTGGGGAAAAGCCCACATAGAGACAGAGCGAAAGAGAGAGGGAACGACAGAGTGAGAGAGCGAGACAGGCAGAGAGTAGGAAGACAGCCCAAGACTTATTTCTGGCTAAAATGCAACTTTGTATGCGCTTCAAATTAGTCAGAGATTTGTCTATTTTTGTGAAAACTTTGCAGACAAGCACAAAGCACGCGGCCTTGTCACAGCCAAATGTATCTGTGTATCTAGTATCTGCATATTTGTGTATCTTCTTTTTTAAGCATTAAGTGTGCATTGACTGTGCTAGATCTACAAGCCTCCATTCAGTTGTTTGGCAAGTGAAGGACATGCCAGAAATATGTTTACAGTAATTAATTTAATATATATATTTTAGCATTTATATTTCATGTGCTCCAAATTGGCAATTTTAATATAAAACTGTATTAAGAAAGACTTTCTTTATGACAGAGCTTTTTAAGTTGGGATACCCAGTTGAGAGGTCTGCATACAAAGCCTAGGCACAGGTTTAGTTTAAGCTAAAATACCCTATTGGTAGGCTTTCATATAACGCCAAGACATAAGTTAACTTTGAGTTAAGATACCCTGTAAAAATGACTTTACAAGGCCTTCTAGCAGCAAACTTTATTCTCAACAAAACAAGTTTAAAGTTTAAATAATTCGTCAAAATAGTTTGTTAACATTTTGGACTGAAAATGCTGAATATAGTTTTAATTGCGAATAATTATTCAGTCTTTAATTTTGTATATTTCATTTATTTTAATCTTTCTCTGGAAAGAGTATTAATAATTATTCTTAAATCTTCAACCTTCCCAGACTTTTCCCTTTTTCCAGCTGAAAGCAATTTTCTGCTTTTAGTTTTAATTTTTCTTATTCTTATTTCATTCACAGATTTTTCTTAAGTCAGCTTGAAATCTATGAAATATGAATCTGGCTCCAACATGCTTTTGGTTTAAAATTTTCAATTTATCTTGCAGAAAGTTTTTCATTCTTGTTGCAAACAAAAACAAAGCTAGCCAAACTTAGACCGAAAACTGTTTAAATTTTTCATCGAAAGTTTGAAGTATTTTCTCTCGTGAAAAACCAATAATTTATAGCCAGAATTTATGGAAAGTGCATAAAAAGGGTATAGGGATTTTGTGAAAATGTATGTAACGGGCAGAAGGAAGCATCTTCGTAAAGTAAATATATATTCTTGATCAGCATCGAATCGATCTTACTCTTAGGGCCGGCACATGAGTTTATCGAGCTTTCGATAATCGATAACTTGCCGCATTTGCCAGCAATCGATAAATATCGATATCGAAATGCTGTGTTTTGTGCAAAGCGCTTCGTTTCTAAGGGCTACATTCACTAAAACAATTAATTATCTTACATTTTACAACAAACTCCCCCATGAAAGAGCATCAGCTAGTCGTGCACACCCTCTACTTATATTTTCTTCTTTTGGTTTTAGGAGCCTGCCAATCACTAGCCAATTAGCCAATTGAACACAACTTGCCATTAAACTACTTAAATAAAGACTTTAGGAAGCGCTTGTTCTGTGGGCGTTTTCATGACGTTCCAAATATGAGCATAATTCGTGTTATTATATCACGTCGCATTTTTAGTTTTTATTTCATTTGTTTTTATTTCTAGCAGACTAATTGAGGGTCTCTGGCAACGGCAGTTCCAGTTTACGCAGTACACTCTGCCGATTATAACATAGTTTTATAATTTGCACGTGGGAACATTTAACAAGTTTATTTAATCGTTTGCCAGAGAGCTGAAAGTGTTTATTAAGTTTTTGAGCTCAAATTATGAAAGTTGAAAACGGGGTTCATTGAACTGTTTGGCTATAAATTTGTCTGGGTTTGGCGTTTAACTAGCTGAAACTTAAATGTTTTTTTTACTCATATTGAGTTTCGCTTAAAGTTGATGGCAAGTTGTGCAATTGTTTTTGTATTAAGATATTAAAAATATTTAATGCGCTCTTATTTCTGCTAGAATTTGTTAAAGTTGTTCTCTTCATAGTTCTTCACTTACGTTTGATATACATTGTCTGGAGGACGTTCCCCGACCTTACAACTTTTCCACCCAGTTTCCACACGTACTATCTTAAAATTCATTTTTATTTGAAAACAAGTGTAAAATTCATCGGAAATATTAACTATATTTAGAATCAAACCTGCATGCATAAGACCTTTGACCCGCTATATTATATTCAAGAGCAGCTGATAACACGAAAAGCTTATCCAATAAATTTCAACAAAGATTTGAGGCCGATCCGATGGTATACAAATTAGTTTCATACAAAGCTTTTTCGAGATTTTTCCACATATGCGAGTGAAATTTCCCGAAACCCGTAACGTCAGTGAAAATTTCAGCTCTTACGGTTCGAACTGTGCGTTGATCACCAGTCGATCAGTCATTGGGTCAGTCAGTCATTCAGTCAATCAGTCAATCGATAAATCAGTCGATCACTCAATCGATCAGTCAGAAGATCAGTCAGTCAGTCAAAACAAGTCGGAGTACAAGTATTTTATATTGTCCTTCATGTTCACATTTCCGCTGTATTTACATACATTTTATAACCTCCATTGTCACATTATTTGCATTAAAAAATGTCTATTGTCATTTTATTAAGATTGTTGTCCACTCTTTGAATGCAATCAATTTCCCCTCTATAATATTATTTTGTTAATATTATGTTATTGTGCTCCATGGTCACATTATTTTAAACACATAAGCTCACTCTCTTTCTCTCTCTCTCTTTCTCTCTCTCTCTCTCTCTCTGTATATAGCAGAAGTATACTCCATAGTTATATAAGTTATAAAGAAATGTAGATTGTCTAAGATTTACTAACAATTTGTGATCCTCCACTGTCCCTTTACATTTGAATAAGAAATAAAATAAGTTAACACAAATGACTCACACATTTGTTTTTTTTTTTTTTTTTAATAAGGAAAGGCAAAACTGGGCGTAGAAACTTCGGAGACTTTGGGATATTATTTTGCATATGCGTCGGCGACAATGTGCCAATAAAATTGCTACCAGGTGGAAGGCAGGGCAGAAACAAGGCAGGCACAGTAGCCGCTGCCTAGGAATTGAGCAATATTAACAACAACAACAACAACAACAAGAAATGTGCAAGGCAAAGCGGAGCGCATAGCGAACGCTTTGCAGGCAAACAAATAAACAAATGAAATGAACAAATGATGAAATGAGCAAATGACGTTTTGTGCGAAAAACGCAAAGACGAAACAAGGCGTCGAAAACGTGCGAATGGCGCTCGACGGCGGCAGAGCGACGCCGGCTGGCAGCGCAGCGGCCATTGAACCTGGCAAGTGGAGCTCAGAATTGGCGAAAGTGAAGACCCACTGCCGCAAGCCAGAGACACAGACGCATAAAAGCCAGCCAAAGAGAGATAAAGCGAGAGAGGGAGTGCGCAAAAGCAGAGCGCAGCGATCTACGCGCTGCTGTGCGCTGATGACGCAGTCGTCAAAAGGCAACAACATACATATACAACAATAACAATAAAACTTAAAGCTGATGATGGTGCTGAAGCAACAAAGTGCGATTAGAAGCTGCCAAACGAGCGGCAAGGGAGTGGGAAGAGAAGCAGCGCAGCGCAGCAGCGGCAGCAAGAGCAGCTTTATACAAGACACACTGACTGACTGACTGACTCGTCTTACGCTCATTATTATCATCATCATCATCATCATCATCATCATCAACAACAACATCGCAAGCAGCGGCAGCGCCTATTGCAGTCGCGGCTTCTTGGAAGAAAACCCAACGCAGTCAAATAATGAAAACAACAGCTAACAGCAAAAGAAAAACAAAACGAAAAAAAAAATTTGTTGATCACATCACAAACAACAGACACAATAACAACAACAACAACAACAACAACAACTAAAAGGAAAAGAAAAAACGCAATTTGTTTAAAATGTAGGTCTATAGGTTTCTCGAAAAACCCGCAAGAGAGAGAGAGAGAGAGAGAGAGAGAGGAGAGAGAGGAGAGACGGGGCCACAGCAGCTGAGGCAGCGGCAGCGACAACAACAGGGAATAGCCATGGCAACAGCAACAACAGCCGGCTAACAGCAGCAGTGGCACACACACACATGCACACATACACACATGCACACACTTGAGTTGCCTTTTCCCCCATCATTTGGCTACACACACGTCCATGGCTTGAAGCAGTTAATGTTACACACGCGATTACACTGAAAGAAATTCAAGTGAGCCGAATGTTAAACATAACAGAAAACTATACTAAAATTATATTCGAAATTTAATTTATATAAATATTTTAGTAAAATTTAATGTACAATAAGTTCAAACCAACTCAAATTTCATGCTATTCTATATATTTAATATTCATTTCATTCAATTAAACACACTCAAATTTCTCGCAGTTTATACACATACACAATTTTTCCGCTCTCAACACGAACAAGTCGGACTATTTGACTCTTGGCAAAAGCAACTTAAGGTTATTAGCCGCCTTTTTTTCGGATGGTTTTTAGATTCCTTTGTTTGTTGTTGTCGTTCTTGTTGATCTTAATGTAATAGCTCGGAGTGTTCATGCGCCCATGTGTGAGAGTTTGAGTGTGTTTGTGCCTTTTGTGCATGTATACAAACGAATCCATTTGGTTCAACTTAAGAGAAAAAAGTGCAACTCATAAAATTGTTGATTTGATGCGGCGGCGCCTCAAGATCTGAAAGTCTGCCGCATTTTGTTTTATTTATTTATTTTGGCTTAATGTCATTGCACACACACACAGACACACACACACACACACACACACACACATGCCCAGCCAACAAACTAAACCAAAGCAATTTGCTTAAATGTTTCGGGTCGTTTCTTGTGGCTTCCTAAAAATTCATTGGGCATTTTATAGTTGGCTTTGCAATTTTTATGATTTAATGAGTCCCCGTTTCGGATTCCAGTTTCAAAAGGTTTTGTTGTTTTTTTTTTTTTTTTTTTGTAGATGCATATTTTATGTGCGCCCCTCTTATGCAACTTGTTGCAGCTATTCGCCTACCAACCGCTGCTCCCTCCTTGCCCCCTGGCTAGACGCTTTTTATGAGTCATTTGCAAAAAAAAAAAACAAAAAAAAACCATTCGCGTATAAATAAAATTTTACTTTGTCATGTGCTCTGTGTAACGCATAACGGTACATTTATAATGCTTAGCCAATTGCAATTAGCTAGATCCAGTTTTATATATATATCAACGACTATTTTCACCAAATAGATTACCTTAGCTTCTGTTTACTAGTTAAATAAAGCTTTAGGTGCGCAATATGTTTACGATTTCTTTGCATCGATATAAAATTAGCTGAATTAAATCAATTAATCAACTCTTTTACACTATCTCAGATAAATGCACCTAAGACTCGTCGAAAATAATAAAGTCAAAATATTATCTATAAGAAAAATGGCTTTCATTTTCATAAATATCCCTCAATAAACATGCCTTTCTATATCCCATATTTCCAACGCTTACTTTTTTTTTAGATAATATATATTAATTGTTATTCAATTTTAATTGTTATTCCCACTACAATTTTATGTCTCTTTCCATTTACGTGTCTATTTATTAATTTTGTAAATCACTTTTTTGTTTTATATTGTCTTTATATTTTATTTCATTTTGAGCAAATTTATTTTTGGTTTTCTGTAAAATATATTTACAACTCAATTGCAACCCACAGCCAGTGGGGCGTATGCGCAATTTCTATCAAAAAATGCGTTTGCACATTAAGTATACGCCAGGTGTTTATTTATATTTAAATTTTGTGATTTATTTTAGTGCTATTTTGGTTTGTTCTCGTAAAATGCAGAACTAACGCGCACCGTTGATAGATGACGCTCGTCATAATGATGTTATAAAAAATGATGATGATGATGTTTGGCAAAGTTCAAGAACGTACATTTGGCATGAACTTGTAAAGGTCACACAAATGCAATAGAAGTGAATGCACTCAACAAAGGCAGCAGCAACAACAAAAACAGCGTCAACTATGTCGGCAACAACAATAAAAGCTGACAGCTGCTGCCGCTGCAACCGCAATTTAAACTAATATAGCTTGCAACAACAACAACAACAGCAGCAGAAACAGCAACAAAAGCAACAATGACAATGACAATAAATTATTTTTGAATTAATTTTTATTCGTTTTGCTAAGCAGCAGCAACAACAACAACAAGCACATAACAATAAACATGCAACATTCAATCACAGGCGTCAACTGCGACTGTGACTGTGACTGCGACTGTGACTGTGACAGTGACAGTTGACGAGTCTTTGCCGTTGGCCTCCATTGCAGCCCGGTTGCCCGTTGTCATCAACGCCCCCGCGCACGCACACGCACGTGTGTGTCGCACACACAGACACACACATGCACACACACGCTGCCCACACGCGCTGTGTTATTGACACTGGCGCAGCCTAACGGTAGATAAAACCCGCGATAACTTGCAACAATGTATGCAACAGCAGCAGCAGCAGCTGCCGCCAGCTGCCAGACGAGTCGTCTATTTAATTTTCTATTCTAGATTAAATTATAATAAATTGCAATTTCTATGCCAGCCCCCTACCCCCTCCCCACTCTCTTGCTGCTTGCGAATGAAGAGCAATTCGTTGTGCCGCCTTTTCTAGCGCGCATGCAAATGCGCCTGCCCCAAAGAACGCCGGCGCAGCCGCTGGCCCAGACCTCGACGTTGACATCTGGGCGCCCACACTGCGAGAGAGGGAGACAGAGAGAAACAGAGAGAGCGAGAGAGAGACAGGCAGATGGAGCGAGACAGAGATCAGTTGAGACAGGGGCGAATATGGCAGGCGAAAAGTGCATTCAACTCGGGAAATAATAAATAATAAAAGAAGAAACTTAATTCATTTTAAAACTATGCAAGCGCCTTCTTTATGAACAGTTTAAATGGGTAAACAATATTGAACAAAAACTGTGAACACATTGTTAAAATGCTCTAAAGTTTTGAATACAGTTCAAGTAATACGTCAAAAGCAGAAAGAGAGAGAGAGAGAGAGAGAGAGAAGCAATAAGAGAAGTTAAAAGTGATATGAAAAACAAAAATATGATAAACTAAGCAAAGCTAAGTCAAGGGAAATGGGTTTGATGAGAAGCGAAGCAAGAAAAATAAAGTTTGAAAAAATGATCAATAAAGCGAGAACCAAAATAGGATAAGTACAAGCCATCGCAGCGAGAAGCGATATAAAATAAACACAAGGCTTTAGCTAACAGCAATGGATAAGTACAAAAGGATAAAACTGAAAGAGAAGGTAAGTGAATAGAAAAGAAGTTAAAAGGAGGAAGAAGACAATAAAGATGTAAAGTAAAACAAATTAAAACGTATGAATGCAGCAGAAGTAAAAAAGTGTAAAGAGAATAAATCTGAGAAGGAAGCGAAGCGGAAGCAAATGAGCAAAAAAAAAACCAAAAATATAAGAGGAGGAAGTAGAGCGAGAAGAGAGTAAGAAGCGAACCGGAACAAAATAAAGGAAACGCTGCAAACTCAAATGAAAAAAACTTAAGATATGAATAGAAATAGAAAGCTCATGAAAATACAAATCACAGCAATGTAATGTAGAAGGGATGGATACGAGAGAAGGGGAATTGTTAAAGGAAGAAGTGAAGAAGAAAACAAACATAATTAAAATGAGAAAAGGAGTAAAGATAAAAGCGAATTACACCGCGAATCTAAGCCACAATTGAAGAGAGAAGCGTACAAAGTGTCATACTGTTTTCTTAAATAAGTTAGATATTAAAAGGCTATGTATTAACTTTGTTTATGATGTCAAATGTCAACGTACAAACTCAAAGGCTAAATAAAAACGAAAAGAGAAAGAGGTAAGGATCGAAAGAGATACACTCCGAGCACTTCATAGAGCGAAAATGGGCAGCCTTGAATATGCGCCTTTCGCTCGATGCCGCTGCCGCATGTGCCACCAATGGGAGACATCGATGATGCACATATATATGGGCTATGGGAAGCGTTTGCGACTCGTCGAGAAGATGAAGGCATTCGGCCTCCAAATAACACCCACCGATCTGTATCCGAAAACCATTTGCAATCAATGCATCAAGGTGCTCGATAAAAATTATTATTTTCAAAATACGCTCAAACTGATATCGAAATGAAGCAAATATTTGGGTAAGCCGAGACGAACATACACATCCAAAGGCAGCAGCTGTCATAGAATATATTTCCATTTTACTATTATTTTCAGCTTTGAACATTTGAATGGTATGGTTCTGAGCATGTCGCATGGCGATTAAAGCTCTGCTGAAGAGCAATTTTTTTTCTAATTCTATTCTATTCTAATAAAAAGTGTACACAACAATAGATCATCACAGCTGGCATAGCTTGAGCAGCTGCACAGGACTTGTTTTTATTTCAGTTGTTGTTTTTGGGCATTTCTAAGAAATCGAATTTCGTTTAGCTTTTACCTGGCCAACTTTTGTGCTAGGTAGTAGGATACCTAGAACTAGCTGTGATTCAATTTGCCCAACTCCTCAGGCTGTTTGAAGCTCTATGCGTGTATCTAATAAAGATCTTAGCAATACAAGCTGAAACAAAAAGCGAAGCGGAGCCCAACCCAACTCAAACTCTGCTGAATTCAAAATGCGCCATTTCAAATTGCCCCACTCAATGTTTTGTTTATCTGTTTGTTGTTGTTGTTGTTGCATTTGACACGCCTGTTGCTTTTATTGTTAGAGAGTGTGCGTGTGTGCGTGTGTTATCAAGACAAAACTTGACCCACATACAAGTTTATTAACCGGTTTCTGGCAGCGCATCAATTGGCAGCAGCGAAAAAAAAGGGTTGCAAAAATGGTTGAGCAAATTCTTGGCTTCAAATTACAAAAGAGAACTTTGTAGAAAAAAAAAAACTGAAAATAGTATCTGCAAATGTAATCTACAAATAACAAAACGGCAAAAGCTATTTATTAAAAGGAGCTAACAACTTTACATAGGCAAGTTTAAGTAGATTAAAGTGTTAATAATGTATTTTAATAAAACTTAAAGCTTCAGTGAGGCTAAGGCCGTTAATAACTGAGAAAGTAGTTTATGTAATAAAATGTGTAAATCGAGCTCTTG
Organism: Drosophila virilis; assembly: GCF_030788295.1. Lineage (NCBI taxonomy): Eukaryota > Metazoa > Arthropoda > Insecta > Diptera > Drosophilidae > Drosophila > Drosophila virilis. The sequence goes on along the minus strand of NC_091546.1, from coordinate 15,015,022 downwards.
ATTTTAATTAAAACCTTATTTAAAGCTCCGCTTTAAGCTTCAGAAAAGCGGCGAAAGTTATTTTTTAAATGAATCTAAGAACTTCGGATATTAATGTTTATTAACAACAATGCATAAAAAAATAACTTCAGTTTTATTTTAAGCTTATTATTTTAAAGCGGCTCTTAAAGCGTTTGTAAAACTTAAAGCTCGCAAACGTAACATTTTCTATGTGTTAATGTCCGTCTGTTTTTTTTGACAATTATTTTATCCTTAATAGTTTCCACTTGTTTATAAAGTATAAGCAAAATTGTAAAAATGCAGGAAGCTTGCCAATATATTTGGATAGTAGAATTTTATGCATTTTTCTAAGCCATAAGAAGTCCAACTTGAACCACATCAGCCCAGAAGAATCAATTTGAAAAATTAATTATATGAGAATAACCTTGGCAAGAAAAGCTGACTAGAAAACCAAATGCTATCCAGCCTCAAAGTTTTCTTTTGTTTTCAGAAATTCATATCCGAAGAGTGAATTCTTCTGGATCGGTGACTTTTTCCACGTGATTTTTTTGAAAGAAAACCCCTTTTTCAAAACTGATATTAACAATGGAAATGGGGAATATATCAAGAGAAAAAAAAGGTATGATAAAAGGGTTCGATTGGAATTGACCTCGAGAAACAATTATTGTAAACATAAAATATTTGCCTATTTGCACACAAATTGCAATTTGGTTTTTTATGACTATTTTGTCCTATTTCAATTCCCTCTGGAGCTTTCAGGCTCAACACACACACAACACACACACATTCGCACACTCATACGATCGAGCATTCGCATCGACTGTGAGCCATTAGCCTAGTTAGGCATTGCCCCTCCATTGCAGGGTGGGCAGGGAGGTAGAGGGAGTCGATCCTATTCGATCCGATAGCGACTTGGACTTCATCTCAGTTGCGATTCATTTAGTTTCTGCTCGCACCCAGATGCTGACGTTCTGTGGGGGCGTCTGTGGGCGTGGGCGGCTGTGTGTGTGTGTGTGTGTGTGTGTGGGCGTGGCAATGTGCCGATAGTGCTTCAATATGAAACAAAAATAAATAAATAAAATGCCGCACAGGCAACACAAAATGGGAATGTTTGTGCTTTGCGCTTTGTTTGTGTGCCAAGAATGCGTTTGTCTGCCTCTGCCTCTGCCTCTGCCACAGCCTCTGCTTCTGCGTGTGCTTCTTCTTCATCATCTACACATATTCTTCTCATTTGCCGGGTTCAACAAACTTTAATCGCACATTAACCGCTCGAATTCCGAATCGATTCCAGCGGATTGTATGGAAATGGAAATGAAATCGAGGCACACGCACAAATCGCATCGCCATCAACAAAAAAAAAAAATAACACAAATACAAATACAATTTTTGGCTTTCGGTATTCGCTTTAAATAAATAAAAAAAAAAGAAAAAGAAAAAAGTTGTATAAACATTGGAAGTATGTGTGTGTTTCCTTGAAATTTGATTTGATGCACAAGCTGTTCGGCTTAGCCATGCAAATGGAATGCAACTGCAGCTGCAACTATGAAAATGATTGTACATATCTAAATATGCTGCCAGATGATAGAAGCATGATTTGGCGAGAATATTCTATATTATTACATATACAGAATTATTTCCACGCTGCCAAATTCTCCATGAACATGAAAGACTTGTATCAATACAATACAATCGATAAAATATAAAACAAGCAAAAGAGTTAAGTTTTTCCCAATGTTTGTGTTCTCTGATATTCGAGTTTAAGGTCAATCGACGAAGAAATTATTAAACTTAGAGAATCATTTACCAACCAGAAGGATGAATTTTTATAAATATGCTTTAAGCGAATCGCACCACAAAATTGTCATACAACAGCTTTACAGGCCTTATCCAATCCTGCTTTAGCTTAAAGCTATCCCTTGCCTGTGTAAAAAGTTTAATTTTTTCATCAACAAAAGTTTTACACACATTTTTATAGAATATTCTAACTTTAATTTAAAATGTTCTCATCTATGCAAAAGCACTCGAACAATTTTAAGTTTTTATCAGTTTTCGCTTTAATGCTTAAAAATAAACAGTCAAAGCAAAGAAAAATGAGTTTTGAAAGTAGAATGAACTAGTTCAAGAAACCAGCACGAAAGCAATAAAAGAACTGGTTTTTATTATTCATTTGATTGATTGAGACAATAAAACTTATCAATCTTAAAAAACATGCCACAAATTTCAAAGATCTAGTTTGGGTTGTTTCAATTTATGATATAGAGTAAAACCAGGCTATATAAAATCAATTATATGACATATGCATAAAGCTCAATTGTTGGAATCATAGATTGCATAATTATACAATTTATAAAAACTATTGGCCCAATCGGGTCTACATTACAAAACACACTTTGAGCAAAAGAGTCTGTATACGCTTAAATTAAAATACTTGAAGCAGGTCCAAATATGAGAAGTCATAAAGGTAAGAGAGAAACGCGAGTTGTATAGAATATTAAAGCTTTAAGCGTTAAGTGCTTCAAATTGTAAGCTTTAAGTGCATTAATTTGTGTATATAAGTAAAACTTTAAGTACATATACCAATGTAGACTTTAAGCTTTAATGGTATGAAATTGTATAGACTGGTAGAGCTTTAACTTTATACATTTGTAAACACAAGTCGAGCTTTAAGCTTTAAGTGCATGAAATTGCGTAAGCATATCCATCTTTAAGCTTCAAGTTCGTGAAATTGTATAGACAAGCAGAGCTATACGCTTTAAGTGCATGAAACTGTATTTTTAAAGCTTTAAGCTTTAAGAGAAGTGCATGAACTTAAAGTCTCACTTTTTTTATTTTTATTGTTTTCCATGCAAAAGTATTTATCTATATAGGATATAAATGAATATTTGTTTTAATTTATATATTTTATGAGCGATAAAGGCTAGAATTAGTTAAATTAAGTTTATAAAACCAAGACCTTCACCAATTTGTTTTATTTGCAGCTCTTGTCTGGGATTTGGTTATGGTTAACATCCCCTCTTTTTCGCTCAGTGTAATCATTGCTAGTTTGTTTTATTTTTATTTTAATTTTTTTTTTTTTTTTTGGAGCTGTTGCAATTGCAGCTAAAATTACTTCTTTAATTCGTTGTCACTTGGCAGCCGCGAGGCAGCTGACTGACAATCTAACTGCCCCTCGGAGCGACTGACTGACATCTATTACCACATTTACACACACACACACACAGACTAGCTAACGAATGGCAAGTGAGTGGATTCAAGTGCATATTTTGGTTAATTTGAATTGCAGTCGCACAGTTCAATTATGCGAGTTTTAGTTTTGTATAACCCAAACCTTTGGCAAATGAGCAAAGGGTAGATTGACAGTGGAGACAGTGAAGAAGTAAAAGTGCAATTTTAAAGGACTTTTAGTTTTGAATGCTGCATAAGATTTATACATATATATGTGCTTGGTCACAAGTTGCCGTCAAAGTGCAATTTTCAAGGAGCTCTTTTTTGCAGAGGCTTAAGGGTCGCCCTATATTCATGAGATGTATATATGTGCTTGAACATAAGGCGACTCAATCTAGAATATATATTTTCAGATTTCAAGTGGACAATCGGACAACGAATACCGATCTTAACGAAGACAAAGCAAATGAAGGAAGAAGCACAAAGGGCGGAAGAAGTGTAGAACAAAGTTAAAATACTTTTAACAACGGCCTGTCGCTGTGCACTGAGTATCTCCAAGTCGAGCACTGCCTACTTAAGCACTCTTACTTGTAGTATATATCGTCATTTTTTTTGTATATATTTTTATTTTTAATTTAAGCCTACAAGAAGTGGCTTCGCTTTGGCTGCGCTGCGGATTGGCTGCAATTTAGTTGCAGGAATTAAATTAAATTCAATTACAATGTGCACAACAATGTGTTGTGTGTGTATGAGTGTGTGTGTGTGCTGAGTGCAACTTCATTATGTGCATTTAACATAAATATTTTCAATTATTATGCGATTTAAAGTGCACTTGAGTACATGCACTTTTGTAGCGCACTGTTCTGCTGCCAGCTGAATGAATGCATTTTATTTGAAGTTGAATTTGTTGTGTCTTTTATTTTTTCGCTTTTGCCAGTTTCTTTTTCTGTTTTAATCTCGTGCATCTGTTGTCGCAATTTTGCCAGAAAATTGGTTGACCCAGTTTTTTTGGTAGTTGGGAAAGAGAGAGAGGCAGCGAGAGAGAGAAAGAGAGAGAGGGAGAGAGCAAAGTGGAAGAATGTATCTGATGCTCGTTTAGCAGCTGGCTCCAAAAAGTAAAATAACTTCAGATTGGCACCAAAAACTGCAACAAGCTGTTGCCAGCTATCTGGAGCAGTTACACTGTGCTGCATGAGTGCTGGCTTTTGGGGCATGCGGCAAAGGGAGGCAGCCACGAATCCAAGAATCAAGAAATTCTTGAAATGTTTAACCAGGGCTTCAACTAACACAGTGCAAGAATCATGATCGAGTTATGGCTTTGAATTGTTGCATGAATCAAATTAAAAGAAAGCAACTCTGTTTAAGTTAAGCCAATAAAAGTATAGAAAGCAAAGAATTTATTGAAATAAAAAGAGATCTTAATTAGAATCTCAATTAGTTGCACAGCAGCTTAAAGCAGCCAGTAAAACGTTTGCGAACACAGCATACAATTGAGATATTTGAATATACTTCAAAGCAGCTGCAGCAAGTGAAGCTTAATTCAAGAAAATCTCATGATCTTGAAGTAGATCAAATTTCTATTCAGAGCTGCGACAAAACATGTCCTAACAGAGCAGCCAGTAAAACATTTACGAATGACGAAATAAAGAAATCGTTTGCTATTAACAGAAAGAGGAGAGACAAAGAGACAAAGAAAGCTGGATAGAGAGGGAGACATGAAGAGAGAGATAGACAGAAAGAGACACATGGAAAGATAGAGAGCGAGAGAAAGCGAGTATGACAGAGAGATAGTAAGAATGCATAAACTATGATGTCTACATCGTTTACGAACACAACACAAAGAAGAATTAAAAATGATATGTATTCATGCCTGTTTTTGTGTACTTATGCGTTTTATTTAACACTTGTTTAAGCACTTCACAAAATTCCCTTTCCTAGAAGAGCTTGTAATCAAATATGGAATTGGTTGTTGGCGGCCACTTCTCAGCTTGCAGCTTGTGGCCTGTTTTTTATTTTTTTGTGGCCTTTATGATGCAGCTGGCGGCAGTGGTATAAAACACCAGACACACACTCACTGCCATAAGTATATACCTTAATATATATGTATATATGTACAGATATAATCCCCCCAGCGGCGACAAAATGCAGCCGCTGCAGTTTAATTCAGAAACCTGCTCCTTACGCAGAGTTCTTAGCTTCACTTTTTATACTCAGTAAACCAAAAGGGAAGAGAGAGCATATACTAGATGCTAGTTTCTGTAAACTTGGTCTAAATTAACCTCCAACGTGTGTCGGTCACGTTATTAAAAATATTTGTATTCTTTAATAATTTAATATTTAATTTCCTATATATAAGGCTGACACACTCGTCTTGTCGACCAGTAAAAAATAAATAAAAATTTAAAGATTGCATTAGAATTGAAGTATTTAAGTGCAAATCAACATTTTGTAGGTTTTTATTTTTACAGGGTGGCGCACAGTTGATCAGGCTTAACCATGCCGACTTGTTTCTCTTTTTATATGTTTATACAACTTTTTTTTTATTTTGATTTTTTGCATGCAGCTTTGCTGTTATTCTTAAGCTGTGGCTGAGGTGTGTGTGTGTGTTGTGTTGTGTGTGTGTGTGTGTGTGTGTGCGTCCCAAATTTTGTAGGTGAAATTATACGCACACTTCAGTTTTTGGCCTGTTTATTTTTTGGTGTATTTTTTCCTTTTTAGAGAGCTGCCTGAAACTGGACTTTGGGTTCTAACTGGAGGGAGCAAAAGCCCGATCTCTCTCTGTCTCCCCTCCTCTACCCGCCCCGCTTCCCCTCGCCACTTCCTCTCCCCCCCTGTCTATCACTATAGATGTCTGTGTTGGTTGCACAAAAAATTGGGTCAAAAAGCAGATGTACTCACCTTTGGGCATCAGCTAAAATGCAAGTTTTGGCCAGTTTCGATGCAGACAGATTTTCCGCGCTCGGCAATATCGTTTGTGAGTTGTGCGTAAAATCTGTGGATATCGTGGAGGAGTTTGAGCTGGACGAGCTGCCGGATGATGAGTCGCTGCAAATTGTGCCAGTTGCTGCTGCTGCTGCTGCTGTCGGTGCAGCTGCAACAGTTGCTGCTGTTGTTGCTGTTGCTGCTGCTGCTGCTGTTGCAATTGGCTGCACATCGATTTGCAGGCGACAATCGGCGACTATTTTGGCCAGATTACGTCGACTGGCAACCAACGGTACCTGTTCCTCCATGTGACAGCAACCCCCGTCCCCGCCGCCGCCGCCGCCGCCACCGCCGCCCGTTGCCGTTTCGCTGTCCGAGTCCGCGTTGGCGGCAGCGTTTTGGGCCAACAAATTCATTGGCATTTTTTCGTAATGCGTCTGGGCCAACACTTCACACTTGGCCAGCGCCTGCGTCGGTATCTGAATCGGAGCCTGCGCCTTTGGCTTCTGCTTGGCTTTCAATTCTTCAGCTGCTTGTGGAATTTTTTGAATTTTTGTTTTGTTGCCGACAATGCTGCGCAGCAGGCTGTTGTTGTTGTTGCTGATGTTGCTGATGTTGTTGTTGTTGTTGTTGAGGCTGGCGGCAACAACTGCAACTGTTTCCGGTTTAGTCGACAGCAAACACGGCGTTGTTGCTGCTGCTGCTGCTGCTGCTGATGACGTTTTAGTATTAACTGCTGCTGGCAGTTGTTGTTGTTGTTGTTGTTGTTGTTGCTTTTGTGCTGCTGCTGTTGTTGCTGTCGCAGCAATGGGCAATGTTGCTGCCGCTGCTGCTGCCGATTTTAATGACTCCTCAACAACTTGTTCGGCTGCTGTTGTTGTTGTTGCTGCTGCCGATGCTGTTGCTGTTGTTGTATTTATAATTGCCGGCTGCTGTTGCTGCTGCTGTTGCTGTTGCTGCTGCTGCTGCTGCGTGGCGAGAGCGACTCCACCTTCTGGTATAATTGTTGCAAAAATTTGTTCGCCAAATATGAAAAGATCCTTGGAAATAATCATTATCACCTTTTTGTGATGTTGTTGTTGTTATTTAGTTTTGCTTTTGCTTTTGTTTTTTTTTTATGGTTTATATTTCTGCTTCTTTCCCGCGTTTTGTGTATTTAATTAATGTAAAACGTTGCTTTAAATGAAGAAAAACAAAATAAACACGATTTACACAAGCAACATATTTTTTTTTTTTGCGGGAATTATTTATCTTTTATCGAATTATTTTGGGGGGGAATTTTACGCACATTTCATAATTTGCGTGCTGTAAGAAACGAGTTGAGAGATAATAAAAATTGATTAAGAAAAGTTACAAGGCAGTTGTATTAAATAAATAAAATATATACCTGGATACGCATGCATAATACATTAAATAAATATAAATACGAATAAATATAAGTAAAAATATAAAAATAAAATAAATAATATGAGTGTGGGAAAGACAATATAGATTAGTTAACTTTTTGTTCTTTAAGATTTCGCTGTCTCTTAAATATTCTGAGAATTCTTTTATACATTTCTTTCCCCGAATTATACATAAAGTTAAGTCGTAATCTTCTTTTTTCTTAATATATTTAATGTATTAAAATGTATAAGGACGGTAAAGATATTTTAATTGTTTATTGGCAATTGTTAAATTTTAAAGTGAAATATATTTTTAATATTTTTATTATACTTTCAAAGTCAATCCATAATTATTCCAGTTAGTATCTTAAAATAATATAATAATATTTACTTATTATAGAAAACTATAACTATGCTTAAAATATTTATTTATTATTTTTATGTTTATTTATTTTTCACTTTCAAACACAAACACTTTTCAAATTGCAAAAGTCTTAGAAAAGGGATTTCGAATGTTAAAACTTTCCGAAAATTTGCAAAAAAAAAAAAAGATCACGATTTTTATATGCAATTTTAAAAATTTAAGAAATTGCGTTGGTTTTGAATTATTATTGTTTCTATTTAAATCATACATTATTTCTGGCAAAGAACTGTGCACAGCCATTTTTTTTTTATTTTTATTTTTTTATATTTATATTCATATAAAAAAAACTTTTCAAACAAAATAATTCACTTAACATTTCATTAATTTTGGGTTTATTGATTTTTGGCTTTAATAAGAATTATATAAAATTTTTTTCCGTGTACATAAAAATATATGAATATATATTTATATTTAAAATGTAACTTGCAAACATTTTATTAACTTTATTAACTTGTTTTATGATTAAATAAATGTATTTCAAATTAATGAGGAACTGTTTTTTACTGCATTTACTTTTGCTGTGGAATTTGTTAGTTAATTTCCGCAAACAATGTTTCGCACTTGAGACTCGCCCAACAAAATAATACAAAAATAAGAAACGACTCTTTTTATTGGAGTGTAAAAAATAACCAAAACAAATGTCTATAGAATTTTGTGTTCTTTGTTCACAATTGTTGCTGTATTTATTTTTAGCACTCGCAATAATCAGACAAAAACTTCTGTCGAAATACGCAGCACGGCCAAATAAAAAAAAAAAACGAAATGAAATGCAATTTTTGTTTTTTTTTTTTATGTTATTTTGCTGTCTAAGCCGCGTCTAGCAAAGAGTGCGAAAGAGAGCGCTGCAAGAGAGGGCGAGCTGCAGGCGGCGTCTCGGGCCTTACTTCAGTTACAATTTGTCAATAAGCCCGCGCGAAACAAAGCGCCAGAGCAAAATGTCAGTTTACATTTCGTGAAGCTGTGTGCGTGCGTGTGCGTGTGTGTGTGTGTATGCATGTGTGTATAGAATAAAATGTAAACATAGCAAAAACAACAAGCGAGCAGAGCAAAGAGAAGAAAAAAAAAACACGCACCCAAAAGCAGCGAAACGGCAAATTGACGCTAAATCTCGTTCGTTGTAGAACTGCAGCAGGTCGAGCTGTGGGGTTGCGGGAGCACGGGCAGCAGGTAGAGCGTTATTAAAAATTTCGTATTTAAAAATCAGCTGCGCTTCACGCACACACACACACACACGCGCGCGCACACACAACAAGCACGTTGCGAGAGGACTTTTTTCTCAATTTTTTTTCTCTCTTTATTTATATTGGTGCATTTGTTTGATTTTGAAACATTTTGAGCAGAAAACACTCACTTAGCCCCACACGGCACTGGAACACAGAACATGAGAAAACGAAAACGAAACGAAACGTAACGAAAAGATGTAAAAAAAATTCTTCTTTTTTTTTTTTATTTCTTTTTGTTTAGTGCATGTTGTTGTTGCTACTGCGACGGCGATCGACTAACTGAATTGAAAGCTGAACGGCAACGGCAACGACGACGACGACGACGACAACGACAACGAGCAACGCGACGCGCATTACGTACAACCAACGGCGGCCGATTTCGATCTCGTACTGATCACCGTTAAACGCCGTTTCGACTGCGGTGGCTGCTGCTGCTGCTAAGCGACGCAGTCGGCGTCTGGGAGAGCGCGCGCCCGAGCATGAATGACAATTTTAACAGCGCATTCTCTCTGTCTCCCCACAGACAGCGCTGCGGCGCCTTTAGCCACTGCACGTGCGTGTGGATTTTATGCTCTCTCTCTTTGCTGTAAGCTTACAAGCGGCTTAAGAGCAAGGCTCGTCGCTTAACCGCATACAATGTAATGTGACGACTGTTAGGCGCGCTCTGTAATCAGTCATTGATAGTGAACCGTGGAGCTCGTTAACTCTTAACCGATAAAAGCAACAAAAGCTTTTATGAGGCTTAACGAAGAAAAATAAAAAACAAAAAAATTAACTGTCTAGCGGCTGGAACAAAAAGTTGACTTGGTGATAGAGATTTGCTTAAGATTACACTGAGCGTCAAAATGTTGACCACGCTAAGGCGAGCGTTTGTCTATGTTAGCAGAATGTTATGTACATACATGTACATGGGGCTGGAAAGACAAAGCTTTTAATTTATTATTTTAGTGTTTAATATTTAAATTAGTTATGTATGTATGTATGTTGCTTGACATGTTTCAAGTTTGGTTACGTTTTGATTTTAACTATAACATTTCCGGCAGGCGCTGCCAAATTCCAGTAGTTGTTAGAGAATTATAATAAAATATACACGTATTTAACCAAATACGTTCTGCTACAAAAAAAAAAAAAAAAAAAAATTAAATAAAGACAAAACATGTTGCTCATTAGGCCAGAAATATTTGTGCGTGTGTTAAGCTTTGTTCGCACTGCGGCTGTTAAAGCTTATCAGTCATTAAACTTGACAACAGAGCAACAACAACAACAATAGCAACAGCAGCAGAGAGCGCAACGTATACGCAATGTGAGTGCGTGCACCGTTATACCAGGAAGAGGCCTGAGCTGAAGACAACAAAGTACACTAGACGCCTATAAAATGTGTCAGCTGTTTTGAAGCTTTCAGTGCGTGAAAGCCCATAAAAATAATGTAAAAAAAAAAAAAAAAAAATAAATGGCGAGCATGTGGCCACTAGATAAAGCCAGAGGCCTATAACAGATCTGCGATAATCATGATGATTTTTAGTTTGATAAATTAGGCGAAAGAAGTGCGCTATTAATTTTATGGCATGTGCCATAAACATTTGCCATACGCACATATTTGTCCACCCTTCTCGTTCTAATTGTGTGTGCGAGCATTTTGTGCTGCTTCTTGCTGTTGTTGTTGTTGCTGTTGTTGCTATTTGTTGTTCTCTTTTATGCGTACTGTGCAAATGCGCGACGCTGCCAACAAGCTACCAATACATGCGCACACGCACTGACGCACACGCACACACACTCAGCGAAACCACACGCACTTGCTCTTAACCTTGAAATTTCAACGCACGCAGCTTTTGGCTGGTTTTGCTTGTGTGAGTGTGCGTGTGCGTGTATTTGTATTTGTCGTTCAGCTTTTTTTTTTTTTTTTTTTGGCTGCGCTGATAACATTTTGTTTTTGCTTTCTTTTCTTTCTTTTTTTTTTTGTGCGTTCGTTGCTCTGCACACACACACACACACACACACGTACAGCCCATTTTTGTTATTTATTTGCGCACTTTATTGGATTTTCAATATCTTGCAAATTGTCTTGCTAAAAATTTGTCCAAAAATTTCGTCCATGTTTTTCTGCTTGCTTGCGAAATGTCTTTTTTCTCACCATCTGCGCACTTATTTTGTTGTTATTATTATTTCGCCGTTTAACGAACTCTTATCAGGCAGCCTGGCACGGAACGCGCACACGTAGCAAAGCCCTGACTCAGAGACGGGGGGCACTTTCTTTGACCGCAGTTGCTGCCGTTAATTGACACAAAGAGTTTTGTGCAGATTGTGTGCGGGACCTTGAACTTAAACCGTATCTTGGCTCGAAATTGAGCTCATGGACTTGGGACGAAAATGAAACTAACGCTAGAAACTGAAGTCAAAGTTCATTTTGATATGAAATAAAGATAATCTGCGATATTTTCCGCAAATTTGTTAACATTTCCTTGCGTTTAGATTTTTAAGCACATGTCTAAAGTATGGCTTTTTTTGCGGTCGCCTAAAAGTATGCTGCAATTTTTGCCGGAAACGAAAAGTTAACCGGAAACCAAAATAAAGATATTTTGCACTAATTGTTATAGATTTGAAAAACAAGTTAAATATATATATATATAAATTAGATATATATAAATATGCTAATAAAAAATAAATGTAATAAAATAAATGTATATATGAATAAAAATATGAATTAGAAGATATTAGACTAGTCTAAAAGCCAGGAAATATATAAAATATATTGTAGACTATATAGAGAATATTCAGTAGATCATAAATAATTTCTTATATATACCATATTGTGTAAATAAAGCTAATAATGTATAGATGATCATCTTTGGCATCTTTTAAAACTGATTTCATAGTTAAAACTTATACCTTTGCTTTTGTTGCTAGTTTGGCTTTTGTCGGGGCTTTGCGAGAGGCAGCAAAACACATTCACTTGACTCTCATTTCATACAAACAGCAAACGCTTGAACTTTTTACATTATTTCCATTATTTTATTACATTTGAAAGAGAGAAACCAGACGAGAAATGGAGGAACCTGTCGTATCCATATATGATATGCTGATGAAGCGCCATCGACAGCAGCGCAAAGAAGAATGCCAACAGCAAAGGGATCTCTTGCAGAACAGGCGTCCCACACAGGATGTGCAGACAAAGCCAAGCGTGGACAGCAGCATTGAGCCGAAGAAGCCACGAGCACGCATCAGTCGCACCAGGTTCTCGGTGGATCCCATGCAGTCCGGGGTTAAGATGTCCGCCAGTGTGGTGACCTCCGCGCATTTAACTAAGAAAAAATCGAACATTCTGCCGCCGTCGCACGCCAAAAAGGAGACGCTCAATCAGCTGGTGGAGAAGATGAGCGGCTTCAGCCGGAAGCGGCTCAAGAATGCTCCAGCGGAGCCGCTGCCGGTGCCGGAAAAGTCGGTCGCGGACCACACAACACGCAGTCGGGATAATTCGACAAAAAAGAGAACCGGCATGCGTAACAAACCGAAGGTCAACAAGACACCGCCTGGCAGCGAATCGATTAATCAGCGTCCGCGATTGGCTCTCTCGCCGCGCAACACAAATCGTTTGGCCAACAAGCCGGCCGTTAAGCGCGAGAAGGCCAAAGCCAATCCCAACGAGCCGAAGGTACAGCGTCGCGCCAAGAACTCGGAGGCTGTGCGGCCGAAGGCGCGCCTGAGAGTGCACATGTCCAAGCTGTCCATCAAGTCGGCCAGCAAGGAGCGCAAGATCCCGCCGCCAGCTGACAATGCAGTGCATTATCGCCTCTGATAGGCGATAGTTATATCGATCTATATCGATTTCAGTCTACAAATTGCAAGTGTTGCGCGCAAAACCGTTTACTCAAGTTCGTTTAGCCTTTTGAAGCGCTTCCATTTGCCAATCAATAGAGTCCATTGCAGTTACATTCAAACAGCGGACCTTATTGGTTAACATCTGAACAAGCGTTTCGAAAAGTTTTCATTTTGGCTTAAACAACAAAGAAAAAAATGTCAGTAACCACAGATGATTATTAAATTAAATAAAAAGTTGCCCGAACTATCGATTTTATTTTCGTCAATTGAACGGCTTTCGACGACGGTTTGACATTAATAGGCTAGCAAAAGTTATCGATAACAATTAGCGAGGAGTCGACTGAGACCTGCCCAATTATCATAACATACTCTCTAGTACAGTTAATCAAATGAATTATCGATAACAATTGAGTATCAATGTCCACTGTCATCTAGCACAGTTATCGATACTGTCCTATCTAATTATCGTAGCATACTTTCTAGCAAAGTTATCGATAACAATTGAGAAGTCGACCGTGAGCTATACAATTATCATAGCATACTCTCTAGCACAGTTATCGATAACGATTAATGAGTATCAACTAGAGAGGATAGCAATTCTAGTATTATTAAATAGTATTAATTATTGTGCATATACTTGAAATTTAAATAAAAATCTTTGAATAGATTACGCAAAATATTTGTATCTTAGATGAATAAATTAATACTTTTTAAATAATCATTGTAGTTTATTGATTTTTCATTTTATAATAAATTAAAATTTCTTCAAGACAGCAGCTTAACATTATGTTTTCTTTTAACCAATTCGCAACGGCCTAAATTTAACGCCTAGTTTTTTTTTTTATTTATTTTTGTTGTTGTTTATTTTATGTGTAGAGTTCGGCCAACATTTAATGTATTAGCACTTCATAATTTTCATTTCATTTCTTTTAATTTTTCACATAGAATTCGCACAAAGTGACGGCGACAAGTTTCGACATTAAAATGCAACAGCTACAAACTAAGAATACTTGGATCTATAAGTAGTACTCGTATATATATATGGTGTATATATGTAATAAGCCATTGGGTTTTACACGATTTTATCAATTATGCTACGCATTTATTCAAGTTTTGTAAGTTTCTTTTTCTTTTTTAGTTATTTCTGCTTCGACTGTAAAACGGGGCGCCAAAAACGAGTTAAAGAGTTCTTACAAAAGAAAAAAACGGAAAAATCGCAGTAAAATTTAGAAAAAGATTTCCATAGATTATTTTTTTGTTTTTTTTTTTACAAAAATATTGTGCACAAATATTTTTGCATTGTTTTTAGTTTCGTTTGCTTAACGGGGTATAATTTATATCAAAATTACAAAAAATTTAGATAAATTTTTATTTTCGGGTTTTTTTTTTCTCGCAAAATGTTTTTTGTTTCACATTGAATTGTTGTTGTTGAAGTGAATTTTCTAAAACAAAAATTCAAGGCGCTTACCCATAAATTTTCTTCTTTGTTGCTGGCATGTATGTGAGTGTGTGTGAGTGAGTGAGTGTGTGTGTGTGTGTGTGAGTGAAGTTTGTTTGAAATACTTTGAGAATTCGTTTGAAGGCTCTAAAGCCTAAAACAACGACATAAACATAAATGCAGCCCGTAAAACAAATTTATGAATTAAGACTTAAATTAGAATATAAAATGTAAATTCATTATATATAAATACATAGATTAACTGAAAGGCGCAACTAAAAGCTTTACTACTTATAGCCAAATTGGAAAAAAAACTTACCAATATAACACAAAGTTTTTTCGCTAGTTTTGTGACTACATTTCGAAATTCAATTTCAATTTTTTGGTGGCTGTGTGTTCGGAATTAACAACAGGAACTAACTATTGTTGTGTTTATATTTGTTGTTGTTGTTGTTGTTGTTGTTGCAGAGGGGTGCAGGGAGGGGAAGGGGGGGGGGGGGTTGGCTTGTGAGTTGTGGATTCTTGTGCTGAAAGGGCTGCCTAGGGTATCATGACTTCAGCCAAAGTCTTTTCAGTCTGAAATAAAAACAAAACAAAATCAATTTGTTAGATAAATCATAAAGTAAATTAACAAATAATTATAGTTGGCATTTAAAGCGCATTAAAGTAAAGCGCAAAAGTTAAGACAGATAGAAATAAGGAAATAATTAAGAAATGTGCTAATATACAAAATTCAAGCTAAATAAAATTATATGTAAGATTGCTAAAATCAAATATTGGTCAAAATTAATATAATGTAAAATATCAATAATATTAAACCAATAAAATATGCTACTATAAATATTACTACGAACCAACAAAGTAAAAAATGAAATAATAAATATGAATACTTATAAATATTTAACACATTTATAAATGTCTGAATAAATGGTAGAAAAAATAACGTTGTAAATAAACCAACTTAAACGTGCTTAAAAAAAATTGAGCTTTCCTGACAGCAGTTTGTAGAAATCTATTTGAAGGAATCCAAATGAACTCAATATGTGTTTTACAATAGCGTTGCGAGTATTTAGTGTAAGCTTTAAATAAACATTGACTAGTCTTAATATCTTAAACTACTTAGCGGCACATATAATTAGAAAGCCTAAGGGGAGGCGGGGTTGGCTTTGCTGGCTCGCACTACAATATAAAACCTAAAACTAAGGAACACGCAACAATTTCTTTGGTTTGCTTTTGTTTTTGCTTAGCTGTTTTGCTTGCTTAGCCGCGAGAGATCATATAATGAATATGAATTACATTTAATTTGCAATTTAGCTTGGCCTCGGCCAATTTGTTGTTTTGCTGCTTAAAATTCCGTATGCATAGACTCAATGCTCTGACGCAGCTCTGCATCGTTGTAGAACTTTTCGCAAACGATGCTCACCTTTTTCAGCAGCTCAATGGCCGTTTGGAGCACCTGATGCCATTTGCGTAGCTCAGATTCATGCGATAGCTCCTGCTGGCGCAACAATTCCAGCCAATCTTGATTCGTATTGGGTAGTTCTCTGCAAAACATATAGATTAAACACTTGTTGAGTTGGTTTTTAAATTGTTTCGCACTCACTTGAGGGCTGCCAAACTGGGCATGCGGGCGCGCCGGCTGAGATCGACGTCAATGTGTTCCTCCAGCTTCCAGAGCTTAAGTAATAATATCACATTTAATGCCAGCAGCAAGCACATTAACAATATAACGAACAGCGACAGGCTCCTGTGTCTGAATCTGTCCTGGCCCTGGCCCAGCTGATGGCCGCCCGCCAGCAACTGTTGCTGCTGCTGCTGCGCGGCCAGCAACAGCTGCTGCTGTCGGCTGCCGGCCCCACCGCCGCCACCAGCAGCGCCATGTGCCAGTAGGCCAGCCGCGGTGCCAGCGCCAACGCCGCCAGCGGACAACATTTTTGTCTCCCAATTGTCTAGCGATTCGGCCAGGCCACTCTGTGCGGCGCCGCCGGCTGCTTCCTCCATGGGGCGCGCTTGTGTGGAGGTACCTGCAAATCGCAACAGCCCAGCAAATGGCAAAAAAAAAATGAAGAATTATTAAAAAAAACAAAACAAAAACAATTAAATAACAAAATTGGGTTATATCTGCGGCTACAGCAACAAAAACACAACGTTCGAATGCAACAAATAAATTGGATACAACAAGTGTTAACATGCAAATGGACTAAGGATCAAAAATATAAAAATAAAATAATCAATTGCAGCATCTCAAGCAAAACGATGCACAAAGCGATTGCCACAGCCAAGTTTTGCGAGCACAAATATTGAAATCAAATGGAGCATTAAATATCCCAAGCTAAGAAAAACTCTATATATGCAACTATTTCTTCCGGCTGACAGAGTTGATTGCGGATTAGGACAATTGGAAAGGCACCTTCTATGGGATCGTTAATTAGACACGCGATATTGAAACCACTTTTTGAGAAAAACAGAAGGTGTCTGCCAAGCTTAAACGATTCATTAATTAAACTTCGTGCTTAAAATAGTTCTATATCAAAACTGATGAAACTTCACTTCTATAAAATCGAACTTATAAAAAGCTTTAGTTATTAATCAAAGGCTAACAAATGTCTGGTTATTGTTGAATGGTTCACAGCGCAATTAGCTGATGACAATCGCTTTTGCTTTATGGGGTTGCTTAGCGCCATAGATACGCTATATACCTTGACATGTGTGCAATTTGGCCTTACGAGATGTTGACAAATTTGTTGCTGCGGATGAGTTTGCAAATGTTGCTGATGCGGCGGCGGCAACTGTTGCTGTTGCTGCTGTGGCTGTTGGCGTTGATGCTGGTGATGCGTATGATGATGCGGAGGATGTTGATGATGATGATGATGATGCGGAGGATGTTGATGATGATGATGATGATGTGGATGTGAATGTTGATGACAAGTCGCTTGTACGCTGTCATTGTCCGTGCTGCTTGCTGTTGTCGTTGTTGTTGGTGTTGCTGCCGCAATCAATTGTCGCTGTTTGGGGCCTGTGTGTGGTTGTTGTAGCTAGTTTGCAGCTGGGCATGCGAATTGTTCTAGTTGCTGTTGTTCTTGTGGTTTGTGCGTGCATTTTGTGTGGTTAGAAAAAGCAATTGCAATTGCATTTTGGCATTGCAAGTGTATTTGTATTCGTATTAAATAGCATTTGTTTATCATGTACATTATTGCATTGCTGTTTGTTGTTGCTATTGTTGTTGTTGTTGTTGTTGCTGTTGCTAAAGCTAATGTCTAAATGCTTACCACGTCTGGGACGCCTGCCCTTGCCCTTGGCCGGCGGTATGCAGGTCTCGCTCTGCAGCGCATGCAGCTGCGCACCAAAGAAATCCTCCAGGCCCGCCCACGTATTCTTCTCAATGAAGCCCTTGACAACGCCCCAAATGGACTTTTTATATTTGATTTGCGCATGCACCGACAACATCGTATGATCATCCACAGTGCTAACAATACAGATAGAGTACATAACTTTCGATATGTTTCTGGCAACTGAAATATCCTTTTGCCACTTACCGCGCCAGACAGAAGTGTATGAGCACACTGAAACTGTCCGCATATGGTATGCCCGCGTTGACGCTGTTCACGTCTATCGAATACAGTTCACCCGGCTTGCTGCACTCGCGCATCGTTTGATATTCGGTGACCTGCACAAAACAAGCAATTAATATAAAATAATACATGTTGAAGTTCTGGTTCTGTTCGCCCACCTTTGAGGTTTTTGGGCCCACCGAGGCGGCCAGTTGCACGGTCACGTTTACCAGCCGCACATTCTGGCCCTCATCATTTTTATGCCACTCGCCCATGGACAGATCGGTCGATTTGCGCAGCTCGTGAAAGTCCGTTAGGAATTTCGACTTTGAGAACAGAAAATTGAACAGAGTATCCACGCGTATGGGCAGAATTGTGTGCACTATTTGGCGGCCCTCGTGCGTCGATGTGCACTCCGTACTCGGCACAAAGCTGTCATAAAGCAAATGCATTTAATAAGTTTCAGTTACGAGCCTAAAAACCCTTTTTACACTTACGGCACATTGTTCTCCTCGGAA
The DNA here is from genome assembly GCF_030788295.1 of Drosophila virilis. Taxonomy (NCBI): domain Eukaryota; kingdom Metazoa; phylum Arthropoda; class Insecta; order Diptera; family Drosophilidae; genus Drosophila; species Drosophila virilis. The sequence goes on along the minus strand of NC_091546.1, from coordinate 14,996,580 downwards.
TCGGAAGAGTCCGAGACATCTGTGGGCCCAGCCTCGGCATTTTTGGCCGCCAAATCATCGCGTTGTCGCTGATTTTTGCCAACTTTGCGCTTGACATCGGAGCCATGACTCTGGGGTTCGGCTGCAGTTGCGTTTGCCGCACTGCTGCTGTTGATCTTTTCGGCTCTTCTGTCGCCGCCAGCACCACCGACAATGCCACCACTGGCTGTAGTGGTTGTTGCCGTTGTGGTGGCCATCGCTGAGCTGCTGTTGCTGCTGCTGTTGTTGTTGTTGTTGCTGCTGCTGCTGGTGGTGGTGGCAGTGGCTGTGGTGCTGCTGCTGGTGGTGTTTGTATTGGTGGTGTTGCTGTTGCTGTTGGTGTTGGTGGCGGTGGTTGGGCCGCTGTTGGTGCTGGGCACGCTGAGTGTGACGGCCACCGATTGCTCCGTTGCCTTGACGGAGCTGAGTGTCAGCTCTTTGGCATTGGCCTTCATTTTCTTATTTGATTTACGCGTATTGTCGCTGGCTTTATTATCCGAGCCACTGGCCGATGCGTTGGCCGATGAGTTTAAATTTGACGATTTGCTTGAGTTAAAGAAATATTTCGTCTTCGATTTGCGTACAGCTGCTGCGCTGCCGCCGCCGCTGCTGGCGCTGCTGTTGCCGCTCTGTTGCTGCAGCTGCTGCTGCTGCTGCTGCTGGCCCGAATTGTTGGTGCACTGACTGGAATTGCTCTGATCGCCGCCGAGATCGTCAAGGGCCGTTTGAAAGTCACCATCGGTTTCTGTATCGGCCGCGTCCAGCGTGGGATCTATATAGTCCTCATCGTCTGTGGTCAGGCCCAATTCATCGCCGTAGCAATTGTGCACGTAACGCCAGATCTCCTGCTGTGAGAACTGTTTGTTCAACAATGTGTTCTGCCAGACACGAAAGAGCATCAAATACGACTTGTCACGCGACGCGAATGTCGCAAAAAAATACTTCTCCCTGGCGGTAGATATTGTAATCGCATTCGGTATCACGAGCGCTGTTTTCTCTTTCGTAATTGCTGTCACATCCTTCCATTTGATGCTCACATACGTTTCCCAGCTAAAGATGTTCGCATGGAAACACACATAATTCTGGGACACGTACAAACGACCCTGCACCAATATATCCCGTTGCAGCGCGCACGAGTAGTCTGTAAGCAATAAACAAGTTGAGAATTATAACGCGCATAAGTAACTATATTATAGCAGAAATTTCTAGCTTTAAAGCCCTTGACAACGCCCTTCTTGAGGGCATGGCAGTAGAGTTAAGGGGAACTTTTAATTTCTTAACATAAGTGATCTTTAAACCAAGCTACATTAAGTTTATTTGGTAATAGAGTTCTTTTGTGTCGTACATGAATTCAAGAATCGAAATATTCCTCAAAATAGCCGCGCGAAAGAAGTGTAAACACTTGACATTTATATTGTTTGATAATATTGCCGTACACATCTCTTATCTAGCCCTAAGCGAGCTACAATATAGATCAGGTTCTTTAATGACTTTTCAAAAAGCTAAAGCTAATGTTGCCAGATTATTTAGATGCCAAATTGATCTAGAGTCGAATCTCGTGAAAATCGAATGAGATTTGACCGAGTTATGAGGGTGGGAAATTTTTAACTATTTCTATTTAGGATATATAAGGTTACTATTTTTAGATGAATTTTAACCAATTACAAAGTTGCCAAATTGATCTAGAGGCTAAACAATGAACAAAAAGCCAAACCTAGTAAAAATCGTATGAGATTTCACTGAGTTTTACATCATATATGCATCATAAGTATATCATACATTATAGAGTATACATGGTACATTGTACGTCGTACATCATATATCGTACAACATAGAACATGCATCATACACGATACATCGTACATATACATCATACATTATGCACTTATATCATACCTCCATATATTCTACCTCATATATTGTACATCATACATCATACATGATATATCTCACATCATACATCATGCATCATACATCATACATCATGCATCATACATCATGCATCATAGATCATATCTCACACTCAAATACATATACACTCACCCACAATTAGACGCTCATCGTTGGGCACATCTTTGAACAGTTTTTTGAAGTCCTCGGCGCGTGATTTATAATTCGGATAGATGACGTTGTACCAGGACTTCTTCTTGGCGCGCTCGGAGAGTCGGGAAGTGCCCTTGCTGGGCTTCTCATTAGATGTGGTGCTGTTGTTATCTCCGCGTAATAGAACGCTGTCGGTGCTCGCGGATTCGCTTAGTTTGCCCTGTGCATCCTGTAAGTATTTGTTTGAGTGGCATTAGTCATAGATATATGTGTGTGAATCATACTGTGTGTCGAGGCAAGTTGTGGCAGGTGTTGCGTTTTCGCTTATCGGAGCACAGAAAGGGGACACCAAGCTTTACGCTGGCTTCTCATTAATAATATTTAGTTATTTGGTCAGAACCGAACGTTGTATAATCTAACGCGATCGATCCGCACAATATTCGAGCGCTGCGTCGTCGTCGTCGTCTCGCGCCGCACATTGAATTCTAATTTGCAGAGAAACCCAAACGCTACACAGGCACAATATCAGCCTTATCAATGTGGTAAAGCTTTGACCAATCAATTTTTAGGGTGCCATGAGCTTTTTTATTGTATACCCTGTAAAACTTGTAAGGGCGGCAACCACGACGCGATCAACTAACGCAATAGCTATTTTACTTGATCGATTATAAAAAATTATAAAGTAAATACTTGCAAAATAATAGAAATGGAAACTAATATATATAACTTAATAAGCAATAAATAATAGTTAAATATATAAAAAAAAAATAAATAATTAATAAAAAATAAAAAAATATATATAAAAAATGTACAGAGTATCCGCTAGCTAAGCACTCCCGTCAAGCTCATGTTTGTGCTTATTTTAAAGGGTATTTCTAATCAGCGAGTGGCCACACAGTGTTTCTCTTGCCCGTGGAATTGAACTAGTCGAAAAGTGGAGCATTTACTGCACACACACATAAATCGATAAGGCTAATAACTCAACGGGTTTTGAAATAATCCATTTGATATCTGGCGTCCCAGTTCATTATCTAGCGCTCAGTACCATTATCGGCACTTGCCTAGCATCTGTTTTGATATTCAGTTCTGCTGTATTCGTGTTTTGGGTTTCTGCGAATTGTGACGTGCTAATGAGCAGAACTCATTAATAATAAAAGCTCACGAGCTTTCTCGTAATGACAGTGAGAACCGAAAAGAACTATCAAGCATTTGGCAGAGAGCGCAGCGAGATTTAAGAGAGTTTTTGAAGGCAACACACGTTAATAATAAAAAAAAATGTGGGTGCTTGACAACAATTAATAGAGAAACCAGTAAAAATTGTTTATGGAATCAAGATCCAGCTTAAAAGTTTACGACAGCATGACGACTTTTAGGGCCAAAAGTTGGTCACAGTATAGCTTGAAAAGGCACAACCGAGCTTTGGAAAACAAACTAGTTCACAGTAAAAAAATATATATAAAAAACTAACGTTAATGAAATTGGGAAGTTGAGTTTAAAACTATAGCATGGGAATATTAAAAAAAATAATGCCAAAGGAACTAGTTCTTAACTATCAAAAGCATGAGTTAGGAACTTTCTAAATTGGGAACAAAAATTAAAAAGCTCTAGTTTAGAAAACACGAAACGAACTAGCACTAGTTCAAAAGGCAAAATAAATATTCGTTCATTTAATGTGAAAAAGGAAGATAACGAATAAAGAAGTTTAATGAACTGGTTCAAAAGATTATTCGAAAAATATTTAAAGCACAAAAAGATTAAAGTAGTTCGATAGATTGCTTCGAACGGTATTTGATGCAGGAAAGGAATGAATAAAGTAGTTCAATGAACTGGTTCGAAAGGTGAATCGAAGTATATTTAATGCGTAAAAAGAAAAAAAACTCAACGAACTGGTTCAAAAGGTCAATCGAAAAATAGTCGATGCATTAGTTAGGTGCACTAAAGAGTGTAAACTAGCTCAACAAACCGGTTCAAAAAGGTTAATTAATAATATTTAATGCAATTACTTTACGCAATTAATACAAACAAAGCATAAACTAACTCAACGAGCTGGTTCAAAAGGCCAGTTAAAATATGCATAATAATTGAACTAAAACGCAAATAGCTACGTTTTGTATGCAAAAAAATATGCGTTCAGACCCTATAGAAAATCTACATTAATATGTTAATTTATAGACATTTAAGAAGCGGGCGCTGCGAGCTGGTTCAAAAGGCCAATTAGAAATTCATCAAAAAAGCTTTGACTCAATGGGAAAGATGCACTTTGTAGGAAAGCAAATACTTTAAAAGAACTTTAGTTTTGAATATTTAACAAATCTTTTTTATTGGAAGATATTGGACTTGATTCCAAATTGGAACTAGTTCAAGTAATGAAGCACATTAGAATGACACGAAATGAACTAGTTGAACAACTTTTGAACATTTAACTGACCTCTTTTAATGAACTATTTGTAATTGTCAACAAATACAGTTAACTTCAAGAAATTCTATTTGATTTACAATTGGAACTAGTTTAATGAGTGATACAAAAATGCCAAGAAGGGAACTAGTTGATTATATAACTGCCACAAAAATGTTGAGTTTCGAACAATTAACTAATCTCTTTTAATAAACTGTTTATACCTGTTTTTGTAAAAATAGAACTAGTTCAACTAATGAAGCACATAAGATTGGCAAGAAAGGAACTAGTTGAATAAAAATAAACGCCATAACTTAAAAAATTTTGGTTTTGAACATTTAATTATACTCTTAACGAACTATTTGTGAGCCATATAGAGTTGAAAAATATAGTTTAATAACTAAAAGAAAGCGTATTTGATTTCAAAATTGAACTAGTTCAACTAATGAAGCATATTAAAATGACAAGAAAGCAACTTGTGGAATAAAACCAAAGACAATATAAACAAAATGTAAACATTTTTGTGGCCTTAAAGCTGTTGCATGAAGACTCACCTCATCGCGTCCACTGCTCGACGTGGATAACTTGGCTGGTTTGCCCTTGGAGCTAGTTGAGCTCTTGCGACTGCTGGGACTGTCCGTGCAGGAGCCGCTCGGCTGACCATTCGAATCAACGCTATGCGATTGCGCCGGCTGCGATTGGTCCTTGGACTCGGCTGCAGCGATGCTTATGCTGGGCGTGTTCGCCTGTGGACTGCTGTGTATGCTGCTGCCGGGCGCTACGTTGTGATGGCTGCCGCTGTTACTGCTGCTGCTGCTGCTGCTGATGCTGGCGACGCCACCGCCGCCGCCGCCGCTGACGCTGCTGAGCGCCTCATGACAGATGACGGATGCTGTGCAAACGGAAACGGAAGTGGTCTGTGCCGTAGTCAAGGCTGTGGCTAGCGAAATGCTGCTGCGCTCGATGGTGCCGGCGGCCTCCTGTATGGTCAATAGTTTGCTGTTTAATGTGCTGCTGTTGATTGTGTTGTCATCGCTGATCGAATCGCGCCTAAAACAAGAGAGAAAACTGTGAATAGCCAGCTTGTTCAAAAGGCGCAGCAATATCTATGGAGTGTGTATATATATTATATGGCATGCATTCAAATTTAAAGTGCTTGCGCTAAAGACATGCAAATTTTGTACATTAGCCAACTAATGCGGGTTATACTTAACGCTCTCTTCTCTCTTATTTTTTTTTGCCATTTGTTTTAGACCAGGCCAGAGTTGCGCTTTTCGACCTACCTGTCGCCATTATTGTGTATACTTTGTGTACATTTCTCATCCGGCTCAGCTTCCAGCTGCTGCTGCTGCTGCTGTTCCAGTGATTGCTGCTGCTGCAGTTCAGGTTGCTGTTGCTGTTGCTGCAGTTGCTGTTGCTGCTGCTGCTGTTGCTGCTGTTCTTCTTTTGCATCACAAATCATGTTTGTGGCATGGGTAGGCTCAATGCTGCACGCAGCAGTAGCAGTTGCTTCAACTGCTGCTGCTGCTGCTGCTGCAGCTGCAGCTGTTGTTGCTGCTGCTGCTGCTGCTGCTGTTGTTGTTGTTGTTGTTGTGTTTATTTCAATATCTTTAATCCTACAATAAAATTGCATATGGAAATAAAACAAAGAGGAAAAAACCAATACAAAAATAAAAACATGCGCTCTTTGTTCACACTCTACCCCTCTCTCTCTCTCTCTCTCTTGCTTACTCTTTCTATACATTTAAAGAAACCTATCGATCAGCTAATTTTTTATACAATATCCAACACTGAAAAAATACAAAACTATTCCAGAAAGCAACTCATACAAACTGGATTTAATTTATATACGTTAACTGGAGGTTTATACCCTTGCAGAGGGTATTAGGATTTTGTCATGAATGAAATCTCCGATCCGATATATATTCTATAATAAAGCTATATCCAACTGTCCATCTATTTGAATGCAAACTAGTCTCTTGTTGGATGTTGGATCTGTGCGTATCGGATCACTATATCAAATATTTGTCATCTATCGAAAGTAGGTTTTTGCTGAAACTTCGAACAACCTTATCATACGATCTCTCGCGAAATAGTTTCTTCTATGTAAAAGTCTCTCCTACAAGATTCTTTCATTTCAAGCTCAGCATATACGAACTTCACTATTCTCACGCATCTGCAAAAGGAATTCGAGCGAATTCCACAATTATTCGCTTTTTATTTATTTTGTTTGATTTATTTTGTATAGCCCTTACCAAACAACATAGGGCTCTGATATTTTTCCCATCTAAACTGTTTAATCCAACTGTTAACCGCTCGAAATGTGAACTGGGAATGAAGTCTTAATAATAATTGCCAATCGATAACATTGTTGATAATCACTTAACAATATATGTACTTATATACAACAATACGCGCCCACACACAGTTTTTTTATTGTAGCATATTTTAGCTTTATTATTCGCTCAGTTACCAAAGCAACAACTAAGTAAGTAAACTCGTCTGTCCGATAAGCGCGATAAGATATCTTCCCTTTTACAGCCACACGTTTGCTTATTTTCTGTTTGGCCTTTAATACACAAATCGACGGATCCAACTGAATACCGAAACAATACAGATTTTTATGCTCCATAGCTCATTGAAAATGGATAGAAAGGGTTATGTGAAAAGGGTCCACAGCCGCGACGATATAGCTTCGAGCTCAGAAACTAGCAGAGTTCGAGAGACTTGGGAACGCATTTCCTTCGAGTGCTCGTTTCCGATAATCGATAACTAGCGCCATTTCCAAGCAATTGTTATCGAAATCTTGAGCCAATTTTTTTTAGTTTTGAATGCTACAAGTCGCCAGATTTAAGATGTAGTTTCTAGAATAATATATATTCAGATTAGGGATCATTAATTCCTGGGTGAAGAAGGTACAGGGTATTCCCTAGTCGGGCATTCTCGCCTAGAGCATTCATACTTGTGTTCTATACATTTTTGGTTCTTACTCTAATGACAGCACGGCCATTTAACAGCCTCGTTGGTTGCTTACAAACCAAAACGCATTAAATACTTGCCAAACAGGTGTTTTCCGAATGGGGAAACTCATGAAAATTAAGTGCAAGTCCCAAAATAGCAGACAATATGTGCAGATGCATTACAAACTCAGTCACAAGCTTAAGCTAGAACCGCTAGAAGGGCATAAAGAGTAACCCAATTACTTTGCGCCATAAAATGTGCGGCTAAATTTAACTTAATGCATTTGAGGAACTCAGTAGCATATCAGCTAAAACTGTTTGGGAATTTTAAGAGAAGAACATATTGTGCAAATTGTTGAACGAGTACAAATTGTTTTTAATTAAACAATTGTGTTAACTAATGTGTGCCCATTAAATGAAACTCATTGTTTTATCTTCAGCCAGAAGCGACTTCGGGCAAATAAAATGTATTTGCCGCACAATATCGGGGCATAGAACAGCTGTGTCAAGTCAACAGAAATTATAATAATAGTAAAACAGCAAACGGAATTTTGTGTTTTGCCAATTTGTTTAATAAAATTGTTGCTAACGACTATCCATTAAAATTACACATTATGAAGGATTGACTAAATTTCTATTGGCTTTTGCTTAAGGCAAAATAATTCAAATGATTTTTAATGTTTATTTTTTTTTACTACTCCACAATATGATTTGATTTCTCTGGGTTTAAATGAAAACCAATTTCCAGTATTTTTCATTGTTTTTTTGTCTTCTTAATTGACTTTGTTACATGGGGTTGGGGTTGGGTTTGGGGGCATTCAATTTAGATGCCAGCTGGCATTATTTGATGATAGCTGCACAAATGCTTGAGTGCAAATTCATTTGATGAAAGCTCAAATGAGTATAAAAACTAAACGAGAAACGGCATGCCGAAGTCTTAATACGCTTAAAAGCAGAATAGTGAAGCTTGTCTCTGGAATATAAATATACTCTACGGGCGTGAAGATCTCTCCTTCTGTGCGTTACAAACTTCATGAAAGAATCATAATACCCTTGACAAGTCATACACGAGCCAGACAAATTTCCACTCTCTATTGCTAGCTGAGACTTCGAGTAGAGAATCGACCCTTAAACAACAGCTGCTAAAATTATAAACAAACTTTTCAAAAGAATACAACAAAAAATTGCTTATCAGCTGCAAACATTGTGTTCACAAGCTATTTAGATAATTTGTTGCGGCAGAATTTCAGCACACAAAGTCGAAGATTGCATACTCTTAAAGACATTCGATCTTAAGTAATTTTTAAAGTTCTAATAAAACGTACAACTGCTAAGTCTGAAGAGGTTCCAGCTAGTTGTAGAGGGAAAATAGCTAAATCAACAGAAGATTTCCGCCGATAATTCGGGGCATAAAATGCATTCCATTGCAGCTCCATTTTCTAATAAGTTTTTGACTTATAATGAAGATAAAGCTGGCGAAGAGTCTAGCCTAGAAGCTATATAATATAGTATATATATATATATAATCTATTTTAAAGGAATATATATATAAGCTATATAGTAAAAAAGTGTAAGATATCGATTCTATATAAAGGCTTTTCAAATTAAAACAAGTGAAGCTAGTCGAGAATTTCCAATTCCTTTTACGATTGAAAAAACATATGAATATAGTTTTAAGATTAAGAAACTTTTTGACCAAAGAATAATCTTTATAGAATAATCAATATACTTATACATACTTTAACTTCTGAAAGGCTACAGAAAGGAAGAAAAAATGCATCTACGTTGCACCGATCAGTAAATACCCTTACAAAACTTATGCACTTTTATGTTATAGTACTCTGATCTCAACTAAACAACATGGATTTTAACATAACAATTAAATAATTGTGAATGGGAGATATATAAATATATTGACATCCGCAATTGAAGCTGAACAAGAATATATATATATGTATATATAGACTATGTATATCTGCTTTAATGCGCTACACTGTGCAAAATTCCATACAAAAATCAATAAATTTGCTTTAAGAACAAAACTCTTTTAAGAGCTATATAAAAAAGAAATTGTTGCTCTAACTAACAACAGGAAATGCTGCGAGAATTTATAGAAAGAAAAATATAAATACGAAAACAAAATTTGATGACAAAAACAAGTTTCGGAATTCGTAAAAGTATTATTTTTTTTTTTGTAGATAGAAATATGGAAAGGCAATCAAGAACTCACCGCCAGAACTTGTTAGAACTCAGCTCAGATAACCTTTGTCTGAACTCCGAGTGGAGGTAACAAGGGGCAGGGGCAGGGGCGCAGTGCAGGAGGGTGTGGCGTATCTCAAAGGTGAGACAACATGCGCGCAACGACAACTGACAACAATTACAATTAATAAGCATAAAGATTATATGGTTAGAGCTAATTGGAAATCGAGATGGAGACACGGATAAGTTGTGCTGCGAGCGGGGGAGGGGGGGGGGGGGGGGGGCGAGTCGGACACCCCCCAAAAAAAACCAAGAAGAAACTAAAACTTAACGGTTAACGGTAAATAACCTGCCCGCACAACAACAAAAACCAGTTCTAGCAAAAAAAAAAAAATATTGTATATATAAGGAAAAGAAAAATTAAAAATCAATACAAATAAAACTAACAAAAAACGTCCGCAGCGCTCACATCGAACGAGCACGACTAGCAGATACCCTAAAGCTCAAGTTTGAGCAGCTACAAAAAGCCACTTTGTTTTCTTCTTCTTCAGCGCCAACCAATGGCAAGTTATATATCTTCAAGCAGAAGTCTAGCTGCCGTTTACTGCGTCCTCGCAAACAACTCGGTGCTCAGAGTCCGATCTTTATGAAATTTTCGCGCATTAAATGTCAGATTTTAAGGATTTTGTTATACCATAAAGACGTTACGAAATATCGAGAAAAACAACGATAAAGTCAAATTTAATTTTTCTAGTTTTTCTCTTAAATTTCTTCAAATCGATTTTCATCGATTATTCCATTAAAAAAAAATAAGATTATACATCGCAGCAGAAGTATAAGCCGTATTTCGGGAATCTAGCTTTGTACAAACCCAATTTTTAATCAATATTATAAAATTAGATATTTCGTTTGTTATCGATTACTAAATTATGAGAATGGGCTGCACTATCAAAGAGAATTTCAGTTTAAGATTTAACAAATACGATTGATATCGATTCTTGGTAATGCAAAATATCGCAGATATCGATAATTATTTTTTATCAAAATCCAAATTAGAATGAAGCGAGATGTCGAAAAAGTAATGCTAGTCAAAAAACAAGTCTGTTGTTTTTCCCAAATCTATTTTATCGTAATATTGATAATCACATTTAAATTGTTTAGTTTTTTTTTTATAATCGCTTTAATCGATAGTTTTAATCGAGAAATCGAAAAAAGCACATTTCAAATCTCCAATTGCTCTTAAAATCGATTTTTATCGATAGAATGAAGAAGCAAAGCTTAAGCCGAGTCTCTATTAATAGTGCTTCGCTCGGACGGACAGGCGGATATATCCAGATTCAGATATATATATATAGACATACATATGCTTTCGTATGCCTGTTACAAACCCTTGCACATAAACAAAATGCCCTTTCTAGCCATTTTCAAGGGGTAACAATCTGGTATAGAAAAACAAAACGAAAACTTACATTTTTTTTTGTGTTTTTCCTCTTTTGTCGCGCTGTTTATTTAGTTGATTCAGAAGCAATTGTTGTTGCCAATATTATTGTTTTTATTGTGGGTCAGGCACGACGGGTCACTCAAAGTATGTCATCATTGGAAAAACGATGACGAAACACAGCACAAGCACTAGAGAGAAGGCGACGGGACGGCACGGGCCGAAAGATGGCTTTTCTTTTATTTTTAGCACATTTAGCATTTGGCAAATGGGCGCCATTTATAATATTATGTGGAGCAGTCAGGCCCTACTCTCGTTAATTATTTAATTAATTTTATTATTCTTTTTTTTATTTTACTATTGTTGTCTGCTCACGCGATGTCCGGAGCTGGAAGCGAGCGCGAACGTCATTTCAGCGCGACGTTTGAATTTGCACTCGAAAAACGCGCCGTGAATTGCCCGACTAAGACCGGCAAAATAAAATAACAACAATGACAACTATACATGTATGTATATATATATAATATATATCTGCGAGTGCAAGAGTCGGCTATGGAGATTGTGTTTTGTACGCTTCGCTGAACGCTTTTGGCAAAGTTTTATGCAAATTTCGCGCAACGCAACGCAACTTTTGCGCAACTCTGTTTACGCTTTCGAGGGTATTACAAATAGGTCTTGTTTTAGGTTTATAGGGTTTATAGTTTAGATGAGCCGTGTTTCTATAATCAAATTCCAAGTCCAGTTTCAATTCAAGACAATTTTCATTGAACTTGGCTTAGATTCGTCTGTGGACTTGGACAAAATCTTAACTTAACTTGCCATTTACGAGCTCTACCCATGGCATCTGGCTTTATGAAAAGAATCAGTAGGAATATATATATATGGTTGCTATCTCTTCAGATATCTGCCACAAACTCGTGCAAAGCCATAAACCATAATTCTACCAGCTTATTAAAACTTGATGCTGCCTAAGATAAACGTTCTCTTTTTGTTGCTAATTTTGGACAACTGTTTTGCCTGTTTTTTTTTGTGATAAAAAAACAACGATATCTTATAAGACAGAGAAAGATGGGGCTCAAAATCGAACCGGCGCAATTATGCTTCCGTTTAAATAAATCTTAAGAAATTGTTTTAAATTGCGTTGGGAACTTATGTTTTCATTATTTAGTCTACTTAGCCAATTCTTTTTTTTTTTTGTTTTTCTTTCTAGTTCTGGGAACGTATTTCTTTGCCTGCTTGTGCAGCAACAAGAGCAGAAGGTCTGTTTCTTAGAGTAAAGCTTATCAATTAAGCGTGAAATGTGGCATAAAACACAGACATAAATACATGGAATAATTACTAATTGATTAACCACAAGTACACGCAAATTAAAGCAATAGTGTCGGGAGTGCCCGACTAGAATATACCCATACAAACAAGCCAACTTTGAATGTGCTTCTTTCTGGCCAAACTAGCCGCTCCTAACAAAACTCAGCTATTTTTAGTCAGATCTCTGTGAAATGTTCAGGGACTGACTATAGTACACAGATCTCTTCTTATTTCTCCATATTTTGGCGGAATAAGGAAAGGTATTCAAAAAATGAAGTATTTGCCAACTGTATATACTTTAGAAGAACCAACATACCGGGTTTTACATATCTAGCTCTTATAATCCTCGAGTTTTGCTCAAATAACCATTTCCCAAAATTGATTTTTATCGATATTTAAGGAAGAAGGGAGAAGATATACATGAACTGCAGACAATCAAAATTTCAGTTGAAATTTCTTTTGAAAAACTTGGTTTGATGAGAGAAAACTGTGTAAGACCGAAATAAACGTATTCTAGTAAACAAACGAGGTCTAAAAGTTGATTTTGCGATGTTCCCAGTTGGTTTCTAATTGAAAATATGTTTGCAGGCCACTCCGATCCAATTGGAAGCAAGCCAACTTATTGGTATACCTTGAAAATTATCTCAACCAATTGGAATTGTAAATGAAATGCAACATATGATGTGTACACACTGAAAGTGGATTATCTCTTTGCCATTTTACTGATAACGCGACGCGCAGCATTTACTATGCGTAAAAAGGAATAACAACAAGAAATGAAGACATGCAAATTAGGAGCGGGCAAATGTAACTGTTAAACATGCAAATCGGCAAGAAAAACCTACACCAAACATATGTAAATATATATGTATATATATTAACTTTCAAGCTAAAAGTAGTTCAAGTAAAAGTAGAACAAACATGTTTTTATTTTTTTTTGGGCAAAAGGCGCAACATTTACTAAAGACTTACATGGGCGTGGCGTGCAGATTGAGGCTAGCGGCGCGTTTATGCCTTTGTTGTTGCGGTTGTTGTTGTTGTTGTTGTTGTTGTTGTGAGGATTGCTTGAGCAGACTTTGCGCGGTGGCCAAGGTTTTGGGCAGAGCGCCTTGGCTAGAAGATTTGCAAAGGGACACAAAGCGTGTTGTTGTTGCTGTTGCTGCTGCTGTTGATTTCTGTTGTTGTTGTTGCTGTTGTTGTTGTTGTTGTTGTTGTTGTTGCTGCCGCTGTTGTGTGACAAAATGCATGACAACGGCAAGGCGCAGTAAACAAATGAAACGCCACCTCGCACTCTGCGCACAGCTACAGATTGTTGCAATGAGATTCGTTTTGCATATTGAAAACGCTGCTTGAGATTTTTTTTTTTTTTTTTTTTTTGCTGCCTTTTAATAAATTTGATGTGGTTGCTGCTGCTGCTGCTGCTTCTGCTGGGGCGCTGCTGCTGCTGCTGCTGACGTCTGCGGAAGTTGTTTCTTTTTGTTTTTATAATTTTTCATAGTTTTCATTGAATGTCACTGCGTACGCTTGCGACGGTGCGTGCGACTCAATTGTTTATGTTTAAATGCGATTGTTTATTAACTAGACTAACATGAGATTCGTTGATAAATTCTTGCTTGCGACTATTGCAAAATTCTTAGCTGCGTTTTTTTCGCCACTTTTTTTTTTTTTTGTGCGCATGAAAAGTATATGTCGTGCGCAGGGTTGTCGAGTGGCGCAACTGGCACAAGCTGCATTTAATTAAACAGCTGGCTGCGTGATGAGCTGAATACAAAATATAAGAAAAGTGCTTTTTACTAAAATTGCTTTGAGTGTAATGTTTTGGCATGCTTTTAAGTCATAAATGTTTTACGAAAAACGCATATAAATAAGTGTGCTGTCATGACAGCCCTGCGCTACAGCTGTGCGAGCAAACAATAAAAAATACTCAAGAAAACAAAAATACCGTTTGCGCAAAACTTGGTCACACTCGGTCGTACAAACTGCTTTCGAAATTTAAATACAGCAAAGTTTTATAAGTTTAATATCACAAAGCAAATTACAAGATTCAAATAGATAATTATTATATTATACAAATATTTTTGCTCCAGCTAGCTAGCGCTGCAAAAAGTAGAAATTCAGCTGATTTGCAAACAGTGTAAGACATTTTAATAGGCAGCAAATACACTGCACTACAAATTATTATTATTATTATTAGTTTTCAAGCCAATAAACCGTTGGAAGTCAGCACAAGGCTCGAATTGCCGCTTTTAAGCAGACCGCGAATCAACGACAAATCATCCGGCGACAGCGACCAGCCGGTCAATTGGCCGACAGACTGCAGCTCCGGGCAGCTGTCCATAAGAAGCTGCAACACACATAACAACAACAAGAAGAAGGAAAAGAAGAAGTAGAAGAAGAAGATCAATTGACGAATGTTTAGTCTGGAGTACGCACCTCCACGGCCTGTACAGTGAGCTCTGGCGCCAGCGTAAACCAAATATCCTCCAGCACCTTGAAATCGTGCTGCACAAACATGCTATACAGGAATGTATATATTAGGATATGAATAAGATTTTGTATGCAACATACCGTACCTAACAATATCGTCATCGTTAAAGTCCACGGAATCCACGGCGAGACGCTTCAGGTCTGTCGTTGTGCAGAGGAACGCCTTCAGGGAGCTGGTCAGCATATCGCAGCTGAGTATCTCGAGGCTCTCCAGCTGCTGGAAACGCGCCTGGGTCTGGGCATACGACAGGCTCTCGATCACATAGCAATCCAAATCGATGAGTGTGGGACAGAGGCGGGCCAATTTGCCCAGCTCCAGATTGCCGGTGCCCTTGATCATGGTCAGATGCCGCAAATTGCGTCCAATCGGACGCTCCAACAGCGACAGCAGCTCGGCGACAATAAATTTGCATATCTTGAGTTTGCGCAACGTGCACGTCTGCAGGGCGCGCAATGCGCCCAGCTTGGGCGAGTCCAGATAGAGTGTCTCCAGCTGTGGACACGTCTGCAGCATGACATTCAGCGTGTCCTCATCCGTGGCCGTGTCATGGGCATATTTCAGGCGGCACCGGAAGCTGTTGTCGATGTGATCGTGTATGAACTTGAGCGCTGCGCCCACAAACGAATAGGTGGACAGCGTCTCCACATGATGGCAATTCTCCAGTATTAGCGCTATGTCCGAATAGCATATGTTCTCCTCGCCGGGCATGCCCACGTCGACAATTGTCAGCGACTGTGCGCAGGCGCCCTTGGCCAGACAATCGATGCCAATCTCTGTGATGTCCGTTTCGCCCGATATGTCCAATATTTGCAGGCGTGTGCAATTGGCGGCAATCTCCTCCAGCAGCTGATCGTTGGCTATATACGGCACATAGAGCTTGATGAGCTGCTTGCAACGCCGCACTATCTCGTACATGTAGTGCATGTGATCGTCCTTCACCCAAATGCCCTTCAGATTGAGGACACGCAGTCCGGCGCCCTGGGCGGCAATCACCTGCAGAATCTTCTCATAGTAGCTGGGCGGAAAGACCTCGGTGACCAGAAAATGTACGCCACAATTGAGCAGCATTTGCAGGCAAATGAAACGCATATTGGCCTCCAGATAATCCGAGCTGAGTATCACGCGCAACAGATCCTGATAGATATTGGATGTGGCGCCCGCCTGCGCCAGATACTCATTCAGCTCGACCATCACAATGCTCATGTCCAGATGTACATCGGGCGCATATTGTACATAGCTAATTGTGGACACCAGCAAATTGGCCAGCTCCGCCAGGCAGCTGTCGCTCAAGGAGCGTACGCTGCACTTTTTGGACATTTGCTCTTCGAATGGACAACGAATTGTTTTGTAAACAAACTGCGACGCAGTTGCCAAATCTGCTGTTTCTTCAATCAGTTGTCGCTCTCGTCTCTGGGCGAGTCAGAGTCTGTTACATCACTTGGAACAGCAGTTGCTGGGACTTAATAAATGCTCCCAATGTTTCGTTAGACAGTTGGATATTTGAATTTGATTTCGATTTAACTGCGTTCTATTTGACTTGGTTTTTCTGGCCGTTTGGCAAATATTCTTGTTAACCAAAATAGATTTTCTATATGTCTATATATAGAATATATGTTTTCAACGCGATCGCTGTGCACGCTCGGGCGCCGCAATACAAACTAAAAAACTATTTTGGCACTGGGACGCCAACAAATTGTTTGCAATGCACGCAAAACAATCGGACTAGCCTAGGCGCTGCATTGGTATAAGTGCGTGCAATTGTATTGGTGAGCTTTTGCCTGAACAGCTTTGCTTTGCCCACGCAGAGCTTTGGGCCAACAAAGCTTTTGCGTGTGTGTGAGCTGTACGTGAGTTACAAATCAAAATGAACACAGAATTTGCATGTGCAATGCTTGTTATAATACTAATAAGAGAGTTACGATACTTTGCTGCTTAAGTTTAGACACGGATTACGGCTGCAAATAGCTGGGCAGCTTCATGCGCATGAACAGCCAGGTTGTAAAGAATGAAACCAGTATGAATATGAAGCCCATGGCCGTTAGTAGCAGTCGATTGAGATTCGTTTTGCCCGGCGCATGGGTCTGGTCCATTATGATGAAGCCCAGGCCGCCAATCGTGAAGAGAAAGCTGCTCGCCAGGCCCTCCATAATGTATTGGGCATTCACGCGATATGGCATAAAGGCCACGGGACGCGAGTGTCCGTGCTCGTCCACGGTCGCGCCCACGCTCGGTGGCTCCACAATCACATCGTAAATAATACCTGCAAGCATAATATATTTAACTGTAATCATTCATTTAATCGCTTGCACCTACCGCCTGTGACCAGAAAATAGGAGAGCAGCACAACCGAAAACACGGCCATGGGCGAGGGCATGGGTATGGAAATGCGTCGCACCTTGATGTTGGGCGGCACGAGTATGTGGAATGGCAGGTTGTACAGTGTCTCAAGCATTTTGCTGCGCACGAAATTAACTTGGTTTTATTCACGTACGAAAAGCCGGCGTAGGCGTTTCTTTTTCCTTTTTTTTTTTTTGTTGACGTTGTGTAGTTCGGCTCTGAACAAGTTCGATAGAAGCGAAGCGCCTATCGGAACTAGGCGAGGGTGTCGGAACCTGAACTGCATTTAAATGAGCTAGTATATGCAATGAGCACTATTTAATAATGTTTAATACTTGTCAGTTTGAACATAGTTTTGTTTTAGTTAATCGGTAAATGCATATGTACATTTTAATTGCCACCTAATAAGAACTCGCTCAAGCCAACTGGCATACGCAACACCAGAAATACTGCATCCAAATGGCATTTTCCAATTGGAGTTAAAGTGAACCAAATGAGTGAGCTGCTTTACCGAATGAACTGGAATACGCAACACTTTTGCGATATAATTCGCCAAGATGGTCACATTGCAGCAACAGCTGTTCAGCAATCGCGGTCACACTTGCGTCTATATATATATATTTCTCCAAAACAAAAACGTAATTCTTAGTAAAAAAAAGAGGAAACCACAAATAAACAACGCTCAAAAAGCATGGCCGATGCCAATGCAATGGCAGCCGGTGAGCAGAGCAACACATGCGCCGCGATACACCAGCAAAATAACGATGATTTACACGCTTTCAGGCAAATCGCCGGCTATCGAGAAGCGGGTGCACAATGCCGCAGATCTGGCGCAATGGCAGCGCTCCCGTGCCTATCACGATCTAATTGGCTACATCAATGGCACCAGCTCGGCCATACAGGGCATCAAGACAACGGACGAGATGTACGAATCGGATGTGCTGCGCAAGCTGTTGGGCCTATTCGATGCGCTGGCCCAGCTGGTCAAGGAGCATCCGCCGCTGGAGCAGCCGCAGCGTTTTGGCAACAAGGCCTATCGGGACTGGTCGCGCACCATGCACGAGCAGCTGCCCGGCCTGCTGGCGCAGCTGTTGCCCGCCGCCAAGCACAAATACCACAACGAATTGCTGCAGTATCTGCTGGAGAGTTTCGGCAATGCGACACGCATCGATTATGGCACCGGGCATGAGCTCTCGTTTATATTCTTTCTGTGCGCCCTGTTCAAGGCGGAGATATTGCTGGAGCAGGACATTGTTAGCGCTGCGCTGCGCCTGTTCAAACGCTATTTGGAGTTTGCACGCCAACTGCAGCGCACCTACAACATGGAGCCGGCGGGCAGCCAGGGCGTTTGGTCGCTGGACGACTTTCAGTTTGTGCCCTTCATTTGGGGCAGCGCTCAGCTGGCGGGTGCGTGCCTTCAATTGCTCTTGCTCTACAAGATGCCCCTGTTTGATATACCCTATTGTTTGTGTGTTTATTGCAGTCAAGAGTCCCTTCGATCCGGCCAAGTTTGTGGACGAGCAGATCATCAATGATTTCAAGGAGCAGTACATGTTCATCAGCTGCATCGATTACATCTGCCAGGTGAAGACGGGCCACTTTGGCGAGCACTCAAACCAACTGTGGAGCATTACAGCGGTGCCCTCCTGGATCAAAATCAATGCCGGCCTGGTCAAGATGTATCAAAAGGAGGCACGTTTCTGGCCCCAAACCCAAAACGCTAACCCAGCTAATCTGTCTACTCTCTGTGCAACCCACAGATACTGTCCAAGTTTCCGGTCATACAGCATGTCTATTTTGGCGAACTGATGTCCTTTGATACGGTCGCCGCGGGCACCACGCTCACCAATGCTCGCCTGGGTCATGTGGCGCCGCCGCCCTCCAAGCGCATCTGCATTGCAACGCCAGCGTCCGCCAATCTGTTGCCGCCCACACCGATTGTGGCGCCACCGCCGCCGGCCGAGGCATTGAACAGCGACCTGAACGTGGGCGATTCGAGCAGCGAGAGCAGCGACAATAGCGTTGTGCTGCGTCCGCACACAGACTCTTCCGCCTCGCTGGTGGGCATACAGGGCTCCGGTTCCGGCTCTGGTTCGGGCGACAAATCCACCAATCAGCCGCCTGGTGAGCTCACCAAGGAGCAGCAGCAGCAGCAGCAGCAGCAGGCGGATTAGCGGCTGCTTCTTGGAAATCTGTTGAAATTTTTCGGTAGTTGCGTTCAAACATTCAAATTGTCAATAATATGCTAAATCTTTAAACTGTTGAAAACAAAAAAATATATATAATATATATGAAACATTTGTTGCTACAGTTTGAGAGGCGCTGCGTCTTGCTGAGTGCCAGACAGTTTGACAAGCACTGTCAAAACGGAAATTACGGCAATTGCACAACAATTTCACATTTCCATATAACTCTCCTCTCTCTTAATGCACAATTATTGTAAATTGGCCACTTAAATTGGAATTGCGGCAGCTGCCACAAGAATGCGGCCGCAAATTAAGCAGAGGATAAATATAAATAATTTACCATGTGCTGATTGGAAAGTAAAAGGTGGAAATTTTAATCTATCTTAAGAGTAAAGGGTGGAAATTGGACTCTTATATTTTAACTGGACTTAAAGTTCTCAAAGTTCACGGCGAATTCGCCTCAAACACATTTCCAGAGCTCAACTGTGACGTTTTTCACGCCTTTCGGCATGCACGAAATCACGGTTTCGCGTGGATTTCAATTCTGTAGATGAAAACGGTATTTCCTTAAATAAAAATAATAGATTTTAGATTCACATGGAATTTCAAGATGAAAAAAAAAAAAACAAACTAGTTTAAGAAAAATCAACAACAGGAAAACTTTGTGGCTACAAGTGGATGAGCGTGAAGCATAATCATTTATTTTCGACACTTCATTTATCACAGCTGCTGTACAGCAGCCTGGCCACGCCCACACGCCCACACACCAGCACAGTCCGCATTTAAGTTGATGCATTAAAACTTTGCCGAAGCATTTTGATTGAAGACTTTTGGCAAAAAACCAAAACACATTTTGTGCCCGCGCCCTACCCCGCTGAACCAGTTCACGTCGTTCTAGTTCCAGTTCCAGCTACTGCAAAGCACGAGCAAGTGCGACTGACTGTGCGATACTCTGTTCACAGTGTAATAATAATTAGTTTTGCAAAGTGATAGAAGAAAACAATATACCCTCTAACGCCTTGAGCAGAGTATAAAAATCACCACGAACAACTTTGGGCTACGTTTTTCGGTTCATTTTGACCTCAGACTTAACTGGAAGATTTTGTGTTTTGCCAAATTGAATGAAGTTGATGCGTTTGGGCAGCCACAGAGGTTAGCTGTAAGGCAGAGGTGGAGTAGTAGCAAAGGAGAGCAAGAGAGAAGAGCGGCTGAGGCGAAAGCTCTGCGCACCCATTGAACTCGCCTGGAGTGAGGCGTCTTAACAAGTTTCACTCAAATGAGAAATGCTCGGGAAATGTCAACAGAAAAGTCATGAACTAATTGAATCAAATCGAAATAGAAAAGCTGCAATTTTATGAATTGCAAAACAAGAAAATGCTATTTTGATTTTGTCACGAAATATGTAACGCAGGCCAAATATGTACAGTTCTTGATCAGTATATGCGTGCGTGTGTGTGTTCGGCAAGAGCGTTTATGCAGAGAGTGAACAATGTGAGCGTGTGCGCAAAATTATGCATCCAATTTTGATGCCGTTATATGTTAAGAGTGCTGGCTGCAGCTACTCCATTGAGTAGGAGAGAGGAGAGGGGTGAGGTTAGTTATTGGCCCTTTGCGCTCACGCCATTGGTCGCAATGCTTTCGATCCCGCTATGTGAGCTATGTGCGCAGTAATTTTAATAGCTGCCCGCTCTGCGTTTTGATTGTATTAGTGCGCATGCTGGCTTAGCGTAGGCGCGTGCCTAATGAGGCAATTAGTCAGTGCGCGTCTGTCCTATCGATCGGTTCTATTCGTCGTGCGTGTATTTTAAATATTTAGTTGTCGATTAAAGTTCAATTAAGTAAATGTTTAAACACGTTTAGTTTGTGCTGTGTGTGAAGTCGTAGTCAACAATCGGTTTAAATACGTGTGGTTTTTTTTTCTTAATGAAAATGGCGCGAACTCAACTCAAATCCAGAGAGCGAAAACGATTGAGCGAGAAGAGAGAGAAAGAGAGCAAGAGCGCAATATGGAGTCTTGCTTAAGAAAGTAAGTTCGATTTTGCATGCATACAACCATACATATTTATTGCATACATGCATACATATATTTATGTACTTAAATGAGACAGAATACAGTTAGGTTTTTTAATTGCCTTTTTGTACCCTGCCAGAGAGTTTACTCATTTTGTCAGTAAATGTGTAATGCATAGAAGCTGTAATTGAGTACAAATTGAGTTTTGTTTTTTATTGTAGAGGGAAATTATTGCGACGGAAATAGCTGTTTTTCTTTTTGAAAATTGTGATAAAAGTGGGCTGTCACCAATTGACCCTCGTAGTTAACACTGCCGGCAGCTAACTTGCCTTTGTCTAACATCAAGCTATGATTTGCGACGTTTCCAGCTGTTGAATGAAAATCAAATTGGAGTTGGGTTAGGCACATCATGTAGTCGCATGTTTGTGCCCTACACGGGGCACAGGCCCCCCCTCCCCCCTCCCCACCTCCCCCGCTGTTTGTTTGTTAGGCATATGGGACCACAGAGAGAGAATATGCTTGCTTCTGGTCCTGGTCCTGGTCACTGCTGGTTTGACAATGCGTTTGATGTTGTTGTTGAAGGGTTGCCACCCCTCTCTCTGACTCCCACTCTCTTCCACTCTCTCGCTCGCTTTGTCTATGGCGCTTGACTGGGGCAGGGTTGTCGTTGTCGTTTGGCCAGCCCCTTTGCCCATTTTGCAATTCATTATTTGCGCTTGTTGCTGTTGTTCCTTTCTTTTTTTTTTTTGGCTGCCCACACCTCACCCCATCCCTCGTGTCGTTGTCTGGCGCCGTCAGCTGGTGCAACATTATGGAGTCGATGCCGATAAAAACAACGACACGCATATTTTAGGGCCAAGTTAATACCGAGCTGGGCGTGCGCTGGTTTGCTCAATGTCACAAAGTTGCCAAGTTTCGATTTAAATTTTCGTTCGAATTTTTGTTATTTTGTTGTGAGCTTTTTTTTTTTTTTGAAGCGGTTTAACGAACTGTCTAAAGTGCAAAAACAAAAGTCGAAGCGCACACAAACTTTTTCCGTGGGCATACAACCCTACCCCACCCCCTGACTAACCTCCCACCCCCTGACTACACCCTTCCACCCCACTGACTAGCTTAGAAGGCATTATTTTGCCAACTCGTCGCCCATAGACAATAACTAATTTTCGCTTGGCATACGAAACTTTGTGCAAGTTTGTATAAGAACTTGCCAGGAAGGTATTACAACAGTCCACAGTTTGGAAGCCATTGGGCGTTTGCCTAGTCTTCGACGAGGTAAATCGAAAAGTTTTTAGCGCCAAGTATTTTGTTGCCTGTGCATGTGTGTGTGTGTGTGTGTGTGTGTGTGTGTGCAACTAATTAGCTGATGCACTCGAGAAGAGCAGAGCGAAGCCTGTTCAAAATGAAGCTAATAACCGCACAGGAGACGTTGTTAGAGCTTTTGGTCTGGTCTGGTCTGGTCTGGTTATTGGAAATGCCGCATCATTAGAGAAACACCTAAAGTTACTTTGATGCGGCATTCATTGGAAAAGGAAATTGAAACTTTTTAATCATTAAACTAAATAATGAAACTTTAGCTGCTTTCGAATAGGCTTCAATTAAAACTTTTAACCTGCTGTTATCCTCACACTGTTAACGTTACATTAACATTTCTGTCATCAACAATTTGCTTATGACTTGAAAAACCATTTTGAACTGATTGTTATTCGCTTATAATCATACTACATATCCATCTCATCATAGAATTCGCAGTATTCAGAGTTAAGGTATACATTCTTCATCTATGAGTACTTTAAGTAGTCACTCTCCAACTAAGGGTACTTAAAGTACTCATACCCCATATAAGAGTATGCAAAGTATGCACTGAATACTTAAAGAACTCATTCTGCAACTATGAGTACTTAGAATATTCACAACCCATTTAAGAGTATTTTAAGTACTTACACCCCATATAAAAGTACTTAAAGTATTCACATGAATATCAAAAAATCTTTTTACACACAGTACATACAATACTCAATAAACTTTAAGTACTCAATCAATTAACAAGAGTTCCTTTCAATCAAGCTAACTCCTTGTCTGCTTCAGCATTACGCATACGCCCCATTACACAAACACACACACACACACACACACACACACACACACACACACACAGTATACGCACACTCCAAAACTAACGTCATTCGATTTTGTGTGTATCGAGAGTCATCCGAGATTCATTCATTTGCCGTGGAAACCATACCCGTAGAAGCTGATTTGGTAGATGAATAAAAAAAGAAAAAACAAGCGCAGCCACAAAATAGCATAAGACTTGCACAGATTAGCGTCAATTTCCGATTGTAGGCAGCCTCGTGCTCCTCGTGCTTTTCGTGCTGTGCTCCTCATGGCTCATCAGGCTCAAGTTTTCCGATGCTTCGTAGTCGGCCAAGTCATCATTGAAGGCACAAATCAGGAGCTATTGCTACAGCTGCTGGCAAGTTGGGAAGCATCTTAAAATATTTTAGATCCCAGCTGAAACTTCGTCATGCAAACATGACTTGGCAGGCAACACTCAACACGACGTGCAGCAGCAGCAGATGAGCGGAGCGGGACGGATTGCTTTGGGAAGCAGAAGCTGATTTGGTTTGTTGGACAGGAAATGCGCGCAGCAAATTGCATTTGCTCCTTGTGGCCTTTGCCTGCAGCAGCAGCAGCAGCAGCAGCAGCAGCATTTGCTACATCCAATTCATTTTGTCTGCCCTTTTTTTTTTTGGTGTATACCCAGTACCAATGGGTAGACGAGGGTATATTTGTTTTGTGCACAAGTATGTCACTCTATGAATCTCCCTATCCTCACTCTGATACAAATTGCAGGACAACAGTAACAACTTGTCAGATTGGAGCTGCTCAGGCCATGTCCCTCTGTCCGACTTTGATCTCTGCAACTATTTGAACTAGATTCCATAAAGAGTCATTTTTCTAAAAAAGCTGGGTATCTCCCAGTCGATCACTCTATCTGCGACTCTATCTCCCTTACTTGTTTTTTATCGTTTCCTCTGACGGATTCCTTCTATACTTCCTGTTTGGGAATACTCGAACGCCCGCCCGCCCCGACATGACCATCGCAATGTGCTTTGGCCGCGAGCCAAAGAGGATGCACCGGCATTCCGTTTTTGCGGCGCGTGTGCGTAGTTTGAAGGATCCACAAGCCCCAAACCCAGGCTGCTCCAAGCTGCCCCCAATCCGACTTGAACTGGCGCTCTGTTGCCCGTTTTAATAACTTTCAGCATTTCGTTATGCGTTTTACGTGCTAAGCCTTTGGTTGCCCACCTGGCTGCCGTGTCCTTGGGCTCGGTCAGGTGTCGGGCTTAATAATTAGCAAAGGTTACGTGCCGGAAAGGCTTAACAGCCATACATGTGTGTAGGGCTACGCTCGAAGTTGTGAATATAGCACAATGTAACGGGTCATTACTATTGCTTCCATTCTTAACCTCACTTTTAATGCGTTCCCCTACGGCCTCGCTCTCTCTCACTCTCCCTCTCTCCCACTCTATCTATTCATCTCTCTCCCGAATTTTCCCTTTTGTTCCAATGGTTGAGCTGTGACTAAAGTTTCTTTTGTTCTTAGCTTTAGATGCACTTCAATTAGTTCGAACCGTAGTTTTTATACCCTGTAATATGGGTGCATGTGTGGGCATGCCACACGCAAATTTTATTATTTTTTTATACAATATGAATATTTATAAGATAATCAATTTTGAAGTTAATCAATGCTAATCAAAGCTCCAAAACTAAGTAAATCTAATAAAAGTTTTGTTATTAATTTCAAATAAATTCTATTACAGCTTAAAGCTTGTACTTTATCTCTATGAAAATTGGCATGCGCTTTTGCACATTGAGTAATAAATAGAAGTATATTAAATATTTCGTACTCAAATATATTTTACACGCTCTAGATTAAAGCTCTAATAAAAGCTTAAGCTTTTAATGATTGTAACGTTTTACTGTTATATTTAGTTTAATTCATACAGCCAAAAGCTCCCAAAATGCTGTTGAATTGTGCAAAGCTTTTAGAAAATGTTCTTTACAGCAAGCTTAAAGCTCCTGATACGATCGCCGCTTGATTGTGCCAGATTAACAGCATTGACTAATAAATAATTTACTCAATAGATTAACCGAACGCGTTAGCTTAATTGAATTTTTCGACTTTAACATTCCGTTTGCACAGTAAAAGAATTTCGACCTGGTCGCAGTTACTTTGAAAATTCCATTTGAAATTTTAAGCCACAGTGGCAACGCCGGCGCACGCTCCTTTGTTTCTTTCACGTATTGCGGATTGTAATGTGCTGGCATTTTATTTATGTATGTGTGTCTGGTGTGTGTGTGTGTGTGTTACATATGGTGCTTTATTTCGCGCTTGCGTTGCTTTTTATTTTCGGCTGCAGCGACCGCAGGAGGCGGCGGCGCGGAGGCTTACAGAGCTGGATACTGGCTCCCCAAACGACATTCAAATGCACAATTGTTGTCACTGCGCGGCAACGTTCGCGTTAACGTTGACGTCGACGTCGCCGTTGGCATCGGCGTCGGCAGGGGTGTGCCCATTGCTGCTGCTACTGTTGCTGCAGTTGTTGTTGTTGCGCCTGCAGTTGTTGTCTGTCTGTTAGCATGCTAAAACATCCGGCGCCGGCTGCTATTGCCGTGCTTCGCTCTCTGTTGCTCTCTGTTGCACTCTGTCGCCCTCTGTCGCCCTCTGTCGCTCAACTTCCGCTCGAATGGAGTGAAAAATAGCATTTTAGTGGGGCCATCAGCTCAAGCCCCATAGCACGCCCCCTTCTAAGCCCACACAGGCTTGAGGTAGTCCAGTTACACGCTGTGTGCTTTTTTCTGTCGCAGATAACAGCAGATTGACAATACCAAAGGAGAGAGAGAGCGAGAGAGAGAGAGAGATGATAGACGATAGCTGCAGGCGCATCATCAACTTGAGCTTCATAGTTGAGCTTTGGGTTGTCAACTGTTAAAGTCGCTCTCTTTCTCTTCCACTATCTGTACACAAAGCTTGGGCAAGTGCAGCAATATCCTGTTATTTGCAAGTCAAGTATTAAAGTCACCGCCCTGTGTCTTACACTTTCTTTAAATAGTACTATTATGATATACTTTTGGCAGCTAATGGCTTTCTCTTACTTACCTTGCGCTCGCTCTTTTCTTTTCGGAAATGGTAGCAGTCAAACGTTCATGTTGCACTCCCGCCCCTCTTCAAATTGTCACATTTTATATGCTGTCAAGGGTTTAAATTGCGCTCTCTCTCTCTTCCACGCCTATCTGCAGTCAGAGCTTAGGTAACTGTAACATTTGACATGCAGTCAGACGTTAAAGTCGCTCTCTCACGCGTACGCACTCGCCCAACTTCAACTTTTCAATCGGAGCTTAGGCAATTGTCACACATGATTTGCTGTTAAGTCTTAAAGTCGCTCTCTCGCTCTCTTCCCCCATACACTTCCAACTCGCGAGAGGCAATTCGAATATCATATTTGCACATGCATTTACAAGTTTTGTAATTGCAAAAGTTGCTTTCAAACATCAAAATAAACTTACTGATAATATGACTACACGCTTAGGGGACGGCTGAAGCGGGCGGAGGGGAGAGAGGCGGCGCTGAGACTGTTAAATCCGTGCAAGAGAATACGAAATAACATTTGCATGCGTTCCATTACTCACACAGCAAATACGCTCAACACAACTCGACAAAAAAAGAGGAGAGCAGAAAAACTAACGGTGCATGTTTGCTGCAGCTTCACATTATTTTTTATGCGTTGACTAAGCAAAGAAAAGCAAAACAGAAATTGCAAACGACTTAAATAAGCAAACAGACATGCACACACACACGCACACACAGACACCCACACACACACACATCGCAAGCACACACGTGCATACATTTACTGCAGAACAGTTGAAAGAGCACGAGAGAGAGAGAGAGAGAGAGAGAGTGGAAGTGGGGGGCAGGCAGAATATAAAATTCTTTACGGCATTGCCCGCTGCTTGTACTTACTCGCATTATAAAATACCTTTTTCGCGCCCGACCCAAGCTACATAAATAAACTATTTTTACTACTGTTGCTTTTACTGCCACTCACACACACACACACACACACACACACACACACACACACACACACACACACACACACACACACTGTTGCAATTCAGACTGTTCCTGTCTAAAGTTTTAACAGCTTCTTCTTCTTATTTTTCTGGCAAGTGTCGGCGGGTGGCTGTGGGAGCACATACATTAGACTTTTGTGTGTTGGCATAAATTGTTGCTGCCCAGTCCAACTAACAATTTGTACAGTAAGTAATTTGGAGCCGGAAATTTGATTTATTATTGGCACCATTTTTCTTCTTCTAAAAATAAAAACAACACATTTGTGTGTGTGTGTGTGTGTGTGTGTGCGCTTTTGTGTGCCTATACATGTGTGAATTTTCAATTCTTGGGCATTCTCTTTTGTGCGGTGTTTGTTATTATGCAAAGCAAAGTTGTTGGGAACAGTAAAAAGAGAACTGTTAACAAGGGAACTGTAAACAGAGAACTGTTAACAATGCTGTTATAACTGTAAAATGGCGGCGACATTTAAGCAAGGTTCTCTTGAGCTGTGCTTAATAATGCTGTTTGCAGTGCTTGTGCAACTGCAGTCCACGCACAAAACCACAAAGTGAATTTTCGTGTAGGTTGTACATTGCCACGCCCTCAAATTGCGCTGTGCCTTCCAAACTGTGTTTTTGTAATGCTAATGTAGCATTGCGTCAAGCCACAAACTAATTGCTTTGTACATTTTTTACCAAACGATGGCCAACCAAAGTGCTTCTACAACTGTAGCGCACGCATGTCAAACAGTGTTGTCATTTGAGCTATATTAACTTTTAGTGCAAATAATTATTAGCCGAAAATCTATTGGCAATTGAAATATATCAAGATCGCTTATGAGTACAGGGTATTGGTTAGTCGTGCATCCACAACAGCCGCACTTTAGTTATTGTCGTTTTAACAACTTTCTGGTCACATTTTGACAATGTTCAATGTGTAACTGTTCCCAGCGTCTGACCGTCTAATCACTCAAACGGTTCGCTTGAAAAGTTTACTGCATTTCGTTTGCTACTGACACGCCCACACGCTCACACGCCCACACAGAGTCACCGTGAAGTTTTCAATTGCGCAATCGTAACTTTACATCAGGCTCCAAAATGTTGCGTAACTTTCGGAATCAAACGAAAAAAAAAAAAATAAATAAAAAACAAAATGAAGAGAAGTAAAGTAAACTGGCGGCGTTCCAACTGCTTTTCAGCAGGGAAACTCCACGGCAAATGCCTTTGACAGCCGGCTAAGCCAGGCAAAACAATTTTCCCGGAAAAAGCCAACCCAAACTAGTCCCCCCTCCCCCACACCTCCAGCCCTGTAAGGCATAGCCTCGAAAATGTAAGCGACACTTGTGGGCAAAGCATTAAGCGCAGCCGGGATGCGTAGGGGGTGCGTTAGGGGGGGGGGGGGGGCGTGCAAGTGGGAGTGGCAAGCTTTTGGCTAGCAGTTAATTGGAATGCATTTCAAGTGCCGCAGAGAAAGTTGAAACTGTTTGCGCAGAATTTTGAGTATTTTTGGAACCTGATTCCATTTGACCAAGCTACCTAGCACCTACCCCCTCCCTCCCTCCCCCCACCAGGCAATTACCGCCGAGGAGCTTGAACGAAAACCGAAAGAGAGAAAATTAAATGCTGATTTCATTATATTTTTGTCCAAAGCATTTGTGCACTTCCCCCACCTTCTCCTACTTTCTTTTATAGTTTTGGTTATCAAATTCGATTTGATCTCGTATTTATATTCAATTTAGCTTTGATTTTTGCTATGCTTGCGGTTTTTTCTTTCATCATGCTTCCGTTTTTTTTTTACCCCCAGCTAGTTACTTGGTTTTGTTTTTTTTTTGTGGTGGTCCTTTTAGCTTAGCTTCAAATCTTTCGACTGCAATGCAAATCAAATTTGTACCCAAGTCTTTTTGTTATCGCATCGAATTTCGCATATGAATGCGAAAAGTTGGCTAAAACAACATATTCTGCATTGCCAAAAACCTGATGAATTTTTTTCTCAGTTGTGTGCATATTTATATGCATTTGTAGATAACTTATATGGCAATATCTTGAAATTCAATAAAAGAAATAGAGAGAGAGAGAGAGAGAGAGAGAGAGACCAGCTAGGGATTACCCTGTACGAAAGGAGAAGAAAGATTTGTATGCTGGTATTAAGTTAATGTGAAAGATATAACTTTTTACTAGAGCCAAAAATCTTAACTCATTTTTTCAGACTAGAAAGTTTTTTTTTTAATTTTTCTAATTTTTTACTAGTACAAACTATTTTTTTCTAACTTGCTTCAATATTTTCTTATCTTATTGTGGCTAATTCAAGAACTTGCTTGATTTATGCTCAAAATCTTGCGAATTTTTCGTTTTAGACACCTGAATTTCTTACAGTGTATGCAAAATTTTGAAAATCTTTGGCATATGCCATAAATTTGCCATAAATTTGTATTATTCCGACTTCGCATTTGGGTCGGCTGCACTCAGTTCAGGATTCACATTTTCACTTTGAGAATGAAGTTTCATATTTTCGCAGCGAATTTCGCTCTGCACCAAAACATAACCTCATTCCGCATGCTGGCTAATATAAAGCCGCAGATTTGCCGGTGCCTTATCTTTTAGCCATAATTTATGGCGTTGTTTAACACTACACACAACCCCCCCCCCCCCCACACACACACACACACACACACACACACGCACACACCCCTTTTCTCATGCCCCAAAATTACTGCACTAAACAAGCCATATATCTATACAGATAAATATATATATATATATATATATATAGATGGGACGCCGTCGGGGCCTTTTGCCGTGGGCCTTCGCGGCCTCTGGGCTAACAGTCTGTTATTGGCACCCCTCTACCCTGCAGCCGTGCTGGCATTTTAAAAAACGTTTAGTGTTTGGCACAAATGAAACATCAAAGATTTACGAGCCATGATTAAGGCATTTTGCGGCAGTGCGAAAACAAAGGGAAACTGGTTGGAGCGGGACGGAGCGGGGCTAAAGAAAAAGGAGCGCAAGTGTTCTTCTGGCTAAAGTGTTGAGCGGCAAGTGAAATTGCTCTTCTCTTCTCTTTTATATTATTTTATTTTTAGGCCATATATTAAAGTGCTACGCAATAAGCCAGGCTGAATGGCGGAGAGAGAGAGACAGGGAGAGAAAGAGAGAGCGAAGGGAAAGTGCGTGGATTAGCAAGAGTAATGAAGGGAGTTCAGAACATTATTTAGGTTGCAGTTGATTATTTGATGGGTTAAGAGAGAAAAGAATGGAGTTGTATATAGTCAGAGAGAGAGGGAGAGAGAGAGAGAGGGGGAGATAATTGAAAGAGAGATATAAGTAGGAAGAGAGTGAGAGAGGGATAGAAAGGGATATGGAGTGAAATGAAGAGATACAGGGATTTAGTGATGGAGTGAGAAAGAGGCAAAAGGGAGGGAGAGGAAGAGAGAGAGAGAGAGAAAAAGAAAGAGAAAAAGAGGCAGAGAAAGAGAAAGAGAAAAAGTGAGAGAGGGATGGAGGGGGGAGAGCTAGAGAAAGGGGGTGAAAGAGGAGACGAGTAAGAGGAAGAGAGAGAAAGAGCCAGAGAGAGTAAAACCGATAGAGAGGGGACTGAGAGAGTGAAAGGGATAGGGAGAGTAAGAGAGTGAAAGAGAGAGAGAGAGAGAGAGATAACAGAGAGAGAGAGAGTGATAGACACAAAGAAAGAGTGAGAGAGAGAGCCGGACTGGGAGGCGTTGGCACCTCTTGTTGGAAAGACACAGTAAGAGTATTCAAGAGAGTCCTTAAAGTTCATTTATAAGCATAACAATCTAATGATTAGTCAAAATAATATTGAATACAATCAATTGTTTTTGTTAAAGCTTTACTCAAATGAATGCAAAGCTTTAAGCTAGCAGGCTTTCTTCTTACACGTGAAAGCTTCTCGTTACGATTTCGTGATGCTTTCCCATTTCTCGTACTGAAATTGGCCTAAAATGACTTTTTGTTGTTGCTAGTTTTGCCAGTTCCTTTGGATTTGAGCCTCTGGGAATATTTTTGGCTTTTCTCTGCTTAATTTCTAATTAACATTAGCTTTGTGCTAACTTTTCTCGCCTGTCATTAGTCATGCAAGCCCTGGGGCAAGCACATTCAATTTTACGCTTTTTCTTGCCTTTTTTGTCGGACTTTTTTTTTGGTTGCCTTTTCTAGTAATTTGGCCCGTTTAATTATGCGACGCTCTGATTTGTTGTTGTTGTTGTTTACAGCTGACAGAAACCTTTGGGTCTCTCGACACTCACATGACAACCCAATTAGTTAGCACTCAATGTGGGACAACAGGGCGGATTCCCAAACTGATTGAAAACATACGGCATATAAGAGTTTTTGGAGTCAACTTTATCAAACTCGTAATGGAAAAATGCGCTCTTATTTTTTCAAGCTTAAATAGAAATTAATTATCAGAAATGTTTTTGGGAACTGGGAGAGTCAGTAGCCAAAGTACCCGAAGTAAAAGCGATTTAATGAATTTAAATGTTTTAAAATGTATGGATATGTTGTTTTTTTTTTGCTAACCAATCAATTAGCAGATACCCTGCATTGATATATATATATATACAAAAGGATATACAAAAGTGCATAAGTTTCTTTTTAATTGATAGATAGATAGAGGGTATATTGTAATAGTATGATTTTCTTCGTTGATTTAACTTATGTTCGGGTTGCCTTTTTATTTTTAACAACACGTCTTCTTACTGCTAGTACTGTAGAGAGACTGCCTTCCACTTCTTCTCTGCAGCCGCTTTTCTTTATCGATATTTACTTATCGTACTGTTATAATTAACATAGATAGTGACACTATAATACCCTGGCTAGGGTTACCAATGATGCTCTTATCCTATTACAACTCGGCCATCCTGACAAAGAGAGCTCCCGATCTCTGTCTTTTATATGTGTATCTATCTTTATAACTAATGCTTATTGCCTATTTTCGCATCCAATGCTTAAAGTTTTGGCTATTCCAGATACCAACGTACGGGTTGCGAGATAATTGAAAGCCTTCTACATCCTTTAACAAGTATCTATCATTTTTTAAAATCTTTTCTATACTATAAGGCCCTTTATATCTTGGTATTAACTTTTTTGAAACTCCTGGTGTGCTATCAAAATTTTTTACCATGACATAGTCACCTATTTTATATTCTACTGATACTTTCTTCTTTTTATTAATCCGCTCTTCATTTCTGATTTGAGCTTCTTTTTGATATATTTCTCCACTCTTTCTTATATTTTCTAAATTTCTTTTATCACACGTGTTCACCTGTGTAAACTCTTCTAATTTTTCTTTTAATTCATCAACAACTTTTCCTTTCTGTTGTAATCCGAATAACATTTCGCTTGGAAATTTCTTTATGCTTTTGTGTTGTGTGTTGTTTATTGCATATTCAACATTTTCTATAATAACATCCCAATGTAAACCATTTTCTGGCTCCGCCATTTTTGCCATCATCGGACCCAAGTCTCTATTCAACCTTTCCACCTGACCATTTGCTTGCGGACAACCCGTTGCTATTTTAATATGCGTTACTCCCTCATTTTTTAAAAATTCATCAAACTCTTTTGCAGTAAAACAACTCCCTCTGTCCGATACAATGAACTTAGGTCTACTATACGCTCTGAAATAATCTTTTAATGCCTTAATCGCTTCTTTCGTACTTGTTGTCTTTGCTGTATATAGTCTAACAAATTTTGAAAATCCGTCAACCACCGCCAATATATATTTATTAGCCCTTCCTGCATTAATTGGTCCATAATGGTCTATATGGATCATCTCCCACGGTTTGTTTCCTTTCGGTATGCTATGTAATAGTCCTTCACTCTTACCCGTCTTGGGGGCGAAGGCAATGCATTTTAAACAATTCCCTATATGCTTTATTGCTTTTTCCTTAATATATGGGAACCAGTAACTCTTTCCAATGGCATCGATCATCTTATCTCTCCCAGCATGTCCCAACTCATCATGATATTTGTAAAGTACATGTTCTTCCATATCCTTTGGTACATAAAAAACTAATCTGCCATCATTTGTTTTTCTGTAAATGACCCCATTTCTCATTTCGAATAGCTTGTGCTCTTCTTTTTCTAACATCTTTCTAATATCTACCAGTTTGTCATCTTTGCTTTGGCAAATAACTAAATTGTCCTCAAAACTATTGGATTCAATAACTAAAATGTCCTCATAACATCTGCTTAACGCATCCACATGTTGCATTTGCTTGCCCGATCTATGCACTAACTCAAAATCGTAATTTTGTAGTTCTAACGCCCATCTAGCAATTCTCGGATTTAAATCTATTTTGTTAAGCGTTAAAGTTAAAGAGTTGCAATCTGTCATTATTTTAAATCGTTTTCCCTGCAGATATATACGAAATCTGCGTAATGCGTAAATGATGGCTAGCGTTTCTAACTCAAAACTATGATATTTAGACTCTACTTCGGTTGTTCTTTTAGAAAAATAAAAAATCGGGTGTAATTTCCTATCTTCTTTTTTTTGAAATAAAACAGCCCCAAATCCCACTGCGCTGGCATCACAATGTAGTTCTATTTCTTCTTTGTAATTATATATTGATAGTACTGGCGCCTCTAACAATTTATCTTTTAACATATTAAAACACTTAAACTCCTCTTCTCCAAACTTGAATTTCTTATCTTTTTTCAATAAATCATATAAGGGTTTAGCTAATATAGAAAAGTTTAAAATGAACCTCCTGAAGTAGGAGCATAACCCTAGGAAACTTTGTACTCCCTGAATTTTGTTTGGTATTGGAAAGGATTTAACCGCTTCTAACCCTTTTTCATCAGCCCTAACGCCTTTACTATCCACCACAAATCCTAAATATTTAACGCTGCTTTTAAAAAATTCACACTTATCTAATTTCAACTCTAATTTGTTTTGCACCAGTCTTATAAACACTTCCTTTAAGGTCTCCATGTGTTCCTTTATGTTTGTACTTGCTATCATAATATCATCCATGTAAACAATTACCTTATTATCTTTTATCATATCACAAAATATGTTATTAACAAATCTTTGAAATACATGTGGCGCAGTTTTTAAACCCATGGGCATCCTAAGAAATTCATATTGTCCTAAAGGGGTAACAAATGAAGTGTATTTAATAGATTGCTCATTAACAAAAACATGAAAATACCCGTTTTTTAGATCCAACTTTGAAAATACTGTTTTTCCGCATAGTCTGTCTAATAAATCGTCGATCAATGGTAGCGGGTAGTTGTCTCTACATATAATTTTGTTCAGTCTTCTAAAATCAATACATAACCTCATGTCTCCAGTTTTTTTCTTCACTAGTACTATAGGTGATGCATACTCTGAACAACTTGGCCTAATGATTCCATCTTTTAAATAGTCGTCTAATAATTCTTGCAACTTTTCTTTTTCCATATAAGATAACCGCCTAGGTGTACAATTAAATACTTTGTCGTTTTCTAATCTTATGCTTAACTCATGTCTTAATTTTGGCTGATTTGGCCTTTTCGCTTTTACATAAGTATTTTCAAATAAATTTTCAAATTCACACTTTGTGCTGTAATCAATATCTTCACTTAAAATATATATATTTTCTCTTTTGTTAGAATCTTCCCAACTTATTGTTAAGATATCCTTCTCAAAATTCTCTTCTAACACTCCCATGATTTCGCTATTCACTGGCGCTTCATTAACATGATTATTAATTTTAACTGCACTGTTTCCTATATCTTCTATAATCACTTTTTCAATCCCGGTTTGATTATAGATAATTTCATCACTAACAACTTCTTCACTATCAGGTTCGAGCTTAAGCTCTCCATAACTAACTATCTCATCACTAACAGTTTCGATCCCAATCACTTCATTTCTAACTATTTCACCACTAATTATTTTATTTCTAACTATCTCATCACTACCAACTTTATCACCAAGCGTTTCCGGACTAACAATTTTCTCACTAACTAATTCATCACTACCAGTTTCGTTACTGACTATTTCCTTATTAACGATTTTATCATTTAACAATATAGTTTCATTTTGCTCGTGTTTGATATCTTCATCGTCCACTTTTTTTTGTTTTTCTTTGTAGCTTGTAGCTATGATATCATTTTTACCATTATTCTGGTGATCAACTTTATGCCCGTTCACAATTTTTAATGTTCTTAAATCAATATTTAAACCAAAAGAATCCATAAAATCTCTACCAAGCACAGCGTCATACCTCATAGACTCATTTGCCACAATTATAACATTAAAATAAACATTTATTAACTTTTTCTTCATAAAACATAAAATTTTTCCAAAATTTTTCAATTTACTTTCATTTAAACCTACATACGAATTTGCATCTGGCATACGCTTTACTTTTAATGGCACAAACTTTTCCTTTAAAAATGAAATAGGGCTGCCAGAGTCTATAAGGCATTCTGCAATTATTGATTTGTTAAATGAGTTACTAAAATGAATTCTTAAGTATCTTACATATTTGTTTTCCATATCATACTTTTTATTTGGACATCCTGCTATTAAATGATCCTTTGAGCCGCACGCATAGCAAGATCCTGCCTCCCGTTTGGGCTTTAAACAATCTTTGGCCCAATGGCCCTTAACATTGCAATTGTAGCAACGTTGTTGTTTGTCCGCCTGTGCTTCCTGTGCAGTTTGTTTCACTACATGGTTTCGTACCCGTTTAATTGGCAACTTTATAGCTGCAAACGCACGTAAAATTTGAGCCGGATTGGTAAAGCAATGCATACTAGCTTGAGTGCGCAAGTTTTCGCAAGGTATGCCTCGAATAATACCCTCCATTAACTCCTCTACATCAATGTTGATGTCCTGTGCCAATATGCTTTTTTCGCTAAAATATGTGGCGAACACCTCATCTGGTTTCCAAACCCGATCCTCGAACTTCTGTCGTAGTTCCGACTTCGAAAATCCTCCCCCGAAGGCCAAAACCAATTGATTTAGCATCTCGTCAATCGGAGCAATGATGCGCATAGGGTCTGCATGCAACCACTTCAAAGCACCGCCTTTCAATTTGCTTATACAAAGCAAGTGCTGTTGCATATCATTTAGTCTGTAGATCTTGGCCACATTGAAGAATTGCATTACCCATTTACGCACCTCACTTTCTCCAGTAAATTCTAATAAAATTTCCTTGGCTAACATCATCGCTCCAGTTTGGATGCAATTATTTAAGTTGCCTCCGACAGCGTTGCCACTTTCGTCGATCCTTCCAGCTGCCCCAGCGTTGCCCGCTGCACCAGCGTGATCAGCTGCACCAGCGTTGCCATCCGTTCCAGTGTAATCAGCTGCACCAGCGTTGCCATCCGTCGACCGTGGTCTTTCTTCAGTGTGACCATCCTCTAGCTGCAATAAATCGCCGACTTCACTTTCTTGCTCTCCCCCGTCGCTCCCGCCGATGTGCGAGTTGCGGTTCACCGTTACTTGAAATTCTTCTAGGAATTTTCGAGACGCTTCAATTTCGAGACGCATCAATTTCAGCATCTCGGCGCCATTTGCTATTTCGTCACGCTGTTGTTGCATTATGTTTTGCAACTCATTTTGAGCCTCAATTGTCTGTTCCTTGTTACGTTGAACTTCAAGTTCCTTTGCAGCATCGTCTCGGATATCCACTGGTACCTTATTTAATCTCGCCATCAGCTCAGTTTTGGTACCCTCTGTTGGCAAATTTAGTAATGCCAACCAACTTTTCAATGTCGCTATTGACACGTCATTTATATTTATATTTTCCATTTTGTTGTGTTTTTTTTTTTTTTTTCTGAGTCAATCCCACTTCTGATATTGTAATAGTATGATTTTCTTCGTTGATTTAACTTATGTTCGGGTTGCCTTTTTATTTTTAACAACACGTCTTCTTACTGCTAGTACTGTAGAGAGACTGCCTTCCACTTCTTCTCTGCAGCCGCTTTTCTTTATCGATATTTACTTATCGTACTGTTATAATTAACATAGATAGTGACACTATAATACCCTGGCTAGGGTTACCAATGATGCTCTTATCCTATTACAATATATATATACACAGATACATGGTTTGACTTTTAATAATATTCTTTAACTATGCCCTTTTACTCTGTATACATATAACTAAATAGGACCGATCGCACTTCTATAATAGAAGCTGCCTTAGACACAAGCTTTCTTCAAGATAACTAATGCTTCCTATATAAAAACCCTATTTTATTCACATCGGCTTACTATATAACATATCATCATGGTTTAAAATATGTTTATGGTTTTCAATTTACAACAAACTAAGCAGCTCGAAGATCCACAAAACCAAACCACTTGCCAAAAAGGGTATTCAATCTTCGGCTTACTTTTCTCTCTTATTTTGCTGGCCTCTTTCGGTTGGCTGCCGAGCTGCGCTCTCGACATTTTTGGTTTATTTGCCGGAGAATCCTTTGGAGGCCTTTAGTTTTATAATTGTTTCGGGGCGCTGTTGTTCGTTTATTATTGTTGTTATTTTTCGACAGATTCGTTTTGGACGCTCACTGTTCCCCTTCCCGGCCTATTTATACTCGCCTGCGGGCTGCGGGGAACGGCGTGGGCGTGGGCGTGGCCGTGGGTGTTGGGTATGGGCGCGGATTTGGCTCAGATTGGGCGCGATTTGCATTTTCGCGCGAAATTGTGTGTTGTGAGGCGTGTGAATAATGTGTGAGCTTACAGCAGCTACAAGCTGCCCCCACTCCAATGCACCCCACCAACCCACACACCCCGGCCCGAGCGCTATTCACTTAGTTTTTGGGAGTTGGCTGCGTCGCTTGGGTGCCATTATAATGATTTGTAGTTGTGGCAATCTAATTAATGCTGTCGCAAAACAGGAAACAGATAAAGAACTCCCAGGCCCAAGCACTTGCCACTAATTGTGCCACCAAGTGTGGCAGCAGTAGCAAATGCTGTCCATGCCGGTTTATCTGCAAGTTTTCTTCAGCCGAGTCGTTGATGGCTTTTGTCATTACATTTTCATGGCTTATTTTAAAATATGTACGCCAACCGACAGACAGTCCAAGTTTGATTCTTAACGAGCTGTTTGCTAGCATCTGCCACAAAATTCTCCTATTCCTTGATTCCTGTACGCTTGTGCTGCTCTGCGTACTTGATTTGGCCCCAAAAGGTAGGCAACACTTTTTCAAAATACTATGCAATTTCATATTTCGTTAGCTTGCATAAATTATTTGCTGCATGTGTGTAACTTTTTGTTTTTTTTTTTTCTTGCTCTATTGTTGGCACTTACAAAAGTTTGTCATAGCATAACTGATTTCCCTTTGGAATATACTTTCGCTCAAGCTGCGTGCCATCTTTTTTTTTGTATATAACAATTAAAACAAAAATACATTATGCACATTGTTTATGTTTTTTAGATATTTCAACTTGATCAACACTTGTTTCATTATTAGCTTTCACTCTAACGAAAATAATTCTCAATTGAGCTCTGTGACTGTAAATAGCTTAATAAAATGCTGTTCAAGTGTGAATACTTACAATGTAAGTTGATTTTCTCACTTTTGTTGCCACATTCTTCAAAAACGCTCTCTAACCAATTTACGATGCTGTTCCACGCTCTAGAAACTTGGGTTTTTTTTTGCTTTTGCTGATTCTTCAAGTACGCCACATTCGCCACATTCAACTTGACCAGTGCAAGCTGTTGCATCTTAAGTAGCACTCGACACTGTTTCTTTCTTATTCCGATTCATTCACTCAGGCATTCATTCATGCATTCGTGCATGCACTCACTTATTCAACTTCTTCTCGCTTCCCTTCGTTTCTCTCACTTGAAATCAAAGTTTTTTGTTTTTCTGCACGTTTGTTGTTGTCAACTTTTTAATTACGTTATGTTCCTGAAAATGTTTATGACTGCCAACTAACAAATGCTGGCAAATTCTGCTGTGTGTTTGTATGCAAATCTCTCTCTCTGTGTGTGTGTGTGTGTGTGAGTGGTGTAAGCCCCCTTTTGTGTTGTGCAATGGCAAAAAGTTTGTACGCAAAGCGCTTTAGAGTAAGAGTTTGTAGAGTTTTGCGGGTGTATCTATAACTGAAAGTATCTCAATGTTGCATTCGTTTATTGCAGTTGAAATCTTAGTTTGAATATAGTTTTACCCAAGGGATGCCCATTTGCAATAAATGTGCAATAGGGTAACATAAAACTCTGCAGAAAGTTGTAAAACCTGATGGATAAAGTCGATAGGAGTTGAGCAGTGTGAATGAGCTAAAGATAGTTAACTTTTATGCATATCATGTGTAATATACATAAGTCATAGGTGTCTAAAAGTTGCCTTGCCAATGGCTTATTAAAAGATGAACGCTTTAAGGTCCGCGATTTTATTTATATATATAAAAATAAAAACAAATCTGTTTTAATAAATTTTTTTTCTTATAATATTAGTTAAAAGTTTAATTTTTTTTAATAGAAATCAAAACCATTTTGCTTAAATTATTATGGTATATTTTTTTTTCTAAATTTTAACAATGATTTAATTTATTCAAAAAATAACTCAATTTTATTTAAAAATACTTGTTTTACAATATTTAATAAAAATTTAATTTATTAAAATAAATTTATAATTTATTTTATTTAAATATTTGTTGCACAATTTTAGTTTTGATTGACTCAATTGTTTTTTATTTAACCTAATTTATAAATCAATTTTTTTCTCAGTCAGGGTATTTAAACTGCGGCACTTTAAAGAACACAGTTCTTATTTGTGTTAATTGAATT
This sequence comes from Drosophila virilis, assembly GCF_030788295.1. Classification (NCBI taxonomy): domain Eukaryota; kingdom Metazoa; phylum Arthropoda; class Insecta; order Diptera; family Drosophilidae; genus Drosophila; species Drosophila virilis. The sequence continues at coordinate 14,956,328 of NC_091546.1, read as the reverse complement.
TTATTATTGCAAGAACTGGAAGTTTATGGGCATTTGTTGGCTGCCAGCTTTTCGAGTTGCCTTTCTGCTGTTTAAACGCAGTCAACTTTACTGGGTGTGAGTGTGTGTGGGTGTGTGAGTGTGTGTGGGTATATGTGTATCAAATAGCAATTACCCAACATGCCAACACACACTCACACCCAACCGAGGAGCGGAAGAGGGAGGGGCTGTTGAGGCAGTTGCGCGGAAAATTGTAGAACCTTCGCTTTATTTATTTTTTTTTTTTTTCTCAATATTATCTTATATTTACTTGAACTTATATTTGCTTTGTGCTGTTTGTTTTGTGCATGCCATTGGGCTGACTTGATTTCTTGACATGCTTCCCATTACGTGGAAATATGATCAATTTTTACAAAAATTTCTGAAAATTGCCACAAGCCACAAAAAAAAAAATAGCTAAGGCAAAGACAAGAGAAATAATCTGTTTGTAGTATATCGAGAGCTCTTGTCGTCGGTTTATTGAAATTGCGTATTGAATTGCAATGCGAATGGATGTATGAAGAAAATCAAAGGCCGCCGGCTAGACACACGCTTCAAGGATGTGCTCTTTTATTTATTTTTTTTTGATTTGCAGGATATTAAAATTGTGAGTTCAACTTTGTGCTTATTGACATAATAATTCAATGATTGTGAAATTGAACATGAAATCGTTTGCTGACTCAGCCGTATAAATTCAAAGTTTTCTATGGCAACACAAAGGTTAAGAAGTTTACGGGACATTTTTGGGTTATGCGCTTATGTGCTTGGAAAAATCCTTAAGTGTTATGTATATTAGACTCGTTTCTCAGAATCAGAGCAAGGCTATTGATGCAATCAAGGCGTTCAGGTTATTATTTGCTCTTTCTCAGTATTTATCAGGCAGCTTAGCTACCGGTTATTTATTTGACATGAAGTTTACTACTTCATCTTTAAATGCAGCTTACATTTGGTTAAAAATGGTTAATTGACTTCGAATTTGTATTGTTGTCGTCTTTAAACAAATCTTATTTAAAGCAGGAATGCTCTATCCGGGCGTGCTCGACTAGGTGATACCCTACACTTTTTACAATCAAAGTTAAATATAAATAATTGTGAGTGTGGGTGTTAACGCTGGCTGCAGGGTATCATGCAGTCGGGCACAAACCATGCATATACTCAAATCGTCATAAAAGTTTAAGAGATTTTTTAAACTTAAGTGAAATTAGATACTTTCATGATTATCAAGCAGTCGCCACGACCATGCTTGGTTAATTAAAAGTCCTCGGTTGAATTGTGAATTTATTTTTAATTAGTGGCCAATAAAGCGGTAAGCGGGGCATAACCGTGGTGCTGCACAAATACAAGCAGGTCGTGCAAGGATATTGTAGCTGCAAACATATCTGAGGCAGTGCACATATTAAATGCCCGTGACTGCTTGTCAACATAATGTAATTGCACAACACAACAGAGATGTGTACACACACACACGTACACACACACACGCACACGGACACACACAGCATGACGCTGATTGCATTGTCCTTTCGATGTCCTGGCCACTCGTTGCGGTCACGTTGCTCATTTTCGCATAATGTTTTATGCACAACTAAATACAAATGTGCTTTAATGAGCGTCGAACTAGCTGACCAGCTAACCAGCTGACTAGTCATGCGGTTAATTTATTATGCAAAACGGGGTTTCACAAACCCGCACAGAGAGAAACAGAGAGAGAGAGTGTGTCCGCTCGCAGGAGCATGCTGGACACTCTGAAAACTAATAATACGCCATTGTCCTTACACACAACAATAATTTGCACACGTAGCTTACACTTTAGCACATCAGCAGCGGCTACTGCTGCAGTAGGTCGTTAAATGCAGCAGACAAAAATCCATGTTGCAACATAAACGTGGCATACTTTTTGGCGCTGCAACGGCAGAGGGCACTTGCCGCGGGGCTTAGTGCATGGCAACCTAACACATTTATCATGGCCAACATGTTGGCCACTTGATTAACACCTTAAAGGCCAGCTAACTGCTCAAATAAATGTAAAATTTCTGAAACTGAAAGCCCAGGCGCTCGCATATTGTATACCCTGTAGCAGTCAATGGGCCAAGGGGGTGTTGACTTTATCATGACCTGAATGCGCTTAGAATGCCCAATCAAATTTCAATTTAGTCTAGCATAAGAAGAAAAGTTATTTAATCTCCACTTGATATTGATATCAAAGCTTTATATCAATAAGAAATATAGCAAAAATATATATATATATATATATCTGAATATATATCTTAGGGTAATCAAAATATTTTCGATAAATTTGGACATAGTTACAAATAGAGGGCATTCGAATATTGATAGAAAAATAAGATATTTGTGCAAGATTTATGATATGATTTATTAGGCCTCCTCGAACGATATTTGCTGCATTCTAATCCTGATGCGGGCGCAGCTGATGCACTCGCTCGGCGCTGGGGCCCTCGATGACGGCCGTTTTTGTTATAATATCGTAGGTGGTGCGATTGTTCTTCAAAAATATCAGTACCACACAGATGGGAAAGAATACGGTCATGACCATGTTTTTAACAAATGCCCGCAGAAAAGATCTCATAAAACACGGCGTATCGCCGGGATAAGCCAGGGCCCAGAACGGTTCGCGCTGTAATTGGAATATGAAATGCGGCGCCGCATTTAGACGCAGCGGCAACATTGCCTCCACATAGACGACACGGATATTCATCAGGGATTTGCCGGGCGTGGCGCCATTGTTGTAGGTCGTCCAGAGGCACTCGTAGAAGCAGACAATCAGCTTGGTTAGCAGTATGATGGCCAGCAAATTGTAGGAGAGCGATATAATGTCCATGGACAGATCGAACAATGTCGTAAACGTGCTCTCCTCCTTGAGGGTTTTGCTCAGGACGCTCTTCTCGAAATCGATATTGAACAAATGAAAGAACAGAAATGCGACAATCACTTTCAATATAAACGCGATCAGTGCATCCACAATCTCGGCGAGAGTGCGCTTCCAGAAGGGCGCCACCTGCACTCGGGTACCGCCAAATCGACGCACCAGCTCCCGTTGATGCACATCGTCCAGCACGCGGATCGCATTGAAGCGCGGACGCACAGTCCTTGCTCCCAGTGTCATTGGCTGGTACAGCACACCAAACTGCGAATAGATCTCGTTATAGTTGAAGATCAGCCAGTTGGGCAACATTTGGGCGGCCCTGGCCTGTTGCGCCCACTCGGCCAGGCTGGCGAAATATGCCTCCTTTGGGCTCCACACTTTGGGCTTCTCGTGTGCTAGCTTCTCGGCGTGTACTTTTTTCTGTGCTGCGTCCATGATTTGCTTAAATTAATGTTTATTTTTGAAGTTTATTTATTTAATATATACGTATACATATATATAAAATTTATAAATTCTACTCTGTTCAATTTATGTTATGGTTTTAGAGATTGACGTGTCGAACAAATGTTAAAGTGTATATTTATGGCAGTCATATTTTAAGCTTGACATAAAAAGTGAAGTATGCGCGATGCCCTAAACATCTATTGCATATATTAATCGGCATCTATATCTGTCTATATAAACTGATAACTGACCTATTTTAATTAAACTTGGCATAGCCTGCGTTTTTTATAACTTTCTAGCGAGTATTATAATTGTCATAGAAACATTTCGTCGAAATGTAGGTTTGTGTATAGCAATATATTCTGTTCTCATACTCCTGTCTACAGGGTATCTGCTAGTCTGATCACTCTTGTCTACAGGGTGTCTCCTAGTCTTAACATGTTTCACTCTTATCTACAGTGTATCTTCTGATCGTAAAATTCGTTTACACTCTTGCGTACAGGGTATCTTCTAGTCGTGCATTTGCTAACTTTGTTTTTTTTTCTTTGTTGTTGCTAGTTTGTTGTGTGCATTTATTATTTTTGTGTCATATGTATGGCTCGTTGGATATTGTCCAAAATAAATACATGCCTGTGTATATTGTGTGTGTGTGTGTGTGTGTGTGGCATATGGCATGTGCGAGTTTCATAAGTCCTGAACGGTGTCCTGTGTCCTGCGTCCCGATTTAGCCTGACAGCGCGGCAAATGCCTTTGGATTTGCATGTGTTGCAGAGCAGGATTTGCATCTGTGTAGAACGTGCCAGAGGAGCAACCAGCCAAATGCCAATGTGATGCATACTAAACCCAACAACAGAAAAAACTAACAACAAGGACAACAACAGCGCACGCGAAATTCTGTTTAGCTTAAACGGATTTTAAAAGCCCTTGCAAAACACTTGTGCACACCAAGGATTACAAGGATGGGGGCGGTTGCAGCAGCTGCTCAATCCCAAGCGAAATATACTCAGAAATTGACACAAATTGAGAGATGGTCAGGGATGGAGAGAATGACAGAAAGGGGAGGCAAATGTGTTTTAGGGAAACGTTTGCAATTCTCTAATACTATAAAACTATAATTTTACATATTTTTAATTTCAAATCTAAAAGACAAGAGTATGTTTGGAACGCTGAAATTTGAAATATTATTATTATTATTATGATTAATTATAATACATGCACATTATATTCTAAATAATGCTATAGCTACAGCAAAGGCGCGTTACCGTCCAGGCCATAAAGGCTCATAAATAAAATAAATATCCATCTAGCCATGTCCGTCCATCTGTCTATCTAAAGCTTGCCTCTCTCTGCCATTAAATCGATAAAAATGGATAATAAAATTCTGTTCTTTGATCACATTTACGACATTTCACATTTTGAATATCTTTTCCTGTTTCGCTGAAAAATTGAATTAAAACACGTTTTCGAAGGAATCTCTTAGTCGCACACTTCCGACTAGAGCACGTTTACTTGTTTTCATTAGGAGATTTTTTAATACCAGCCTGGTGTGCAATCTATTCTTTCTGTTTTTTGCCCATTGTAATAGTAAAACATATCGCTACTCATTTCAAAACATCTACAAATAGCTTTCATACTTTTTCTACCTCTCTGCTACATTGCTGGCTTTCAAATTTTCTTGTGTAAAACTCTGTGCGCTGTTTCATTCATGCAGCGAGCTTTCTATTTCACTCATTTGGACGATTCTATTATCATGGTTTTGCATTGTTTTAGGGATTCCCTTTGAGCTACTCAGCCAAATACTGTCCATTGTCCTGTTCAGTCTCTGTCTGTTCGCTTGGCATTGTGTTACACATTTTTCATATGCTCTACATGCCTGTCCTCCAATTGATTCACATGGTTAGCCATAAATAAACTCTTTCCTCTCTCTCTCTCCTCTCTCCAGTATCTCGCTCTCTCTGTGTCTCTTTGTGTTTATCTAACATATTTCGTTTCCTCTGAAGGCTCTTAAGGCCTTTGACAAAAACGCAATAGAAGAACATATTTGAAATGAATGAAAACCAAAATATTTGTCATTGGGTTGTGGATGCCGTGTGGAGTGTCATGTAGTTTGCCATGTGGATTGCCAAGTGGATTGCCATGTGGATTCCCAATTGCCAAGTGCGATTTATCGTCTATGCAATAACAAAGTTTCAATTGTTTCGAGCTTTGTGCAAGGTTTTCAACTTTGTAACTTTTTGCATGTTGTTTTGAATAAACTGTTCTCGAAGTATAAAAAAGCATATTGGTTGTGGCAAGCCAAATATTCGATGATGATGCTCAACTCAACTGACAACTTATTCTTAGAGCTAGACTCACCAACTGTCAGGTAGACTACTGCCTGATCTGCTCTAGGGTTCAATAACTTCGCAAATCTTCTCAATTAAGTCATATTCTTCGAGTCACGAACTCTGTCACTGATTTCGGCTGTGCACCGTGAACAGAGTATTTTGCAGTCAGTCGCAGCCAAAATGCTGGCAGTGGGAGGGGGCAACAGCTGGCTTCTCACAAAAAGAAATGGTTATCCGGACTTGTCATTAAAATCATATGGTGCAGTGGTCAGAAGCGGGCTGACTGGCTAACCAACCCCTGCAAAATTAAGAAAAAAATACATTGTCGAAAGTTCAGTTATTGCTGACTCTTTTTTCCAACCACAAAACGGCGTCAGAATACGCCGGAACGTGTGGGCACAGTTAGTATGGTGCTCATATTTCTCGCAGAAATTGCGGCTAGTCTGTGCTTGAATACCCTTAAAATGTTTATTTATATAACTTTTATAAGACTTTAAAATTTATAAGTTTTTTAACAGAAGAAGAAAAAAATGTGTTGTAAATAGCTTTAAAATGGTCTCAAGAGAGTTCCAGAAAGCCTTACCCAGAATCATAAAGAGTATTAGATAGTTTAAAAAAAGTTTTAAAGAGTCTTAAAAGAAGATCTGCAAAACGGTGCAGAAATAGTTGAAAAGAAAAATATATATTATTATAAAATATTAATCTCATTTGAAGGTGTTTTTAAGCACAGTAAAATATAAGAAAAAAATGTAAGAAAAGTGTTGAGAAATGGTTAAATGTATATGTTTGTGTGGCATTTCTTCTATATAAATATATATATATCAAATATATTTGCATTTCAATTTAGTAACTAAGAAATAAAAATAAAAATTGGTCAAAATATAAATTTATAAATTACTTAAAATTTGTCTTGAATTTATAAGCAAAAGTATTGGCAAATGTTTAATTTAATATGTAGATAAATATATATTTTTATTATTCTATCGAATATATACATTATTATATTCAAAAGCATCTTTTAACATGGTAAAAGTGTAAGTCTAAAAATGATCGTAAAGTTGTCGTAAAATTATAAAAAAAAAATATTTACATTTATACAAAAATCATAATGCCCTTTGGTCAAGGGTATTGCGAGTGTTATAAAAATAGATGGGCAACCTCGTCTGGCCGCAATGCAAAAGTTTCCAATATCAGACTGGTGAAAATTCATTCAGTATTCACGAGTATGCACAAGTATTCCCTGGTCTATGGCGGCTGCTGCTGCGTGGGAGGTCAGCATGTGGCCAGTGTGTGTGGTTCGTGTGGTGTGTGTGTGTGTGTGTGTGGGTGTTGGCTTCTAATGCTGTCAGCTCCGGTAGCCGCGTGCATAGAATTTCATGACGTCATTAGTGTTAATGACATCAGAACTGTGCATAATGCAACACAAGTTTAAATATTGTTGCCACACTTTGGCTTTGGCTTCTTATGCCACACATAATGAAAACTTTCATGTTGCAAATGAGCAGCAGCAAACGCAACAAAAAAAGATAAAAAAAAAAATGGTTGGAAAATAAAGGAAAATGTGAACGCTTTCCATTGAAAATAATGAGCCATAAAGTGCACGCAATTACAGTTATGTGCGTGGCTGGCTAGCTTGGGCTGGACGAAAGGATCGCTGTGAAAAATATCTAGAAATTGTGTTACTTTGTGGTGCTGCCTGCCTGCCTTTCAGCAAATAGTTGAAAGGCTTTTTCCCCATTCAAGCCTCTATCTGTGTGTGGTTGTGTGTGTGTGTGTGTGTGTGTGTTGGGCCTTTTGTCCTTGCCAGTCACAAGCTGTTCGCCAAGATGGCAGATTGTATTTCACTCAAAGTTCAGAGACACAATTTAGAGCGCAGTTAACAAAACAGTTTCGAATCTTGAATCATTAATAGGACACATTCAACTTTCAAAAAGACAGAAAACTCTGTTCTCATTTGCACTTGAAAAACAAATTTAAATATTTAAATTGTCGTCTTGCTGATTGGTTTTCAGTTCAGGAGCACAAGAAATGTATTCTATGGAAGCTGCCTTTGTTGCACTTGAACTAAATTAGTTTGAAATTTGCAAAGGGTGTATTTCACTTCTATGAACCAGTCTGAAAATTTACTATAAATGATTCAAAGTGTGTTTAGTTTTGTTGAAGGGGCTTAAAGTAATTTGGGTTTGTAGTTTGAATCGAACTTCTAAAATTGTCGGACGTATTTCTGTTCAATAAGCTAATTTAAAATGCTTATTTTTAATAGTTCTTTTGAAAAAAGGATTAGTGATCAACGTACAGATTTTACCATGAGAGAGAGAGAGAGAGACAAAGGAAAAATTGTTTAGTTACCCCCCCTTAACTCGATATAGATCAAAATATCTCACCCCCATAACTTAGTCAAAACTCGACCGATTTTCAAGAGTCTTGGTTTTTTGTACATAGTTTTCCCTCTAGATTAATCTGGCATTCAAATCTGAATACCTAATTTTTAGTCGAAATTCATGTCATCTTACCCCTAGGATTCGTACCTTTTAGATTCGTATATAGACATGACGAAATTTCCCACCCCCATAACTCGGTCAAAAATCAACCGAATTTCATGAGTCTTGTTTTTTGTACATAGATTTCCCTCTAGATTAATCTGGCATTCAAATCTGAATACCTAATTTTTAGTCGAAATTCATGTCAAAATCTTACCCCTAAGATTCGTATATAGATATAGGTCGAAATTTCCCACCCCCATAACTCGGTCAAAAATCAACCGATTTTCACGAGTCTTGGTTTCTTGTACATAGATTTCCCTCTAGATTAATCTGGCATTCAAATCTGAATACCTAATTTTTAGTCGAAATTCATGTCAAAATCTTGCCCCTAGGATTCGTACCTTTAAGATTCGTATATGGACATGACTAGTTCGAAATTTCCCACCCCCATAACTCGGTCAAAAATCAACAGAATTTCATGTGTCTTGGTTTTTTGTACATAGTTTTCCCTCTAGATTAATCTGGCATTCAAATCTGAATACCTAATTTTTAGTCGAAATTCATGTCAAAATCTTACCCCTAGGATTCGTACCTTTAAGATTCGTATATAGACATGACATAGTTCGAAATTTCCCAACCCCATAACTCGGTCAAAAATCAACCGATTTTCATGAGTCTTGTTTTTTTGTACATAGATTTCCCTCTAGATTAATCTGGCATTTAAATCTGAATACCTAATTTTTAGTCGAAATTCATGTCAAAATCTTACCCCTAAGATTCGTATATAGATATAGGTCGAAATTTCCCAACCCCATTACTCGGTCAAAAATCAACCGATTTTCATGAGTCTTGTTTTTTTGTACATAGATTTCCCTCTAGATTAATCTGGCAGTTAAATCTGAATACCTAATTTTTAGTCGAAATTCATGTCAAAATCTTACCCCTAAGATTCGTATAAAGACGTAGGTCGGAATTTCCCACCCCCATAACTTGGTCAATACCCGACCGATTTTCATGAGTCTTGGTTTTTTTGTACATAGATTTCCCTCTAGATTAATCTGGCATTCAAATCTGAATACCTAATTTTTAGTCGAAATTCATGTCAAAATCTTACCCCTAGGATTCGTACCTTTAAGATTCGTATATAGACATGACTAGTTCGAAATTTCCCACCCCCATAACTCGGTCAAAAATCAACAGAATTTCATGAGTCTTGGTTTTTTGTACATAGTTTTCCCTCTAGATTAATCTGGCATTCAAATCTGAATACCTAATTTTTAGTCGAAATTCATGTCAAAATCTTACCCCTAGGATTCGTACCTTTAAGATTCGTATATAGACATGACATAGTTAGAAATTTCCCACCCCCATAACTTGGTCAAAGCTCGACCGATTTTCATGATTCTTGCTTTTTTATTCATAGTTTTCCCTCTAGATTAATGTAGCATTCAAATCTCAATACATAATTTTTAGTCGATATTCATGTCAAAATCTTACCCCTAGGATTCGTAACTTTAAGATTCGTATATAGACATGACATAGTTAGAAATTTCCCACCCCCATAACTCGGTCAAAAATCAACCGAATTTCACGAGTCTTGGTTTTTTGTACATAGTTTTCCCTCTAGATTAATCTGGCATTCAGATCTCTAAACATAATTTTTGGGCGAAATTCATGTCAAAATCTTACCGCTAGCATTCGTACCTTAAAGATTCGTATATAGACATGACATAGTTCGAAATTTCCCACCCCCATAACTCGGTCAAAAATCAACCGAATTTTATGAGTCTTGGTTTCTTGTACATAGATTTCCCTCTAGATTAATCTAGCATTCAAATCTGAATACCTAATTTTTAGTCGAAATTCATGTCAAAATCTTACCCTTAAGATTCGTACCTCTAAGATTCGTATATGGACATGACATGGTTCGAAAAATCCCACCCCCATAACTTGGTCAAAGCTCGACCGATTTTCATGATTCTTGCTTTTTTATTCATAGTTTTCCCTCTAGATTAATGAAGCATTCAAATCTCAATACATAATTTTTAGTCGATATTCATGTCAAAATCTTACCCCTAGGATTCGTACCTTTAAGATTCGTATATAGACATGACATAGTTAGAAATTTCCCACCCCCATAACTCGGTCAAAAATCAACCGAATTTCACGAGTCTTGGTTTTTTGTACATAGATTTCCCTCTAGATTAATCTGGCATTCAAATATGAATACCTAATTTTTAGGCGAAATTCATGTCAAAATCTTACCCCTAGGATTCGTACCTTTAAGATTCGTATATAGACATGACTAGTTCGAAATTTCTCACCCCCATAACTCGGTCAAAAATCAACAGAATTTCATGAGTCTTGGTTTTTTGTACATAGTTTTCCCTCTAGATTAATCTGGCATTCAAATCTGAATACCTAATTTTTAGTCGATATTCATGTCAAAATCTTACCCCTAGGATTCGTACCTTTAAGATTCGTATATAGACATGACATAGTTAGAAATTTCCCACCCCCATAACTCGGTCAAAAATCAACCGAATTTTATGAGTCTTGGTTTCTTGTACATAGATTTCCCTCTAGATTAATCTAGCATTCAAATCTGAAAACCTAATTTTTAGTCGAAATTCATGTCAAAATCTTACCCTTAAGATTCGTACCTCTAAGATTCGTATATGGACATGACATGGTTCGAAAAATCCCACCCCCATAACTTGGTCAAAGCTCGACCGATTTTCATGATTCTTGCTTTTTTATACATAGTTTTCCCTCTAGATTAATGTAGCATTCAAATCTCAATACATAATTTTTAGTCGAAATTCATGTCAAAATCTTACCCCTAAGATTCGTATAAAGACGTAGGTCGGAATTTCCCACCCCCATAACTTGGTCAATACCCGACCGATTTACATGAGTCTTGGTTTTTTGTACATAGATTTCCCTCTAGATTAATCTGGCATTCAAATCTGAATACCTAATTTTTAGTCGAAATTCATGTCAAAATCTTACCCTTAAGATTCGTACCTCTAAGATTCGTATATGGACATGACATGGTTCGAAAAATCCCACCCCCATAACTTGGTCAAAGCTCGACCGATTTTCATGATTCTTGCTTTTTTATTCATAGTTTTCCCTCTAGATTAATGAAGCATTCAAATCTCAATACATAATTTTTAGTCGATATTCATGTCAAAATCTTACCCCTAGGATTCGTACCTTTAAGATTCGTATATAGACATGACATAGTTAGAAATTTCCCACCCCCATAACTCGGTCAAAAATCACCCGAATTTCACGAGTCTTGGTTTTTTGTACATAGATTTCCCTCTAGATTAATCTGGCATTCAAATATGAATACCTAATTTTTAGGCGAAATTCATGTCAAAATCTTACCCCTAGGATTCGTACCTTTAAGATTCGTATATAGACATGACTAGTTCGAAATTTCTCACCCCCATAACTCGGTCAAAAATCAACAGAATTTCATGAGTCTTGGTTTTTTGTACATAGTTTTCCCTCTAGATTAATCTGGCATTCAAATCTGAATACCTAATTTTTAGTCGAAATTCATGTCAAAATCTTACCCCTAGGTTTCGTACCTTTAAGATTCGTATATAGACATGACATAGTTAGAAATTTCCCACCCCCATAACTCGGTCAAAAATCAACCGAATTTTATGAGTCTTGGTTTCTTGTACATAGATTTCCCTCTAGATTAATCTAGCATTCAAATCTGAATACCTAATTTTTAGTCGAAATTCATGTCAAAATCTTACCCTTAAGATTCGTACCTCTAAGATTCGTATATGGACATGACATGGTTCGAAAAATCCCACCCCCATAACTTGGTCAAAGCTCGACCGATTTTCATGATTCTTGCTTTTTTATACATAGTTTTCCCTCTAGATTAATGTAGCATTCAAATCTCAATACATAATTTTTAGTCGAAATTCATGTCAAAATCTTACCCCTAAGATTCGTATAAAGACGTAGGTCGGAATTTCCCACCCCCATAACTTGGTCAATACCCGACCGATTTACATGAGTCTTGGTTTTTTGTACATAGATTTCCCTCTAGATTAATCTGGCATTCAAATATGAATACCTAATTTTTAGGCGAAATTCATGTCAAAATCTTACCCCTAGGATTCGTACCTTTAAGATTCGTATATAGACATGACTAGTTCGAAATTTCTCACCCCCATAACTCGGTCAAAAATCAACAGAATTTCACGAGTCTTGGTTTTTTGTACATAGATTTCCCTCTAGATTAATCTGGCATTCAAATATGAATACCTAATTTTTAGGCAAAATTCATGTCAAAATCTTACCCCTAGGATTCGTACCTTTAAGATTCGTATATAGACATGACTAGTTCGAAATTTCTCACCCCCATAACTCGGTCAAAAATCAACAGAATTTCATGAGTCTTGGTTTTTTGTACATAGTTTTCCCTCTAGATTAATCTGGCATTCAAATCTGAATACCTAATTTTTAGTCGAAATTCATGTCAAAATCTTACCCCTAGGTTTCGTACCTTTAAGATTCGTATATAGACATGACATAGTTAGAAATTTCCCACCCCCATAACTCGGTCAAAAATCAACCGAATTTTATGAGTCTTGGTTTCTTGTACATAGATTTCCCTCTAGATTAATCTAGCATTCAAATCTGAATACCTAATTTTTAGTCGAAATTCATGTCAAAATCTTACCCTTAAGATTCGTACCTCTAAGATTCGTATATGGACATGACATGGTTCGAAAAATCCCACCCCCATAACTTGGTCAAAGCTCGACCGATTTTCATGATTCTTGCTTTTTTATACATAGTTTTCCCTCTAGATTAATGTAGCATTCAAATCTCAATACATAATTTTTAGTCGAAATTCATGTCAAAATCTTACCCCTAAGATTCGTATAAAGACGTAGGTCGGAATTTCCCACCCCCATAACTTGGTCAATACCCGACCGATTTACATGAGTCTTGTTTTTTTGTACATAGATTTCCCTCTAGATTAATCTGGCATTCAAATCTGAATACCTAATTTTTAGTCGAAATTCATGTCAAAATCTTACCCCTAGGATTTGTACCTTCAAGATTTGTATATAGACATGACATAGTTAGAAGTTTCCCACCCCCATAACTGCGTCAAAAATCAACCGAATTTTATGAGTCTTGTTTTTTTGTACTTAGATTTCCCTCTAGATTAATCTGGCATTCAAATCTGAATACCTAATTTTAAGTCGAAATTCATGTCAAAATCTTACCCCTAGGATTCGTACCTCTAAGATTCGTATATGGACATGACATGGTTCGAAAAATCCCACCCCCATAACTTGGTCAAAGCTCGACCGATTTTCATGATTCTTGCTTTTTTATACATAGTTTTCCCTCTAGATTAATGTAGCATTCAAATCTCAATACATAATTTTTAGTCGAAATTCATGTCAAAATCTTACCCCTAAGATTCGTATAAAGACGTAGGTCGGAATTTCCCACCCCCATAACTTGGTCAATACCCGACCGATTTACATGAGTCTTGGTTTTTTGTACATAGATTTCCGTCTAGATTAATCTGGCATTCAAATCTGAATACCTAATTTTTAGTCGAAATTCAAGTCAAAATCTTTCCCCTAGGATTTGTACCTTCAAGATTTGTATATAGACATGACATAGTTAGAAATTTCCCACCCCCATAACTGCGTCAAAAATCAACCGAATTTTATGAGTCTTGTTTTTTTGTACTTAGATTTCCCTCTAGATTAATCTGGCAGTCAAATCTGAATACCTAATTTTTAATCGATATTCATGTCAAAATCTTACCCTTAAGATTCGTACAAAGACGTAGGTCGGAATTTCCCACCCCCATAACTCGGTCAAAAATCAACAGAACTTCATGAGTCTTGGTTTTTTGTACATAGATTTCCCTATAGATTAATCTGGCATTCAAATCTGAATACCTAATTTTTAGTCGAAATTCATCAAAAGCTTACCCCTAGGATTCGTACCTTTAAGATTCGTATATAGACATGACATAGTTCGAAATTTCCCACCTCCATAACTCGGTCAAAAATCAACCGATTTTCATTAGCCTTGTTTATTTTTACATAGTTTTCCCTCTAGATCAATCTGGCATTCAAATCTGAATACATAATTTTTAGTCGAAATTCATGTCAAACTTTACCCCTATGATTCGTACCTCTAAGATTCGTAAGAGACATGACATAGTTCGAAATTTCCCACCCCCATAACTTTGTCAAAATACGACCCATTTTCATGAATCTTGTTTTTTGTACATATTTTTACCTCTAGATTAATCTGGCATCCAAATCTCAATACATAATTTTAAGTCGAAATTCAAAATCTTAGTATATAGACATTAGTCAAAATTTCCCACCCCAAAACTTGGTCAAAACCCGACCGATTTTCATAAGGTTAACCGTTTTGTTCATGGCGTGTTCTAGATCAATTTTTCATCTAAATATGGCAAGAATATTGTTGGTTAAAATTTATTTAAATATGGTATATAAAAAATATCTTATATAGACACAGATCAAAGTTTGTCACTCCCTCTAGATCAATTAGGCAGATAGGTTAAAAGTTTCCAACTCCATAATATGTAAAAATATTCTTCCAATAGCATTCTTTCAAATATTATTTTTACTTACATTTAGCTCCGTTAATGCCTTCTACTGCATTAACTGGCTAATGGGCTTCTCTTGGCATCTATTTAATTATCTTATTTAATAAGCTGCTTCAAGTTTGCTCGCAATTTACTTGCCTAAATATTGCAATTGTTAACTGTTTTCCAGAACTTTTTTTCTGCTGAGCTGCTCTTAGTCTGGCTAAGCTTTTAAGGGCCCAACACGAAAGTTATTAACTCTCATTTTGATAGCTTTAAATTATTAGCTAAATGAAACAAGCGCAAAAATAGAAATGCGCAACGCGGACAAACTAAAAATTACAAGCAACAGCTAAGATAAGTTTGAGCATGTCGGGTGTGCCCGACTGGCAAATACCCTAAACTCGGCGACATTGCAAAATCGACTCGGCTGCTTAAGTTGAAGAGTAATTTAAATACAGGTTCACAGAAGCTTCCTTCTGTTTGTGACATACCATTACGATTAAGGCCAAATACCCACTTTATCCATATACAATGAATACAGGGTATAAAAAAAGAACTTGGCCAAAACTCTGGACAAAGACGTGGCGAAAACAAGAGCTAGCCAACGGAAAATGGCAAACAACAACAAACTTTTGACTGGCTGCTGCTGCTGGGGCTTGCCAGTAATTGCACAGTTGTTGCCGCGCCAGTTGCAGTTGCAGTTGGGCGCGAAAATTGCCAAAGTAGAAGAAGAAGCAGTCAGAAACTTCAAATACGCCAAAAGGCAACATTATGGAGGCCACCGGCTACAGCTTCTTTTCCTCTTAATCCAGTTACTTCTGCTGCTGTTGTTGCTGCTGGAGGAGACGGGACCTCCAGCACTCGAATTCTCAATCCGTTTTAACCGCGCGCCCGCTTTGTTTTTCAATTTGCGCCGCAGGCAGCCGCACACAAATTAAATTGGCAAGCGCTTTACGAGGTGTTGGGCGCCATTCACAGTATTTTTTTATGGCTAGACACACACACAAATACATGTTTTTTGTTTTTTGTTTTATATGCAGCTTCTAGCCTTATCCGTTGATGGTTTTTTGCATTATTTTATACATATTTTATTTTATACGAATGGTTCTTTTGCATTTTTCATTACCCGCCCAATCAATTGGCGTTGACAACGTCAGTGTTTTTTTCCCTCCCAAAAGGAAGCGCACAACAACAGCATTCGACAATCGACAGTCGAGAGCAAGGACAAGCCCACAAAATAAATTTTAAATTGATATCAATAATATATTTCTGGACTTGGTAGGCACAATCGCAATCATGTAAGGGTCTTACCTCACCCAACTTCCGCACAGAATGTGCCATCAATTGAGAAGCGGGTAGAAGGGCGCAACGGCAGGATGCCGTGTAAGTGGTTGCTGATGAGCTGCCATTGATGATGGCCCACAACATGATTGCTATTATTAACTCATAGCACATGAAATTACATATTTACAATACGTTTTTTTCTCTTCCGTTGACTTAACCAACGGCAGCGATTCGAGCGCAAGCTTTTTTTGTTGACAGCTTCGAAAGAGTTTTCCAGCAAAATTTGGGGTAAAACAAGAGAGAAAACAAATGAGCAGATTTAACAAGACATGTGAAATATGTTGTAAATGAGTTTTCACAAACATCTTGGAAAACGAATTGGAAGGCGATCAGTTGATAAAAAAATAGAAAAAGTTTTTCCAAATTTATGGGTGGAAAAGCTGAGAGACTCGTATTCTTGGTGAGGGTCAACGATTACAACAACTCTAGGGTATTTAATCTTCGTCTTTCTTTTAACCTTTGACTCATGAGCATTTCATCATACACATTCACAAAGATAAAAGTTCTTTAGCATAAAAAAACTAACTTCTATGCCGAATTCTATAAAATATTTGAATAAATAGTCATAAAATGATATTTCTATGATATTCTATTGTATAGCTTTTTCTTTTGGCCCGTGGAAATGCAATTAAACCATGACATATTTCATCGCAGGGGAAAAATCTTATTTTTCGATTTTGAAAATGAAAGAGAACCCATTTTAAAATCCGAAACGTGTCGCTTGCCAACCGCAAACTGAATGTCACGCGCGAAAAAAATGAATGAAAGAAAAGTCAAATATGACGCATGCAATGCGAACAACAACAAGAAGAATAACAACAAAAGATGGAGCCAAAAAGGCGAACAAGGGCAGCAAAAGGGAAGCCAGAAACTCGCGCCATTTTGGCTGCAATTCGTGTATTTTTAATTAAACCCAGCGACAATTTGACATCAATATCGAAATTAAGATCTTGCAGTCAGGAAACTCGCAACAGAAACGCGACTGGGGCCGGTCACATTCCAGCTGAAGGGGGCGGGGTGGGGGGCATGTTGAACATACGACTCCAGTTGCAGTTACGGTGCAGGGTGGGGTAGGGGCGCAGCTACCGTCTGCCTCATACAGCGAATATCCGCTGCAACAATTTTCACAATTTTGTTTTGTCATTTTCAATTTTACACACTGCGTGTGCGAGGCCGTGGGCGTGGCTAGTCGATGGGGCTGTGGGGCGGGCACGGATATTGATGTGAGAACATGTGCCCGTCGACCCCATATATGTTGTATACCGCCGCTGCAGGTCCTTCAAGCCTGACACACAAAGATACGAGCATAAATTGACGCGGCAATAAAACATTTGCCAGCAAGCAGAGTGTTGGTGGGCGGGCCTTGGGGTAATGGGAAGTGTTGGTAAATGCTGGCGCAATTGTCGAGTAACGGCAAAATAATTACGAAGTCTGCAGCAGACGCAAAATGTGACATCAAAATGCAAAATTCGTTGTACTCGAAGCCTGGTGAATAAAAAACTTTATGAAACACTAGAAAATATTGCAAAAGATAAATGTTGCAAATTTGCCGAAAAAATCACTAAAATCACATTTAAAAAACCATTTATCTTTATATGCAAGGCACGAATGAGTTTGCAGTATTTAAGCAAATATAGTTTTCTTTGACTTGACGAATATTTGATGCCCTTGATGATCGATTTATATAGCAACTGTTAAATGGAGTAGGGATTGCTTAAAGGCAGTTATTGCTACTTTTTATAGATTTTATATGTTAGGAATAATTTCGATTCGAGTAAAGTAAGAAAAAAAAAAACGATAATAAAACGAAAAGACTGATTTTGCTAAAAATATCTTGGATAACAGAATAGTTTGTCAGACAAGAACCTACTTTTAGAACAATCGGTTTTCCAGACCTTTTCCGATCGTTCCTATGTCAGCTATACGATAAAGTCGTTCGATCCAGCCAGTCACGAAGAATGAACTGTCTGCATCAGTAAAACGGATCTAAGGACCTAGAAAAGATTCTAAGACGATGTCAAGAAAACTGAGAGACAAGTCCGCATAGAAATAGTAGACAGACGAACAGACGGACTGTCGTATATCGACTCGGTGATGTCTCTCTCTATGCGTTACAATACCCTCTATAGGGCAATAAAGTGAGCCATATTAATTTTTAGTTTCTCGCTTATCGGCAATTATTTTTTGTAATGTGAATCATTCGATTAGGGCAAATTATTCGATTTGTGGAAATTTGAATAAGATCTCCACAGTGAAGTTATTAAATATCAATCCAAATAATTTAGTTTAATATATTGTTTAATTAAGTGAACAACATAAATTCAACTTATGTTAATAAATACAGCTTAATAGTTGGAGTCAATGAACTGGCATCTTACCAAACTGTGAATACTCTACCAACATATATTTATATGTAGGCAAGTAAATGGTGTGCAAAATAAACTATTGAATGTCAATGAAAAGCAAAAATATACCGTGATATTTCGCATACATATTTTAAAACGCGCATTTCATAAATGTGTTCCGGTGCGGCAAGAAGGCAGAGGGGGGCTTGGCAGCTGTGGCCGTTAACTGGCAACAGCTTGTCGACAGTCAAAGTGCTAAAAAACTGTTGATGTTTTTTTTTATGGTTTTTTGTAATCTAAATTAAAAATGCATAAGCGTTTACGAATGGCCTGTGGGTTGTTATAAATGGAAAGGCTTATCGAATTAAGATCTGTTTTGTTATTGACAGCCCGTTGTAATTTTAGTTTTTAAATAAATGCAACTCTTATGTTAAGCTCAATTGCACTCAACTGTGAATATTTGAATATGAGTGTGAATATTTGCTATGCTTTTGCAGAATTGGAAGCGCATTCTATATGAGGAGGGAGAGAGAGAAACTCTTAAAAATGAATATTTTGCGATTTTTAGAATAATGAATAATGACAGAAACTAAAATAAATAGAATTTACAGGATATTTTGAACCAAATTAAGGTATTTGCTGGGATGCGCTAAAAAGTATGCTACAAAAAATTGATTGGTATGAAAATCCCCGAATTGAAAGCTATTTAAAATCTCAACAATTTGTAACGTAAGACAATGTAAAAGTTTAGTCTACGGATAACTTGGCTGCAATTTAAGCTGCCGGCTAAGCTTAAAGCTGGCATACGAATAAAATGTATTAGAAAATGCCAAACATACAAAAATAAACAGCAACACGCACACACACGAACATAAAAAAGCCGCAACATATACATATAAAAGAAAAAAGAAATGGCCAAATGAATAAAAATGATTGCGGCAATGCAGCAAAGTGATGACAAGGGGCGTCACGCGGCAGATGAACGAGCGCGAGGCAATAAAGCAAGCAACACATCAGACGCACAAGTGCAAGCGAGTGGGAAGATAAGACTCAGACACACACACACACACACACACACACACACACACACACACACACGGAGAGACGCACGCGTTGAAAGTTTTCAATTTTTATGACTTCATTAGAAACGCATGATGAGCAATAATGATAGAGCGCCGAGTGGTGGTAGGGGGCCGGGAGGGCGGGTTAGGGCTGCTGGCAGCTGCTGCTGTGCACACAGACACTCGCAAAACTACAACTACAGCAACAACAATAATAACAAGCAGACCGCAAAACCGAAAAAGGGACAGAAACCCAAACCACAAACGCAAAAAGTCACAGCAAGTGGGAGAGAAAGAGAGAGAGCGAGAGACGGAGACGGAGCAGAAGGCGTTGGCATTGCCGCTGGCAAAATGAAGGAAGTGAAGCAGCTGGAAAATTACTCCACACACTTTATGAATGAGTGTCGCTTAAGTGGCCGAATGTGTGACTTTGGAGAGAGCGGCAAAAAGCGCAGGGCTTGACTGATGGATAGTAAGAGCGAGAGAGAGAGAGAGCGAGCGAGCAAGAGAGAGGGCGACAAGTGCTTGACTGTAATGAAAGTTTAAATTGTTTTTGTTTCCTGAATACTCAGGCAAATGTGTAACAACATGAGTTACATTTTGTGTTGTTGTTGTTGTTGTTCTTTTTGCCCAATAAATTTGGTTTTCATGGCAAAAAAAAATGAGAGCGAGTTTAGCAGAAATGTATGTGTATGAGATGTGTGCATGCATATGTGCGTGTATGCGTATGCATACTCAAAATGGCTGCTCATGACTGCTCATAACTATTTAGTTAGAAGGAGACAGCATATGCTAAGCTGCTAACTGTGCATTTGTTGAAATTTCCCATGCTGGAATGGATTTGATGATCTTTGAATTTATTCTACTCGTGCGCTTAGCTTCTTGCTTACAATACTGGAGCAAAATTTGTGATCGTCGAGAAGCGATTTTCTTATATTTATTAAAACGAAAACAAAACTCAAGTTAAACTTGTTTTTTAATTGAAATAAATATTCAATAATAAATATACAAATTTCTCAAAACTTGAACCAGTTGTATCTTTATATGAAGTCTGCGAATTTTCCGACAATTCCTCATTCCACTTTAAGCAACTTCTTAATCTAACCATTTTTTCAAATTTAAACAAACACTGGCTTGAGTAAAGTTATTAAGCATCTTACCAATTGCTTGAAATCTTTTCGGTACGAATTTACTTTGTAATCGACTTAGAAAAACTTGTTTCTTTATCAAATCAAAGGCAACCACCGCAAATATTTGCCAAAAAAAAAAGAAAGAACGAAAGAATAAAAAAATTAAAACAGACAAACTCAAATGAAAGCCAATAAAATACTTGCAGGACAGTAAAAACAATTTGTCGACTTGCTTTTAGTCTCGACTCCTTCGACTAGCCGCCGGGCGACTTCTGTGCAACTTTCCGTTTCCGTTTCCGTTTCACTAATTTCATTTACTACGCCAACTGAGGCAGAAGCTGTAGAACTTGTTAACTGGTAATTGATTTCATTAAGTTCTTGGACTGGTGCCAAAGTGCAAATTCTCTCAACGCGACAACCATAATATTTCTGCAGTACCAGAATAATATCAAATTATTGTCGCTGTCATAGCAAAACGGCATTGACAACTTGTTAGACAAGTTCAGCATATGTTTTTGCTCTCTTTTATTATTATTATTTTTTTTTGAATATTTGTTGGCTGGCTAGTTCCGATTTGTTCCCCAAATAGTTCGAACAGAACAAACAGATTAGTTTTATTTTTATTTTTTTTTTTCAACTTCAACTCTGGCGGACCCGTTTAGCAAAATTGACAATTGATCAGTATGCGGCCATGGCAGATGTACATTTTTCAACTATTTCCGCTACGACTGCCATGAAGTTTTAACTTTGGGTATTAGGGCAGAGGCATTAAGCATGCGACATGTTTGAAGGTTGCTGAGTGATTGTTTATTCCTTCAAATTGTTTTTTTTGACATTAGCCCTTATTTTGTCTGAATTTTGTCCATATATTTTCTTTTTTTATTTTTCTATTTTTACAAATATTTATATTGATATTCCTAATTTTATTTGGAATCTGGATTTTGTCCATATATTTTATATTTTTTATTTTTCTATATTTACAAATATTTATATTTAAATATTATTTTTAACACTTTGCTAACATTTTGTTTATTTCCCTATCTATAAATCTTCTTCTTATCTTTTATATTTTATTATATTTTTATCTGTTACTATCTCATAACCTGTTATTCCCTATTTTATTTTCTTGCTCTTCTAAAATATTATCTCTTCCTAAGATTTTACCTCTTCTTTGTTTTTTTTATACAGTTAATAAGCTATTTATTCTTAAGCTCCATACAAACCATAAGATAAATGTTAATCCCTATCTTTATATCTTAATCTTCTTCTTATCCTCTTCTCTGTTATAATCTTCTAATCTTGTATTTTATATTGTGCTTTATCTCTTCTTCGTATTTACTATCCTGAAATGTTTAGAGTCTTAATCTTTTTATTTTCTCAGAATTTAGTTTAGCTCTCGCCCCTTAAAAGTGCATCTAAACTTCGGTTGAACCACAAACTAAACATTTTCGCGTGCATTTTTTTCTGTTATTCCCTTTTGTGCTTGTCATTTGCAGTTTGTGTGTCGCTGACATTGTTATCCTTTCGTTCGGTTGCTTATCCCTGTCAACTGGCAAATGGAACACGGCTTTCGCTTTGCCATATGAAATCTGAAATCTGCGCGTTAAGCAAGCTATCTCTCTTTTCGTTTTCGTTGTCGTTTTCCTTTTCGTTTTCGTTTTTCTTTGCAATTTCTCTTTTTCCGCCATCCTTGCCCGTTGCCCCGCCATGCAAAATTGTTGAGCTTCATTTATCACCCGATGTTGACTTTTATGTGCACCATAACTTCGGACACTGGATGCTTTGGACTTTCGCCCAGACATTGATTTGACTTTCGAATCCCAGAATATGCTGTCCAAGTGGCCAGAGTAAGCTTGATTATCTCAACTGCGCGCCCCTTTGGGAGGAAGGGTCGTGGTTAATTCACACGTTGCCTTTCACTTCAATCAATTGCATCTGTAATTGCTTGCAGTTGTCTTCATTGTTGTACCTGTTGTTGCTGTTGTTGTTGTAATTGGCAACTGCTTTTGCTTTGCTTCCTTCTGGGAAATCACTCTATTTACATATAATCAAGCGAATGCAAATTAATGGAGTTTGTACTCTACGAATACCCACTAGCATCCACGTGTCAGTCAGCTAATTTATGGGTCACATACATTTAATCGATCGGCATTTACTTTGGCGCATAATTAGACGGTTAACCGCAGTACTTGATTTTATTTATTGCCATGGCTATACCAGATAGACTATCTATTTCCCAGTTATTAAATTTAACAATTTTTACATGAATTAACCTCGTTTTTCCAATGTGGTTACAATTTACGATAGTCTATTAAATGTGTGGGTTATTTTGTGTTATGTTGATAGTTTGATGAGCAAATCAAGTTATCTGTGGTCCACATCGTTTCACAAGTGTAATATATATTCTATGCTTTCGCAATGTCAGTGTTGTAAAACGTAATGCTAATTCTATTTTGTAATGATAAAAAATGCTTTAAACCTTAAACTTTTCTTAAATGCTGCTTGTGTTAGCTTAGATTCACAGCACTACAAAGGAACTACATTACATAGCATTGATTTTGATTGTTTATGTCAAAATGTGCGTCTCTATAATGTTTTACAGCACTAGCAACTTAACAATTCACAAAACTTTTACCGTACAGTGTTGTAAAAGGCTTTTGGGCATAGATAATATCTGCATTATTATGCAGTATGCCTTTAACTAATAATATAAAAATATCTGAGCCATTTTAAAAAATTAAAATTTTTGTCAGTTCTTCTGCTTTATCTTTAGCTCTTATCACATTTTTATTTATATATTGATGGCTCTGGCGACCTTTCCATATTTCAATATTTATTTGTTGGCTGGCTCGAGGTCCGTGTTTGTTAAAACAAACAATGAAAAACAATTTTATTCAATTCTCTTCCGATATATTTCGGTTGCACATCGGCAAACCGTCTTCAGGGCACTAACACCAAGATACAAAAAACAATTAACAATTATAATACAATAAATTAAACATTATTTCGAACATTTTACATACATTATTTTACACGTCTGCGCTTTTTGACGTGGAGATTGTTACTGAGGTTGTTTGACTGTTTAAGAGGTGTCTGTACAAGTGAGCGCAATTTTCTGTGTCTGTCTTGTAGTTTAGTCGTTTGTAGGTTGGTGTGTTAATTATGTGTAGCATTTCCAATGTGTGTCGCTTGTTATAGTGTTGTTCTTGTTGTAAGATTGTTGTTTCATCAAAATTTGGTGTGTGGTTGCTTCTTATACAATGGGTCATAAGTGCTGTTTTCTGTATATTATTTTGATGTCTTAGTTTGAAGTCCGATTTATGTTGACTAATCCTTGTTTTTAGCTTCGATTTTGTTGTACCTATGTAGACACTATTGCACTTGTTGTTGTTATCCCCGCCACATGGTATTTGGTAAACGACGTTGCTTTTTTCGATCATCGGGATTTTCGACTTTATCTTGTTGAAGAATTTTTGTAATGTATTCGTCGGTTTGTGTGCTACTTTTATATCTTGTTTGTTATAACAGTCTGAGTTTGTGAGGCGTTCTGATAGTCGTGGTACATATATTAGTGATTTGTATATTTTAGCAGGTTCTGTTGGCTTTTTTCTTTCGATTTGTCGTCTTTTTAATAATGTTTTGATTATATTTGGGGGGAAGTCATTTTTGGTCAAAAGTTCTTTGATTTCATGTTCAATTTCTTTGTGGTATATTGTGTCCGATATTTTCATCATTCTATTCATACAGCCTAGTGCTGTATTGATTATCATACTCTTTGGGTGGTTTGAATTGAAGTTGAGTATTCGTCCGGAGGCTATGGGTTTCCTATACCACTTTATTTTGAGTGTGTTGTCCATTCTGCTTACAATAGAGTCTAAAAATGGTAATTTCCCGTCCTTTTCTAATTCCATTGTAAATTTTATCTGTTTGTGGAAGGAATTCAATTCTTTTAGAATATTTTCCACGTCTATTTTGTTCGTTATGGCAAAAAGGTCATCTACATATTTGGTCAAGAGTCTTGGTTTTATTTTTAATTTATCTGTAATCTTGTCCAACAGTTCCTCCATTAATATATCTGCGATTACTGGGGAAGCCGGTGATCCCATTGGCATTCCCTTAAGTTGTGTGTATATTTTGTCTTCGTATTTGAAATATCTGTTTTCCTGTATGCAAAATCTAACTATGTCCATAAATAGTTGTTTCGGTATATTCGTGTGCTCTTCTAATTTGGTCCATTTTTGTCTTATTGTGTCAAGTGCTAATTCTATTGGTATGCTGGGAAATAAGGATACTACGTCAAAAGATACTAATGTTTCCTCTTCTCTACTCTGGGAGTTGTTGACTCTGTCTTTAAAATCTACCGCGTTCTTGATGTTGTACCTAGAGTCCATTGTCAGATTTTTTAATATTTGTATTATATATTTGCACAGCCCGTAAGATGGAGATCCTATGGAAGAACATATTGGTCTCAGTGGAGTTCCTTCCTTGTGTATTTTTGGTAGTCCATATATCCTCGGAGGTACCGCTGTTGTTGTAGTCATCTTATTTCTTTCGTCCTTTGAAATAAGACCCATCTTGAATAATTGTGCTACGAAGGTGTTATTCTTTGTCTGTAGTCTTGATGTCGGATCCAGTCTCAATGTTCTATACGCGCATAAGTCGTCTAAAATATTTGTCATTTTATTTTTATATTCATCCTCATCCATTGCTACGGTTTTGTTGCCCTTATCCGACGATAGAATTTTAATATTTATATTTTCTTTCAGTAATTTTCGTGTCTGTTCCACTGTGTCCAGTATTGCTCGATCCCTACTGTTTTGGTTGTTCTTGGTTTTATGCTCTTTGACTAACAAAGAGAATTTTGTGCGCGCCGACTCTTGTGTTTCCTTTTCTTTTATTGTTTGCACTAGCTCCTCACCGTCTGCGATGTATTTCAAGAGAGGAAAATCTCTCTTGCTGATTGGGAGAGCGAACTTCGGCCCTTTTGCGAGTAACGCTACGACGTTTGGCGGGAATTCTATTTTTGTTTTGTTTACAAACCACTCTCTTTGCGTGTTGTTATCCGCTAAGGCTAGGTTCCGTTGATCTCGTAACTTATCGTGTTTCGTTTCTTGTCTTTTCTTGAGTGTTGTTGTTATTTTGTTTTCTATATTTCTCTCGCTCTCAAAAAACGCTCTCCCAATCAGCAAGAGAGATTTTCCTCTCTTGAAATACATCGCAGACGGTGAGGAGCTAGTGCAAACAATAAAAGAAAAGGAAACACAAGAGTCGGCGCGCACAAAATTCTCTTTGTTAGTCAAAGAGCATAAAACCAAGAACAACCAAAACAGTAGGGATCGAGCAATACTGGACACAGTGGAACAGACACGAAAATTACTGAAAGAAAATATAAATATTAAAATTCTATCGTCGGATAAGGGCAACAAAACCGTAGCAATGGATGAGGATGAATATAAAAATAAAATGACAAATATTTTAGACGACTTATGCGCGTATAGAACATTGAGACTGGATCCGACATCAAGACTACAGACAAAGAATAACACCTTCGTAGCACAATTATTCAAGATGGGTCTTATTTCAAAGGACGAAAGAAATAAGATGACTACAACAACAGCGGTACCTCCGAGGATATATGGACTACCAAAAATACACAAGGAAGGAACTCCACTGAGACCAATATGTTCTTCCATAGGATCTCCATCTTACGGGCTGTGCAAATATATAATACAAATATTAAAAAATCTGACAATGGACTCTAGGTACAACATCAAGAACGCGGTAGATTTTAAAGACAGAGTCAACAACTCCCAGATTAGAGAAGAGGAAACATTAGTATCTTTTGACGTAGTATCCTTATTTCCCAGCATACCAATAGAATTAGCACTTGACACAATAAGACAAAAATGGACCAAATTAGAAGAGCACACGAATATACCGAAACAACTATTTATGGACATAGTTAGATTTTGCATACAGGAAAACAGATATTTCAAATACGAAGACAAAATATACACACAACTTAAGGGAATGCCAATGGGATCACCGGCTTCCCCAGTAATCGCAGATATATTAATGGAGGAACTGTTGGACAAGATTACAGATAAATTAAAAATAAAACCAAGACTCTTGACCAAATATGTAGATGACCTTTTTGCCATAACGAACAAAATAGACGTGGAAAATATTCTAAAAGAATTGAATTCCTTCCACAAACAGATAAAATTTACAATGGAATTAGAAAAGGACGGGAAATTACCATTTTTAGACTCTATTGTAAGCAGAATGGACAACACACTCAAAATAAAGTGGTATAGGAAACCCATAGCCTCCGGACGAATACTCAACTTCAATTCAAACCACCCAAAGAGTATGATAATCAATACAGCACTAGGCTGTATGAATAGAATGATGAAAATATCGGACACAATATACCACAAAGAAATTGAACATGAAATCAAAGAACTTTTGACCAAAAATGACTTCCCCCCAAATATAATCAAAACATTATTAAAAAGACGACAAATCGAAAGAAAAAAGCCAACAGAACCTGCTAAAATATACAAATCACTAATATATGTACCACGACTATCAGAACGCCTCACAAACTCAGACTGTTATAACAAACAAGATATAAAAGTAGCACACAAACCGACGAATACATTACAAAAATTCTTCAACAAGATAAAGTCGAAAATCCCGATGATCGAAAAAAGCAACGTCGTTTACCAAATACCATGTGGCGGGGATAACAACAACAAGTGCAATAGTGTCTACATAGGTACAACAAAATCGAAGCTAAAAACAAGGATTAGTCAACATAAATCGGACTTCAAACTAAGACATCAAAATAATATACAGAAAACAGCACTTATGACCCATTGTATAAGAAGCAACCACACACCAAATTTTGATGAAACAACAATCTTACAACAAGAACAACACTATAACAAGCGACACACATTGGAAATGCTACACATAATTAACACACCAACCTACAAACGACTAAACTACAAGACAGACACAGAAAATTGCGCTCACTTGTACAGACACCTCTTAAACAGTCAAACAACCTCAGTAACAATCTCCACGTCAAAAAGCGCAGACGTGTAAAATAATGTATGTAAAATGTTCGAAATAATGTTTAATTTATTGTATTATAATTGTTAATTGTTTTTTGTATCTTGGTGTTAGTGCCCTGAAGACGGTTTGCCGATGTGCAACCGAAATATATCGGAAGAGAATTGAATAAAATTGTTTTTCATTGTTTGTTTTAACAAACACGGACCTCGAGCCAGCCAACAAATAAATATTTTTATTTATATTTACCGCAGAATGCCAGCGTTATTTATGCATTAAATACAATAACCTTTGGCTAACCGCATCAATATTTAAGCATTAAATGTTTGCAATCGGAATTTTCTGGCATATGCAACACCCTGTTAAATGGTTTCATTATTAATGCATGGGGCTTATAACACATGTTTTGGCATTCCCTGCAGCACGCACGTGTATGTTTATGTGCGAAAAGTAAGAATAGTCAGGGCGATGGGGGATAATGTAACGGTTGGCAGATGCCCTGTAAATGATGTTAAGATAGGGAAAACCAGATTCTGCACTCAACATCAGGCCAATTTGCTTAATATTGCTTCTTCTTATACAATTAAGGGTCTGAGATATGATTAAAAAAGCAAGTTTCACATTCTTAGGTTTGAAATGTTAATTAAAATAAGCCGAGCAACGCCGGGTGATTTCTTTTAGTATACACAAAGAATTTGTATACAGGCAAGTGTTCAGCTGTTTCTATTAAAATTTTGGTTTATATTTAGAATATATTTATATATGACATAGGCACGCGTAGAACCAGTATGCCGCTTCTCAGCGATTTGATGGCTACAGGGTATCGAAACAAAAGTAAACTGAAACTAAGGAAAAAATACCACTAAATAAGCAAAGACTTTGGCTCGCTCGCTCACTTAGCCGGGCTCTCCAAATAGTTGGCCCGGGGCACTTGAGCAATGCGAACGCGGGACATTAGACGCCACCAATGCTGCCATAAACTGAAGCCTGTGGCAGCATCTACGTGCCGCAGCTGGCAACGACATGCACGGACTTGTGCCATGCGCCTCAATATTTGGCCACGGAACGGTTATGCCATTGTTATTTCTGTGGGCGCTTGTTATTGTTTTTGTAGGCGTGCGTGCGTTAAGGACCAGCACTTTGTGACTGTGCGTGTGTGTTTGTGTGTGTGTGAGTGTGTGTGTGTGCTTTCCAATTAAGCCTGATAGATAAAGCACAACATGAAACTGAGGTGAAAGCCAAAGTTGGACTTGGCTAAGACAATGCCAAAACAAGCGCTAACAGCATTGGCTTGTTATGTCAGCGACACAGGAAGACACACACACACACACATGTGCACACACACACACACACACACACCCACAAGCACACACAATCTGCGACGAGTGTCAAAAAGCGTTGCCTGCTTCTAGGCGCCCGCTGAAAGCCGCTCACATTAAGTCAGCTGCAACCTGTGGGACAGCCCCCAGCCCTTCCCACGCTCGTCTCTCTTAACTCGACAATCAATGAACATTTGCCTAATCTCAGTTTTTCACTTTGGAAAATTGCGCTGCCGTTGTTGGCACTGTTTGGCTTTTGTCATTTTGGCGCGTTTCGAGGTTATTATTCAATTTTCGCACAAATTGCTCACATAAGCGGATTAGGTTGACAAACACATACCCTGCACAGCACAACCCAGCACCAGCTCCGCCCCACACTCGCTTTGTGCAGCTCGAAAACAAGCTATAAATCAGCTTAAATTTACACTTTGCCTCTGACAGCTTCAGCATACAAAATAAAATAAATAGAACGAGAAAAAATGTGAACAAACGCAAATTTTCTCTTCTTCAAATATTTTTCATGCGTTGCGTCCTGTAATCGATATTAAAATCCGCTTAGCTTTATTTCCCATTTGTTTTTTCCCCAAGTATTTGCTCGATGTCGCCGTCAACAATGGCCCAAATGTAATAACAAGTCTTTTATGTGTGTTCCTTCTCCCAGCCCATTAGCCCATTTGTTCAGCTCGAGCGAGGCAAGTGGTAATGAAGCTGAAATCGAATATCACATCAAGCTGTCGACTTTTAGCAGGTGGAAATTGTAAATAGAAAGCGGCCTATACAGTACCTTTGTTGTAGGTTTGAACAAAAGACTTGTCTTAAAAAGCAGTGGAAAGCTTTTAGCTCTGGAAACATGAGGATAAGAGTTAGAAAACTTAAACATAGACATATCAAAATTTCGATAGGCGTCTCGGTCTCATGATCTGTTAAAGTTAGGATAAAATTTGGCATGTTTAAAATTATAAAGTTGCAGATTCAAATCGTGGGCAACTACAATAATAAAATGCAAAACCAAGCGAAATCTTTTGTTATACATATCAAGTTAAACCCAAAAAAAATGCCGCTCAGCTTTTGAGAGCCTTTAATTTCCAGCCGAGCACCTCGCTCTTAATATGCCCCCATGGACTCGTAATTCTACCCAATTTATCTGTGGTCAACTCAGGTGCTTAACGTGTTTTTAATCATGCCTCAACGACAGGCTCATTACGAAAGCGCTGCACATGAGTTAAACAACGTTTGAGAGGCCCATGATTAATGTATGAGTAGCAGAAGGACGACCGGAGGACAGGAGGAGGGGGCAACATGACTGCAGGAAGCGAGAAGAGACGGCTGATAATGACTGAAAGTGTGCACAACAACATCCGAGCAGCACATACACACATGTGTGTGGGTGTGTGTGTGTGTTCTGGCACGTAAACTGGCAATGACGTAAGGCGTTAGGCGTAAGGCATCTACGTAACGAAAGAGCGCGATAAAATTGCGGAAGCGCTGAGAATGCCGATGGCATCGTCCCGCAGCTAATGATGAAAATGTCGCCTATACTCATTGAAAAAAGAAGAGGGCATATTGGTGATGTGAAGCATAAGAAGGAGCTCATAGCGTGCAGCCGAAGACGGACCTAATCACATAAAAGTTATTTAAGAACACGTCTTTCGTTAATTGCATTAGCTGAACTCCGTAGCAAAGAGTCTGTGTTTTGCCAAGTAGAAACTTCATATAGGGTATCTGCTAGTCGAGCTTGATTGGGTAGAGCTACCTTCTTTGTTGCTTTTTACGTGCCACGGGCCAATCGCATCGTCAACCTTTTTCACCTCTTTTGTATGCCCAACACATGCGTTGTCTACACTAAGGAATATGTAAGAAAAATTTGGAAGGCGGAGGGGAAATGTGGACGGAATGTGCAGGTGGGAAAAATGTAACTCACCTGTCAGGCAGGCAAACAAGCTAAACGCTACAGCCATACAGCAGGCTAACCATATGGGGCTTAGGCTTCGTGATACTCTCATAAACGATTCAGATTCCGTTCCACTTGCCTGTCCTCCATCAGGCCCCCTTCGCTGCCTCAGTGTGGACTATCTCTGGCTTAAAGTTGTCGTTGGCGTATCCGTTGCGCCGTATAGCGACTGGCTTCAGTTCCGCTGAGGTTTTCATACGGAAATCGGTTTGTCTTTCGGCTGCCTGCACATGCGGCTTGCCAAATGCCGCTGCATTTGTTGAATTTCTTATGCACAGCAGCAGATGACAACGAGTCTGAAGTAACTTAAGATATAAGTTAAAGGTGTTCTTGAATTGGGAAGCTTTTTGATTTCGCCAATGCCAAGTGGCAATTGCAAATTCCGCGCTGCACAAGCTCTTGAATCGTTTTATAGTTATGTGTATATATACATTTAAAATTAATAATTTGTCTTTTTTTGAGAATTGCTTTCAATATATATAAGCACATATTGAAGAATCTCCATAATAATTCTTGACAACTTTAATGCGGAATATTTTGTGATTGAACGTAAATATTCACCTAGGTTTAATTTTTTGCAAACTTCTTGCGCAAATCCACTCATGTTTCGCAGTTGCCACAAGTCGAATTTGAACCGTTTTGAGTTTTTGTGGAAACACCTGCTCAAATATTTTATCTCTGGCCTGTAGATGCGACAAACGAGCATGTTTTATGTAAGGCCTTTATGCTGTTCATGTTTACACAGACAGCCCACCAATTCCCTACGGCGCCACACCCGGGGCATCCACTTACCTTTAGATAATTTAAAGTGTCTGCCCTGTTTTGCCCTGCTTTTGCTTTTTATGATGCCTTAAAAAAAATAAATATAAAAAAAAATGACTAAATTAGCGCAACAAACTCGCGTCTTACGTGTCGTATGCGCAATGTGGCGAAAGTTGTTGACTTTGCTGCGAAAGATGAGAATGTTAAGTCGTTTAACCTACATGCTGCACATTAGAGTATACGTTGAGTACTTGACGCTTGACAGATTTGATGACCCGGCCCCCTGGCCCGCCCAAAGTTCCCGCCAGCTGCGCCCGTTTCAGCAATTACATTAAGTATACGCCGGGCTGTTCAGAGTTTTTGCCGCTTGCCGCCTCAAGTTTTACGGTGTTTGTTTACTTTTGATTTTGGTGTAGAATAAAACCACATTTCGTATTTAGTTTTATAATTCTTTTTGCAATTTTTATTTGACGTAAATTAAAAACGCATTTCAATTTATTACGCGTACGCACTGTATGCGGGCAAATAAATATACAATACTCGTATTTGGTTTTTTTCTTTTCTTCTCTGGATTTTCAAATTTTCCCCTTTCGTTTCATAAAACTAGCAAAATTCATTTACACACAACAACAACAAAAGAGAAAACTCATCAAAATTAACAATCATTTTATACATAAAATAGAAAAAA
Source organism: Drosophila virilis (assembly GCF_030788295.1). NCBI lineage: Eukaryota > Metazoa > Arthropoda > Insecta > Diptera > Drosophilidae > Drosophila > Drosophila virilis. The sequence continues at coordinate 14,923,861 of NC_091546.1, read as the reverse complement.
TAAAGTAAATGGAATGTCAAATTGCTTTGGACATAAACAAAAGGCTCAACAATATGCGCAATTTAAATGCTCGTTCGTGTGTGTTTCTGTTAAGTAGAAAAGCATGTTTCCTTTTATGATGAAATTGGAAATTTTCAATAAATTATTTGCGAGCAATTGAATAATAAAAATTAAAAAAAAATTTTTTGTTGTAATTTTTTTTCAGTTTGGCCTTGCTTTAAACAATAATAATATATACACTTAAATTTGTTGTTGTTCTTTTTTTTTTTTTTTTAAGGTTTTATGTACTTAAATTTATAACTAAAACTAATGATAACATTTTTCTCTCTCTCCCACTGCTGCGTCTTTTGCTTCTTTTGTTCCAGTTTTCTTATTTATTTTCTTGTTAGTTTTATTCTCTGAATAGTTGGAATTGGTTTTCTGCTCTATGTTCGGCTGCCAGCTAAATGAAAAGTGTTTGCTTTCAACGGTTAATTGACTTGAGGAATGTGTGTTAAAAATTGAGTTGAGTTGATTTGAGTTAAGTTGAGTTGAGCTGAGTTTAGTGTTGGGCAATGGAAATTAATGTTGAGTTCTTAAGCAGTTTGCGAAAAGTATTGTACGAGTACATGCGTAATACATATATGTATTTTTTAATATATTTTTTAAATATTTTTTTTTTTTTACATATACAAAAAATTAATCAGTCTAAGTACGTGTTTTTATTTTTTTTGTATGCATTGTGTTGGAAAAGAATACATTTACATATGCACATATACATATGTAAATATATATGCCAATGCATTTTAACAATTTTTAGCCGCAACGGCTAGACTTATACACATCCAACTTTAACTTAAATATGGTATAGTTGAAACTTTTGTTTTTCTTGTTTTACTTTTATATATAAACCCATTCTTGTACTTGTCGTATTTAAGTTTGTGTGTGTGTATTTCTGTGTAACTGAGTATATATGTGTGTGTGGTTAACCGTATTTCAAACATAGAAACCACATACAACATCATTATCATCAACGTCATCAAATCCGAATAGTTGTAACTTATATATCACGACCTACACTCCCACTTTTTCCTTGCCAGCAGAACGTCATTTTTCAGGGAGCCTCAATTTCTTGTCGTATCGTAATTTTTTCTATTTAGTTGGTCGATTCCTGCATTTGCTCATTAGTTTCTCACGCATATTTGGTAAAGGCCCAACGTTGGGTGGACAGCGCCGAATTGCAGCCCTGCGCACTGATGCCCTGCTCATTGTGATCCCGACTATCCAGACACACATTGATCTTGTTGTGTTTCACTAGACCGCCGTCCCGCATGATCCAGCGTTGGTTTTCCGTATCGTCGCATGACTTCAGCACCACCTGCGAACCGCGGGCGAACTGGACGAGCGTCAGGCAGAGATCATCGTGCTTGATTTCGCCACGTTTCGAGTACGCCCATTCCTGATTGCCGCCCGTATTGTGGCAGGGGAATAGACCTGTAAATGTGTTGAATGAAATAAAATGGTAGTGTTGCAAAATGCAATAATCTCAATACGCAAAGTTTGCTTGGAGTTGATCAGGTTTTAGTATTAGAATGCGTTTGCTAAACGTTTGAAGCTAGCTAGTTCTTATTTATGATGATTAAAAATTACAATTACAATTATTTAGCTTAACGAAAGTTGATAGTGTTGTGAAATGTAATGCATCAAACTTTGTATTGTTGGTTAATAGGAAATGTCCAAATAAGTGTTTACACAACTATCTTATGGATAAATCAGTGCCGAAAGTGTTGTATATATCTAAGGTATACATAATTTTCTGATAATTCATAAAAAATATATATATCTTTCGTAAGTCTATTAATTGAATATTTTAGTTTTTGCCTAATCATTGTTTTTATAATTATAAACATATTCGAATTTGTTTTTTTTTTTTTTCACTTACCCACAGTGCCGTCAATAACATGACCCATAGTATCCAAGCATTCGGTTGTATCCTGTCTGAATTGGCCTACCTCCTGTGGCTCGGGCGCCTGCAGATCGGGATAGACGTTCTCCAAATACCATTTGAACGGCTTGCAATGCAATTTCTCCTTCAGAGCCAAACGATCATCAATGCTGAAGGAGGAAAACAAAGCAAAAAGCAGAGGCAACAAATTGAGATTAAGATTGAGAAGCTAGCCTTGCTTACTCACTTGCCAAACGGAATATTCTTGGCCAGCGGCACCGCATTGTAATAGTGCTGCTTGTAGTCATCCATCCAGACCTCGGCGGCACGTCGTGTATTTCTGGCAAAGACATTGCCACTGCCGCCGGGGAAGGTGTAGGGATGACGCTTGCGGAACACATGGCCAACACGACTGCAGGGTATTATCTCCAGGCTGCCACCGCATTGCCACACCCTGAACGAGATTTCCAGATTCTCACCGCCCCAGACATCCATCTTCATATCGTATTTGCCTAGCTTATTGAAGTACGCCTTATCGATGACAAACAGCCCGCCCGCAATCATGGGCGTGCGTATGGCAGTGGTCGGATCATTGTGTCGGGCCGCACGCTCCGTGGGGCTCAGATATTCCCATTTGAATATCAGATTCCAATCGAAACCGCCGCGCAGATCCGCCGAGGCGCCAATATACTGAAAGTTGTCCATGCTAATCACATCGATGACGGGGCATACCACACGCGTGGGATCCTCACGCACACGTTCCAAGAGCGGCTCCAGCCACTGCTCGTTGCACTCCACGTGGCTGTCGAGGAAGGTCAAAACACTGCTAACGGCTGCATCGGCACCGCGTACACGCGATCGGACTAAGCCCTCGCGTTTATCGTTGCGTATGATGCGCACCTTGTCGATCTTGGCCAGCTCCAGACCGTCCTCGGCTGGACGGGAGAAATAAGATAGCAAGGGATATTCACATTTTGGTAAGTTTCGCATTATAGAAATCTTTTATTTATAAGTTTTATTATTTCTATATATGAATTTGCGTAAAGGAAGTCGCTAGTTCGATTGCAGGACTGAGCCACAACTCTGAAGCTCGGAAATCTATAAACAATTGGATTTGCATTCGTCAAAGGGTTGAATTATGGCTTAAGTGGTTCACTTTCTTAACTCGGGAACTATCCAAGTTGTAAAGTTTAAATTGGCTATTAATGTGCCTTGCATCTTATTAACAAATTCTGCAAAAGCGATCCAAGCGTAAGCATTAGATACTTTCGGGAATTATGAAAATATTCAGACAAATAAAAGGGTTCACAGTCTCAGCATAAAACTGAAGCAAGAGATATATCCACGCTTGTAAATAAGCGTACACTTTAATATATTGATTCCCATATTTCAAATTCTTTATCTAACAAAATTTATAGAAGTCTCAATTATAGCCTGTCTTCACTAGCAGTTCACAATTTTGAAGGAAAATATAATTTGAGATAGTAATAAATAATTAGGTATTGCTTCTATATAAATCGAACTTAAAAGCGAATGAAATTCAACTTTTGGTCATATGAAAAATATTTAAAATTCTCAAGAAATGTGAAAAACCAAACAAATACTTACGATGATCACTGTAATCATCGACCAGCACAATTTCGCGTATTAGATGCTCGGGACTGCGATTCAGAACGCTGACAATGGTGCGCAAAAGCGTTGATCTCGCTTCATTGTGGAAGGTTATGATGACGCTCGTCTCGGGCAGATCCTCACGATACTTTTTCGTGCGGCACCTAAAGAACAAATGCCAAATTCCTGCATGAGTTGAGATTCTGCTGTGTCTTTTCATTTTCACTTACATGGGATTCCGGGTGTCGGGTATTTCACGATTGCTGGGCAGCGCATCGCTGGCTTCCTGATTGAAGCGATTCCGTATGTACGGATCCTCGCCGCTGCGCAGCCCACCGCCGCGTATGTAGCCCGCCTCGTCAAAGTACTCGACCTCGCCGCCGCGAGCGCTCGGTCCAACGGCCAGTCGACCGCCGACTGTGCCGCCGGCGCTGCCGCTGATGCCCTGAGAGGTCTCCTCCAGAGCCACAATGCCATTCAACTTGAGGCCATGCACCGCATTGCGTTCAAAGTCCTTTACAGAGCCGATTAAAATGACATTGCCACCGGGATCATCGGCGCCGCTGCCACCGATGCCGCCAGCCACACGTATGCCCGAGTTGGCAGCCGGCGCCCACTGACGAGATGTTGATGCGCCTGCCGATATATCGTCCTGATACTGTTGCATGGCCGTTGCCACCTCACGTAACCGCAGTGCTCGATTTTCAACCTGAATAGCGAAAGAGAAGAGAACAAGAGAGAGAGAGAGTTGCCCCATTTAATTTATTTCTTTAATCTGCGGTACTTTGGTGACGCCGCCAATGCGGCAATAATTCAACACAACTGCAAACAGACGCCTGTTGAAGAAGGGGGAAGGAGGGGGGGGGGGGGGAGGGTTCTACAACTTGCAACAAGAACAAGGAGGGGAGGCAACAAAAAAAACCTCTTCAGTTTACACTTTTCGAGCCAGAGGCTGACTTATGGCTCAGAGCGCACAACACAAAAATTCTTGTTTGCCAGTTTCGTGTTTTGTTTCAAAGATTCATAATCTATAAAGAGTGGCAAAGGTGCCGTAGTCTGACCCAGTTGCAGTTTGCTTAAGCCGGAAAAAATACACTTTAATTTATATGCGACAAGTTTAGGGTATGCAATAAATTGTTTGAAAATCTTTCTAAGTTTAAGACAATGCCGGCATATATAATGTTGGCAGTTTAAGTATACAAGCAGAGAGAATTATCGATTATTGAAATCGAATATCTTGGAATTACATTTTGATATTATTTTCGACCTTTCAGTGGTAACTGTCCTTTAATAAAAAAATAGTCTAACGTTGAAATTACAAATATTATTATATGCCTCAAAAATATAACGTATTAAAGTTAAAGTAAATCAAACGGCTGCTCGCAGGCTGTCCCACGTCCGGCTTAAGCTTGTATGTGTCAAGTTTTCCAAAACTTGTGCGAAAATCTCAATCACATGGCAAAACCCTGAAAAGGGTAGCAGCTGCTGAGGAAACACTGCCCAACTTCCTTGTACAGTATTCAATTGGCAACCATTTGGTCTTAAAGTTTGATGAGGAGGCAGAGCAAAAACTTTGGGACTTAACTAATGATCCATTGCTTTGTTGTTGTTGTTGCTGTATTTGTTGCTTAACGCTATTAAAAAAGCCAAATATTGACCGACTGCAGGCTCGCTCACCCTAATCGAGCGAGACAGAGTGAAAAAGCGAGAATGAGAAAGAGAAAGAGACGTCGGGCGAGTCGTCCCTTGGTCATCGTATGCGCTGCCCTTGACTCGATTATTAATTGCCTTCTATATTTGAATCTATTTGTCATGCTTTTTCCTGGCTTTATAAGCCAAAGTACAGGGCACAAAAATAAACGTTGCTTGTATTGCAGACCCTCATTTGTTATACGCTGCGTATGCGTGTTTTTTTTATTATTATATATATCTTTAATTTTTAGCATAGTGCGTCACGTTTCGAATTCAACTTCCGTTTCATTTGACTAGGTTTTGGTTTAGCATTTTCTTACGATTTACATGAGACGTGCGCCTTTTAACGCCATTTCGAAACCATTTTTATTGCGATTCAAAGGAGCGCAACAGCCCCAACTCAAGAGAGCTTTCAGCACATTCAACACGAGACACAAGTCGCCAAGACTTTTGGCCCCTTTCAACGGGCAACGTGTCTGCATTTTAAAATATGTTTTTAAAATGCTCTCAAAGCTTGAATTATGTGACTTTTTGCATTTATTTCAATTGAAGAGAAAGGATGCGCGAGAAGGGTTTTTGTGCGTCTGTTTGGTGCGCATTATATATAAGCTTTTGTTTTTACTTGTGCAACAATCACAGCTGAAATCTTCGGCTTAATTTTAAAATTTATAATGTACCTTTATTTACAAGTAGACGTTAAATTTAACTTGCAAATTTTGCTTACATTTTCCATTAGAAATTATTTCATCTAAGCAAAATGCTATTTTGAAGTCAGCAATAAAGAAATCTCTCTCTATAAAGAAATTCCGCTTTAAAATTATTATGTATTTACCAACACTTGTGCTTTTTAATAAACTACTCGATTTATCAAAATATTTATGTTCACAGTAAGATACCTTCATTAAGGACTTATTCCCGTCTTACCCCAATTGTAAATATTGTGCTCATCTCAATGCGCGTTTTATATGAGTTTGTCTCTCTTTACATTGGCCATAACAATGTGCTTAGTCTGTTTCTGTATCAGATGAGCTTATGGTATAAAATCATGATGCATTCAGCTGCGATGCCATTGGTTATTATCCTTAATTACGAGCAGAGACTGAGCTGCTTTTTACTTTTATGCATGCACACTAAGTGACGGTCGGGCTAAGGGAAAATGAATGAAAAAAGTACAAGAAGAAGAAGAAAAAGAAAACTGTGTGTGATATGTGACAATGGAGTCTGTGTAAAATGCAGACAACAAAAGACGATAATGAACATGGTGACAATAAACAAGTGTTGTGTATGGAAAGCCGACAAGAAAATACCTTAGCAAGTGTATTAATTACAGGTTCAGTATGATATCGGTTATGTTTATCGAATGAGAACTTTAATAATGTGTTTTGAATACTTCAAGGAGTATGTGTTTATATATGGTATCCAAATATTTGCTTTTCAAATCAAATCGAATCAAATCAAAGCGAGTATCTATTACAAATTGCATATCGCAGCTGTCTGTCGTATATTTATATCGAATACTTTTATCTGGAATGTTGAGTATCTATCGTTTATCGACTATTTGTGCATCATTACAAATCAACTTCAATGCCTTGCAAGGTCGCAACTCGACACATAATCAACGTAGCCCATGTAAAGCTGAGGAATGGGTATGTAGGTGCACACTGCGTATACGCAATGTTCCAGACATGAACTAGTACGCTTCTTATCGCAGGTCATCCCAGTAGGAAATAGGTATTGTACGGATACCCCCACTTAAATCACATTCCCCCACCAACCGCATTCAGTTGCCATGCAAATGCCATTGGCAACAGTTTCAATTTTGCCATTCGATTTGTCGCTTTTGCATCGCTCTTCGCTCATGTGTAACTTAATTAGTTTCATTGTTTGTTGTGTGTGTGTGTTGTGTTGTGTTGTGTGTGTTGGTCGAATGAGAGTGGGAGGGGGCGATGGTGGGGTAGCTTGGGGACTTATGGTCATTGATTGGCTGTGATGCTGTGTGCCCGGACGCTTTATGTGCTGAACTGTGTAAGCGGCTTATTTGTAGATCATTATGCGCATTTTGTAGTTGTAATTGACAGCAGCAACAATCGAGAACAAAACCAAAGCCGAACTCGACCCTGGAACGAACCCACAGAGTAACCCGTATGCAATCGATATATTGGTTATTAACTTGTTACAGCCACTAATTAGGCATAAATCAAATGAGTGTGTTTTGCCTTTATAATAAATGGCCAACGCATTCGACGCTCCCTCCACTCCCCTCTCACATAACTAGATTTATAGATGGGCACAACACGAAAATTGGCAAAGTTTTTGTGCGTGGTTGCAATTCCTGATAACAATTGCCAGTATGTGTTTAAGCTGTTTGATAATCAGGCTGGTAAACACCTCTTATTTTCTTTGTAACAACATTTTAATTAAGGTATCCTCTATTTATTTAAAAGAAAGTATCGATGCTTTAGCTTAACTTAATTCCAATTTGAAGCAGATTTATCTTGGGTTTGAAATGCAAAACCTTGAAGTAAGAAACATGCGAAAGTTTAATTAATTTTCCTATATTTTATATGTTTTGCCAACAACTATCGCTACTATAAACTATGGACTTCAACCAAGCTACCTCTATTAATTTTTGTTTTGCGTGTGAAGTCCTTAGGTTAAATACTTTCTGCTAGCCATAACATACATAGTCTTACATTCATCACACTCTGCTTAAACAGAGCTTAAACAGGGTATAAAATTATATTTCTGTTTGCGCTGCCATCAATACTAGCGACTGTCAGGCTCATATTCCATTCTATAAATAACCACGATTGCTCCCCAGTGTGCAGCACGTGTCAAACATACGCTATATACTATATATCTTTATATCTTTATATATATAATATATCTGAAATGTGATTGAGCTGCTGGGCACTACAGCATTTAAGTGTGCAATCCGTTTTGTGGAACGTGATATTTGGGGCTTAACTAAACTTGGGCGCGCATTAAGCCACGACGCTTATTTCGACACCTTTTGTTCGACCATCAATCAATCAAGCGCTCAATAGACACTTATGTATATTGACCTAAACTATACAATTTCCCATTGCTGCTCATCCAAACTGTGTCATTAGTCAATCCACAGCAACAACAACAACAACTACGGCAAACAATCTCATCGATATGGTTGGTGCCGCGCAACAAGTTGCCACAAATGGATTTTATTTTATTTTTCCTTTTTTTTTGGTTTTGGCCTTTTTTTCAATAGCTCTATATCTGATGAAAAGTTCAACGTTTGAGTTCAATGTCTTGTCTTCTACATTTTTTTTTTGCTATTTGTATTTTGTTGTTTTCTCTTTTTGTTTTTTGGTTTTTTACAAACAACTTGAAACAAATCATTGAAATTAGTTCGGACTTTAATGGTTTTCAGCTTTAAATGGCAGCTGCGCAACAAAATAAAAGTAAGAGTGCTCGAGGCAAGTGCACTCGACTGCAAGATACCCTGCAGGCAAAATAGTGCTTTAAATATGCATACAACAAATTATCCAACTGGTTTTCAGTTAAAATGTATTTAAAAAACTTTCATGTAGATTATGAGATCTTGAACACAATTTACAGGCTATTTAAATAACGTTCTTTTATTGTCTATGTAGCCTACATAGAAATGCCTCTGATGCATCTAGTCCCTAATTTATTTAAATTGTGCCAAATCCCCTTCTTTATATAGTCTCGTAGTTTAATAAGGCTAACAAATGAAAAGACTCTCAACTGTGGTCCCAACTGTGGTCTTGTGCCTGTTTTAAACAAAAGTGCGTTCCATCTTGTTGGGTGTAGGATACAAATATTTTGTATCAATTAAATACTTTTTAATATAATTACTTTTCATCTGCTTTATAATATTCAAACACATCTGCCTGCAACTGTCTAAGTTTCTTTTTTATGCTTGCAATTCAAATTTATTAATTAATTTAAATCCAATAAAAAAGCACTTTAAACAATATTTAGTTCTTTGCAAACTTTTTGTACGTATTTAAAATTTCCATTAAAATCTTATGCCCAAGTCAGGTTTCATTTTCAATTCAACTGTTATTCTTGGCTGTGTGTGTATTTGTGTGTGTGTTAGCCAGGGTTTGGTGTGTTTGTATGTTGCCAACTGTCTGCAGACGAAAATATTTTTGTGTTTTGTCGAATCAATATTTTTGGGCGTGCATAGATTTTTAATTGAATTTTGTTGTTTCTTTTTGTTGTCATTTTGTTGGCTTTTGGTTCTGGCGTTGAACAACAATGCCACATGCTGAAAGTTGGGTTGCTTGGTTGGGTGTGGCCCGCATTCGATTCTTGGCATGTGCAGGCCCAGGTGAAAGGCCTAAACCGATTCACAATGCGTTTTGCTGTTCAATTTGTATTTAATCAGCATTCATGGACTTATATTGTACATAGAAAGCCATTTTACAGCTCATATGAAATATTATTGAGTTTAATTCCAACTATGCACAGCTTTGGCCAAAGCATTGAAGATGTAGCCCATTTGCTGGCAAATGTTATCCGTCTCTTTGACGTTAACAAAGACATTTCGGGTGAAAACAAATTTGATACGTTCCAATTACTAAATTATGCACTCTACTTGGCAGCTGCTACACATGAAACTACGCGATGGGAAAATCATTCAGCTGGAAGACTGAACAGCTGAGTTCAGAAAACAAAAAATACAAAAAAAAAAAACAGAAACATAAATAAATAAAATAGAAACACGAAACATGAAAAAACGAAACGAACCAAAGCTGGGGTTAAGCTTCAGCGATTGAGGGGCGAAAAAAAAAAACATAAATGAAAACATGAAAAGAAAATGCTGGCGAAAATGTTCACTAATTAAGAAAAAGAAAATATAAATAAAAGTAAATGAAGCTGAAACAGAATAACAGAAAACAAAAGCAAATTTGGGACGCCGAGATTAAATATAAATTAATAATATATACATATACATATATATGTCGAATGATATATATAAAAATGATAAACAAATTTCCAGTAATAATTGTGACGACTGCACAGTGATAGCATATGATGCAGAAAGCTAAGACAAGAGTTTCTTATGAAAAGACTTTTTAGCAGTTCTTTCAACTCTTCAGAACATATAGCTATGGGTTAGTTTCTATGGGTTAAGCCCTTACCAGATCAGATAAATAAACTAAAACTCTGCGCAAGGTTTCGAATACCTTTTATTTGCATCTCTTTAACTGCACGCTCAAAATTCTAACAGTGAGAAAACAATTATTAAAAAAAAAAAATGATAAGACTTTTCACAAGTCTTCCTAAATAACGCTCATTCCTGAAGGCTTGCGTTATATGCTTAGGTAGGATTGGTTGACTAATTTCTTGGCTTATCGCTGCTGGGCTTCTCGGGACTGATGTCGGCCAGCATCTTTTGTGTTTCCTGCGCCAGATTCACCAGTGTGCCCAGATCACGTTCCAAGGTATCAATGCGCTTCTTTTGCAGCTCAATAACATTTAGAAAGCGTTCTATCTCCTGGCCGCGTGACATGGCCAGTGCACGCCAATAGACAACATCGTCGGTGACATCAACATAATCGGCCATCGATTTGGCGTGATTCAAACGCTTCTGCAGCATCAGCACAACCTGGGCCAGGGTGTGCAGGCTCAAGCGTCTGTTAACAGCTTTCACTTTTATTTCACTGTCGCCGGCGGAACCTAAAGCGAACGAATCGGTCAGTGGCGTGACATCGGGCATGCTAACGTCCAAATTCTGATATATTTCATCCCCCGTAATATAATCTTTGGGTTTTTTATGAATACTTAGTTCGTTGGGTTCACCAGGCTCCGCTATGATCTTCAGATTGCTCATCATATCAACGGCTTCGTTAACCAGTTGATTATCCAGAGTGTTGTCCATGTTCTTGATAAACTGATTCAAATAGCGCGATTTTAAATCAAAATCTAAAATATTAATTTGGACTTTCTGCCTGGTTGATTGAGTTAAATTTTCAAAACAAATTTCATTTGATATATATTTATAAAAATACATATATTTCTCTTTTTGTAGCACACGGCAGAGCTTACTCTGAAAGGCGAAATATTCGACAACATTCTCTGTTGACTATTTCATACGAAACTTTATTTTAAAGCCGCTTTTTGAGCAACTCGTACAACATTTGGCTCCCAACCGAAATCTTGTCTATTTTACTTGATTTCTATCATAAAAACTTTAATTGCTGCGTGAACATTTCCGCAGAAAAATTGTTCACTCGCCAGCTTCAATTTCCGCGCGTCGCATCTCTATATATATATATTATATTTTTTATGGCACATTTAACAACACACGAAATCTTGTACATGGCTAATTTCCTATTCGGAGTACCCAAACATTTGCTCTCTCTACTTTTAATGAGCTGCTAGCTTTAAGTTTTGATATTGTTTCTTTTTTCACTGAGGTCATATTTACATTAAGACATTTGCACGTTGATGATTGCAATAAAGCGATAGAAATGTATTTTCCTAATGTGCAACTTCTTAATGTAATTTGTCATGGAAAGCAAGTGCAGAGGTGATCGGATTGTAGATGCCCTGTGCTAAATCTTTGTTGCTCTCATTTGCATAAAAGTAGTATTACTTTATTTTGAAGCATTTCAATTTACACGTCTAGAAGTGCAGCCAAATTATAGATGGGAAATATGACTTTGGTAGGAAAAGGCTCTAGTCTTGAATTTAACTCAGATCCATAACAGGCTGTATTTATCCTACCCTTCTTATTTTGTATGAAGAATCAATTATCATAAGCTGAGTAATGGAAACAATTTATTGCGATTTATTTATACAGACATATGCTAAACACTTTAGTCTCAACGATTTCTGCAGAAATGTGGTGGCATTTTCCAAAAATAAAGTTAATCGTGTATACAAATTTACATGCCTCACTTCATAGTTCTAAACCCCAAGCAGGCGGAGTTCAGCAAGGACACAGACCTCTTTATCACTTCTGTCTGCCCATAGACCTTCTTTTTTTTTATGTCTATAGGGTATATAAAAAGGTTAACAAACTTCACAGGCAAATGGCAGGCGCTTATCAGATTTGCCTGTCAATCGGCTGCTTATGGGCAATTTGCAAAAGCCGCAAGGCAACAAAAATTTGTTGGCCCAAAAAGTGCAAACTGTAAACATGACGAGTAATTTATTGTCTTTGGCCAAACAATGGCAATGTTAAATGCGTTGAATGCTCCACAAAATATGGTACAAATAAATAAATAAATAAATGTATATAATTTATAAACTATTACGAGGCCGTTGCATGTGTGAAATGCACAGCAGCTGCAGTTAATTGGCCTCAGAGGTTAATTGAAAAATCTCTCACATGCAGACACGTAAAGCTGTATACAACCTGCCTTTCCCCTCCCACCCGAAACTCTCTCCATGTGCTTTGTAGATCTATCTTTTACACACATACTCACACTCAGCTGTTGCTTTGGTGTCTCGCTATGATTGTGGCAATGCGAAGTTGCGCAACTTGAAATTCATTTGCTGCAGATGAGACTGGGGCGGCGAGACGAGCAGATGCCAAACCGAATTGCGGCCAAAGCAACAATTGCACATTGTTGTGTAGCAGAGTGTTGTGCATGTGTATTTGTGTGTGTGTGGCATCTTCACGACGATGGGGCAACAAAGTCGCGGAGTCAAAAGCCTTCCTTGTGTCTTATGGCTAAGTAGCTGCAGCTGTCGGTTAACTCGTCTCCAAATTCAGCCTTCATTTTTGGCTAAGACCAAAAACCAACAAGCTGGCGGCCTTTTCTCTCGGGCTGCCAGCATGCAAAACTCAATTAACCAATCTTTTTGGCGGGCTGCACGGGTCCTCTGCTAGTTTGGGCTTACGCTAAGCAGCCAAACAATTAAACCACAAATGTTGTTGCTGATGGAAAGTTGCTTGCTTTCAGTTAAGCCTAAAACTTTCGACGCAAAGAACTTAATTTAATTTAGAAAACATGACTTTTACTCATAAGCTCAACCTTAAAGTAGTTAATATACTTAAAGATAGCTAAAATATGACTGTAAAATATTGCTACAGCCTATAACTTTTATAATTTTCACAAAAATAAAAAAACATACATTATTTATTATTTATTACCTTAATATATAAAACAGTTTT